>NC_092717.1:148915526-149215526 GCF_047496885.1 Scyliorhinus torazame | reverse complement strand
TGGGTCCGTAATATAAAGAAGATCATCTGCGTACAACAACACCCCATGCTTTTGCCCTTCCCGATTTGTCCCCTTCCACTTGCTGGAAGACCTCAGTGCTATGGCAAGTGGTTCTATTACTAAAGCCAATAGGAAAGGAGACAATGGACATCCCTGCCTTGTGCCCTTATTCAGCGGAATGAAGTCCGAGTCCAAAGCATTTGTGCGAACACTAGCAGTGGGGACCCTATGCAGTAAAGTAATCCAGGATACAAATGTTTTCCTAATTCCAAACCTCCCAAGAATCTCCAAGATAACCCCCCACTCCACCCTATCAAATACCTTTTCTGCATCCAGGAAAGCAATCGGCTCCGGTCGGGTACTGAAGATGGGGAGAGGACATCATTTAATAGCCGACGATTGCTGACCCTTGACTGAGCCTGTCTCACCTCTCTGAGGCAGGACTCCAACTGCAGTGCCAGCACTTGTACGAGTAACTTACTGTCCGCGTTCAAAAGCGAAATAGGTCGAAATGATGCACATTCCGGAGGGTCCTTGTCCTTCTTCAGGATCAGCGAAATAGAGGCCTGCACAAGTGTAATGGGCAGCAAACCCTGGGACAAGGGGTCACTAAACCTATCTAAAATTAGCGGGATCAATTGTTCCGCAAATATCTTATAAAACTAAATGGGGAAGCTATCAGGGCCAGGAACTTTGCCTATCTGCATCAACCCAATACATTTCCGAATTTCTTCTGGGCCCAATGGGTTTCCAACTCTTACCACTTCTCTCTCTCCACCACTGGGATGGAATACCCATCCAAAAAATCCATCAGGGCCGAACTCTCTGCTGGGGATCTGATCGAGAAATCCGAATAAAATGTTTCAAAAGCCACATTGCCCTTAAGCAGCGCAGCAACCAAACTGCCACTCAAGTCCCTTATCTGCTCAATCACACGGGAAGCTGCCTGCCACTTTCAGTTGATGAGCCACAAGGCAACTGGTCTTCTCCCCATATTCATAAAATATGCCATTCGAATGTCGCAGCTGGCTCACCTCCTTACCCATTGATATTAATTCAATTTGTGTCTGCAGCTTCTTCCTGCTTGCCAGCAATTCCGGGGTTGGGGCAAGTGAGTATTGATGCTCCACCTCAAGGATGGAATCCACCAGCCTTTGTTGCTCCACCCTCGCAGACCTTTGCAAGTGCCCTTTGTAGGAAATTATTTCCCCCCTGATAACCACCTTAAGGGCTTCCGACAATGTCGAAGGCAAGATAAACTCACTTTTATTAAATTTAATATATTCCCCAATGGCGGTGGACATGCGCTCACAAAATCTTTTATCCGCTAACAATGTCATTTATCAAATTTCCATGGTGGACGTTGGGAGGGACCAGACTCTAGTGCCAAATCCACAAAATGTAGGGCATGGTCTGAAATCACAATAACCCACCCTCTCCACCGAAGGGAGGAGAGACTTATCTACCACAAAAATGTTAATACGCGAATATACCTGGTGGACATGGGAGAAAAGAGAAAAAACTTTTCCACCCTGGTGCAAAAAATGCCACGGAAAGGCTCCCCGATGGAGTCAGAGATTTAGACATGGATTGGTCCATCTTGGGATCCAAAACACAGTTTAGGTTGCCTCCCAAGATTTGCTGATGTGAACCCAAATCAGGGATGGAGGCTAGCAGCTTGTTCATAAAACCCGTATCATCCCAATTTGGAGAGTAGACATTAACCAGGATCACAGAGGTGCCCACCAGAGACCCACAAACAATAACATGTCTACCATTGGGATCGTGCGGCAGAAAATTGAACCCTTTTATTCATTAAAATTGCCGTGCCTCGGGCCTTACCATCAATGCCCAAATTACAAATCTGCCCCACCCACCCCTTCTTAGATGACGGGACTGAGGGCATTCTGGCTAAGTTTGCCGATGATACAAAGATAGATGATGGGGCAGGTAGTATGGAGGAGGTGGGGAGGCTGCAGAAAGATTTAGACAGTTTAGGAGAGTGGTCCAAGAAATGGCTGATGAAATTCAACGTGGGCAAGTGCGAGGTCTTGCACTTTGGGAAAAAAGAATAGAGGCGTGGACTATTTTCTCAACGGTGACAAAATTCATAATGCTGAAGTGCAAAGGGACTTGGGAGTCCTAGTCCAGGATTCTCTAAAGGTAAACTTGCAGGTTGAGTCCATAATTAAGAAAGCAAATGCAATGTTGTCATTCATCTCAAGAGGCTTGGAATATAAAAGCAGGGATGTACTTCTGAAGCTTTATAAAACATTAGTTAGGCCCCATTTAGAATACTGTGAGCAATTTTGGGCCCCACACCTCAGGAAGGACATACTGGCACTGGAGCGGGTCCAGCAGAGATTCACACGGATGATCCCAGGAATGGTAGGCCTAACATACGATGAACGTCTGAGGATCCTGGGATTATATTCATTGGAGTTTAGGAGGTTGAGGGGAGATCTAATAGAAACTTACAAGATAATGAATGGCTTAGATAGGGTGGATGTAGGGAAGTTGTTTCCATTAGCAGGGGAGACTAGGATCCGGGGCACAGCCTTAGAATAAAAGGGAGTCACTTTAGAACAGAGATGAGGAGAAATTTCTTCAGCCAGAGAGTGGTGGGTCTGTGGAATTCATTGCCACAGAGGGCGGTGGAGGCCGGGACGTTGAGTGTCTTTAAGACAGAAGTTGATAAATTCTTGTTTTCTCGAGGAATTAAGGGCTATGGAGAGAGAGCGTGTAAATGGAGTTGAAATCAGCCATGATTGAATGGTGGAGTGGACTCGATGGGCCGAATGGCCTTACTTCCACTCCTATGTCTTATGGTCTTATGCAACCTTGCCTGGCCTCTGATCCGCAAATATGTCCCCTGCAGAAACAGCACATCAGCATTCAAACATTTCAGGTGAGCAAATACCATCGACCTTTTCACTGGGTCAGTCAATCCCCTGACATTCCAGGTGACCAAATTGAGGGCTTCCAACCCCACCCCCTACTCAATCTGGAGTCAGCCATTTCCACCAGGAAGGGTTATCCAACAGTTCCACAGAAGGAGATGGCCACCAAACCCACAAGCAAGACTAAAAAAATCTGCAGTCACCGTCAGGAAACTCCCACTTCCCGCCCTCAAATAATACCACACTCAAGTATACATACAAAAAACAGTATGTTGAACTAGAACCTACTTCTAATAAACCTAACCCCAAACAGAACAAAAATGCTAAGCTCATTATCTAAAACAAAACTAATATAATGAGCTACAGTCACCCCCACCGCACTGTTCCCGTTAGCTAACTCTTCAGCTCACAGGGCAGCTCAAATGTTGACCTAAAAATTACACGAAGTATAAAAACGCCTTAAAACCGAATACTCCAACAGGAAGTTTATATTTTTCACAACAGTTATAGCAAATAGACCAAAAACCCCTCCCATAGAATTAAACCCCCACCAAGTCCAACTTCGAAAATATTCAACCCACACAAGAACAAAGAAATGCCAACAAGAAAAAGGAACCCCAACAACTCCCATATCCATATGCCCACTCTCGATATGCAAAAAATCCTCAAAAATCTCAATCAACCCAGACCCAGCCCATGCTTTTTTTTAAACAAAAGAATCCGCCTCCTGCGCATCATAAAATAGTATTTCACCTCAAAAGCTGCTCTCAGCCGTGCCTGGTACATCACTTCAAATTGGACTCCACTTTTATACAGGCGGCTTATGCTTTGTTGAACGCCACCCACTTCTTTGCCAGCTCCGCTCCCACATCCTGATGAAACCTGATGGCATGGCCTTCCCATTTGTAGTCGCGATGTTCCTTTGCACATCACAGGACCTGCTCTTTTTCTTGGAAGCTGTGAAACTTCACAATTACTGCTCATGGTAGTTCATTGGGGTGGGGCTTCTGTTGGAGTGTCCGTTGGGCTCGATGTAGCTCGGGAGGGGACACAAGTCCACCTTTCCCCACTATCTGCCCAAACATATTCGCAAAATATTCTCTGGGAGTTGGGTCTTCCATCCCCTCTGACAACCTCACGACAAGGATATTTTGCCTCCTTGAATGATTCTCCAAATCATTCACTTCAACTTTCAGCCGTTTATACGCCTCAACCATCAGAGACATCTCCGCTTCCAGAGAGGCAATCTGGTCGCTTGTGCCTCGAAAGAAATGTCTCCATGCCTGTATCAGAGCGCCATGTACTTTTACCATTTGTTGATCTTCTCCAACACCAACTGAATGGGAGCCAGGGCCCCTTCCATCAACTTGCAGAGGTTCCCCGACGCTACCCACCATTGCTTTTCAAATTCCTCTGCTAAGGTGCCGGCAAGCATCTCGGCCGTTAATGCAGTTGCTGGAGAGACAGAAGCTGCCTCCGCCATTTTCTCCACCAATGAGGTTGAGAAGCCTCCGATTCAGTCAATGAATCTCTGCTTTTAGGCTTTGCCCCCTGGTCTTCCTGGGCATTTCCTCTATGTAGGCATTTTATTCCATTGAACAAGTGGGTTTTTAAACATAAATACCTGCAGAAACTGGTTGAAAGGGCTAAAAGAACAGTATCCCAGCAGAGGCAACTCGTGCACGTCATGCCCCTACTTAATGCCACCGGAAGTGCTTGGAGAAGTGGAGTTGAAGCTGAAGATCAGCATGATTGTATTGCATAGCAAAGCAGACTTGAGTAGTGCTCTAGTTCTTATGCTGTCTATTTGCTCTAAGCTCTCACTTGTGTATCAAACTGGCATCTGTCATATGCACCCTTTTTCTGCTTCATCTGAGTAAAATCTATCACTTTCTTCATCCAGTGAATACTGGCTTTGGTTGTTGTACCTTTTGCCCTTATACCTCAACTACATCTAAACTTTCCTCTTTTTAAAGGCAGTTATTGTTCCCTTACAGTTTTGCAGTCTTTCATTCCAATTTACTAGGGCCAGACCCTCTACTGAAATTGTGTTTCCCCTCAGTTCTTTTTACTTTGGATTGCATCTAGTTGTTTTCCACAGTTATGCTAAACTTTTATGATATTCTGATCGTTGTCCCCTAAAAGTTCATCTGCTGACATTTGACCCCCTTGTCCTACCACGTTACCCAGAACCTGATCCTCCTTCCTCAAACTAGAAGTATAAGTGATGTAGAAAATTCTCCTGAACACATTTTGGAAACTCTTCCTCCCTCTCTGCCCTTGCACTATTACAATCCTGGACATGCTGTGAAGCTAACCTGCCACTCCAATGAAACCAGCAAAGCTGATTTTTTTCCTTCCTTGAATGAAAATGGAGATCTTCTGTTACTGTGAATCAGTTGCCTTTTCAATGTAAATGGATCTGATCTGGTGGAGGAATTATTCTGATTCCGAAGTCGTGGAATTTAATGGCTGCTGTCACTTCATTGATGTGAGCAGAGGATTTGGAGTCTGTAACAATTGCATTAAATAATTTCTTTGCATTTCACATATCCCTGCTTGCCATTTCCTGCATTTGTAATGGACTCAATACAAACATTTAAGTTTTATTCATTCTCTGAGAATCTTTGAAATGAAAATGGAATGCTGAAAATCTAAAATAAAATGGTAATTGCACACATGGAGGCCTTCCCCACAGGATATTAATGAACCAGTTAGATTTTTCATACAATCGGACAGCTTTGAGAGCACAGAACTGTGGGGTGTATGAATTAATATCCACAAACTGCCATGCTGGGATTTAGAACTTGTGTGTTCTGGGTTATGACTGCATACCTCTGGTTGAGTGGCTCATTAACATAGCTAAGGAATTATACCCCTTTTCTTCAAGAAAAATCATGGAGAACATGTGGGGAACTGGAATATGTTCATTTGCTTACCTTTATACATTCTACTGTGCCATCCATTGAAGAGAAATTTTGGAAATTATATTTGGGACTTTGTTTCGTTGTACAATTTATTATCTGTAAGCTAGTGTACAATTCAAATAACTGCATTCAATGTATTAAAATGTAAAATTTATATTTATTCAATATAGTAATGTAAACAATAGAAAAGGTGAAGATGGTTGCATCCTGTTTTAATTTAGATATTTTTCTGTTAATTTATTATAATGGAACACAGTACCTATTTAACAAGTGTTCTGTGACATTGTTGTCAACATTGCTACACCCCCTTTTCACAACAGTAGTTACTGTTTGCTATATATTCTGGACTGAGTGCTGCTTGAGTGCAGAGTGTGAAGCAGATAGTTCAGTGAGTGTTCAGGGAAGAGGGAAATTATGAATTAATTAAGAAAAGTAAATTTATTAACACAAGACAAACGGCAAGGTGGGAAATGAGTCACGGCTGCAGAGCTCCTTTATACTACTGCAATCCGTCACACCAACATCAGTGTCTATGGCTTGAAGAGTTTCAGCTCAGAGTTAGTGAGCTGGAGGCTAGCTGCAGACATTGAGACATATGAGGTATGGGGAAAGTTCCCTGGCCACTTTGTTCCAGAATACAGTCTTTAGGTTAATGTTGTCTGATTTGGTTAGTGGTAAGACAGGAGGGTGTGACTAAGATTCAGGCAGGTAAGAGGATTGAGAAGGTAGGAGTGGAGGAGCCTTGGCCCTTACAATTGAGCTACATGTTTACTGAGAGGATCCCTGGGTAGCTGTACTATACTTCTCTCACTCAGCCCATTGTGGCTGCATTTTAGATTAAGAGGAGCCACTCCTTGGAACTTATGGACCAATATTTTTGACCAGAACTATGATTATGTGAGTTGAAGTTGTATTTGGAAATATAACTAAATTCCCAGAATGAGTCAGTGTTGTTCAGTCAGTTGTAGTCATGGAATATTTGGCTTTAGCATCGAGCAGTTTCTGTTTGTTAGCTTTTTCAAATAATTTTGAAAAATATTTCCAAGATGCCATGGTAAAATTTAAAAAATCGCTGGGCTTGATTTACACTCCTTTGAAGGCAGGATTGTGAGGGTGGGGCGGGGGTGTGTGTGTGGAAGAAAGAGTAGTGGGTGGTGTTATAAAATCCAATGAGTGGCTTTGCTTGCCCTCGATTTGTTTGAAATTTTATAGGGGAGACATCAGCCTGATTGCCGGTCTTTCGGCCTCTTCAGGCCAATCTTATCATGATGCTGGTCTTTAACCTATGGCATTTGGGGATACCCGTGCCATGTGGGAAGCCCAGCTGTTTTTGCTGTGTGGGCTGAGAGACATTCTTTGTAAGTCCTCTGGGCTTACTTGAGGCACTTTCCTGCCCCCTCCCCATAACTGTCCCCCTGGCCTCTTGAAGCCGCTCAAAACAAGAGTCAGTACAGGTTTAGCTTCTTGGCCCTGGACTTAACTGGGCTTGCTGACCTGGTGGGGCTAGGGCTCCTCGTGGTGCCACTGGAATTATAGAGCTGGTCATTTGGATTTACTGACTCTCTGAGGTGAACTATCCCTTCAGAAAGGCTGTTCCCAGCATTAAATTGCTTTAGAGCAGCGGTTGGGTTTATTGACTGGCCTCCCCAAGAAAGCTAAAATGCCAGGCCGATGGGGGAGGGTGCCCTGTAAAATTGAGTCCACAGTGTGATTGTGACAGAGAAAAATGGAAATGTACGAATTATTCTGTGGTTTTAACGTCTTGTACACTTAATTAAAGAAATTAAAGTCAAGAGAGGAGACAGCCTAAAACAGGTCAGAGTGAGTTAATGTCAATGATTATTCTGTTTTCAAAAAAATACCAGTTACATTTTGAAACTAGCTGATTATCTGGTTAGAAAAGGTGAATGTTAATTGCTTCAAAACGTGTTAGATGGAGACTTTAATTGTGAAACCTTGGAGGCAGACAAAGAGAAAGATGTGAAAGGCAGATGCACAGAGAGATGGATGACAATTTTTTTCTGATTTCCTTTTAGATAAACATGGCAGCTGAGAGGTTAAGGAACCCTCTTATCAGTCATGTGTGGGTAGAAGACTTGATGAAAGTGAGGTTAATAGTTTGAAATAAGGCAAGTGACTTGGAATGGAGAGATGAGTTACAAGGGGAAGAGGGAGAACTGGGGGAAGAGGGAGAACTGGGTGTAAAGGGATGAGGGGAAGAAGAGGAGTTGAAAACATTGGAGTTAGTGACTGGGAGAGCATGTGATTCAGGGGTAGGATGGGAAATGAGCCCTTAAGAGCCATGTTTGTTCTGTAACCTGCACACCAAACACAGCTTAAAACTGCTTGAACCTGTCCTTATTATACCAGCCACATAATCAACCTTGCAAAGCAGAGAACATGGAGAGGAACACGTTTTGCAGAAATGATGAAGGCAGAAGAGGATAGACTGAAAGAAATAGCAACAAGACAGAGATAAGTGTTGCGGGGAACGTACAGCTGTTTGACTTTAGTGTACTTCAGTCTCTCACTTATGAGAAACCAGACAAAGTCTCTTGGAGTTAAATTCTAGGCCTTTATTACAATGCTATAGTCGGGGCTCGTGGCATTCCAAGTTGGGCCGCCAGAGAGCACAGATTCAAGCATTGTACCGACAGATGGACATACACCAATCATTTGTTACTAGTTATCTATGTCCAATTGTGACTAACGATTTTAAGGTTATGTCATGCATAGTACGTGAGAATAATTAACCAATCACATCAGTGGTCCGTATGCTTAATTAAACTATCCAATCAGTGCAAAGGCACATGTATGTTGCCCCGAATATGTATCACCAGCTCCCCATTATCCAGAATGTGGATATCAATCACCTACCCTATCTACGTATAATGTTATTTCCCAAGATACATTCTGGACAGCTACTCTCCCTCTCCTTGACAGGCTGGCACTGCCGAAAAGATCCCACACTATTCACCTGTCATCCTTGATAAATAACATCTGGCTTGTCTTTTCCTGGGTCCCATCACCAGAGAGATGTGTCCTTGGGCATGCTTCCTGTGATGACCACTTCAGCTAAATAACTTGTGTGTAATACAGATCAATACGGAATAGTTTTAACCCCCTTCAGCACTTATTGGGTAAGTAAAGTTTTTAAAACTAATTTCAATATAGTCTAAAAACTACACCCTTTCAAGATAATTGCAGCAACTAAATTTACAATGGGACAGCAGACTTCACAGGTAAATGAAACATTTGATGCCATTTTAATATAGTCTGGGAATTGAAAGTAAAAGCAATTGTGAACAATTTGTACAGCAGTCAAGGCAAAGAGATCCTAAAAGGGGAATTGAAAATCCTGGACTGGATTCGTTGATAAAAGCAGAGCAGGAGCTTTGCTTAAAAGTGCCATTTGCGCTGCTGCCTCACGGCGCAGTGGACCCGGGTTTGATCTCGGCTCTGGGTCACTATCCGTGCCGAGTTTGCCCATTGTCCACATCTATGCGTGGGTCACACTCCCACAACCCAAAAAGATGTGCAGGGTAGGTGAATTGGTCACGCTAAATTGCCCTGAATTGGAAAAAAAAGAATTGGATACTCGAAATTCTTTTAAGTGCCATTTGGAAAACCCGGACGAGATTTTGGAATGCAAGCTGGTAATGGAAAGTATTATCGTGGACAAAGATGTTAAAGCGTCTTTTTTTTCGAGAGTAGAGTTTGCATACTGTTTTGGGAGAGGTGTTTTCAGAACCCCAAAATGTATCATGGAGTTCAACCAACCCCCATCTTTAATGGATTGTTACTTTTGAAGCACATGGCTTGTTCCCCAGGTGTAGTATTATAATTATGGACACGTGGTTTTTAAAACAAAACAATGTTTATTCCATGAACTCAAATTAACCTTTTAAGTAAACATTGGATCTCTTAACATCCCTTACTTCAAAGATAATCCCGAAAATAATGCAGCACTACCCAATCCTGCAAACTGTTCCTTTACCTATCCAAAAGACTTAACAAATCCTTCAAACAGAAGCACGTTAGATTTATATTCAACACTACACTAAGACCTTTTTACAATTCCGATTTCGCCAAATGATTAAGAGATAGTCCTTCATGGCAGAGATCACCAGCAATGCAGCTCACAGCCACACTCACACCCAAGCTTTCTTCAAACTGAAACTAAAACTCCCAAAAGCAGAAGTGAGCTCAGCTCCCCCCGTGACATCACTTCAGTAATATGATCAGCTTCATTTCTTAAAGGTACATTTATTAAATATCCAATACTTAAAGGCACTCTCACATGACACCTCCCCCCAAGAAAAATAAATAAACCATCAACTTCAAGATGGTTTCATTTTTCACTTTTGCACCATCCACTAAGAAATGCACACAGTAAATATACGTTTTCATTAAAAAAAAACTACACAAGCAAACAGACGTAATAATAAAGTCAATTTTTCCTGTTCTTCTTCCTCCAACCGAAAAACTTCTCGATTGACAGTCTCTTTGAACAAGAAAGTCTCTGCACGATCCATCCATTCCTCTACTCCTCGGCATTTCTCTTTAGAATCAGATACTTTAGTTCAATCTGACCACAGAGCCCCTTGCAATTCTCCAATGCAGGAGCATTGGTAATCACAGCTTTCAGGCAGTCAAATGCCTGTTGAAAGTCCCCTTCCATGGACATTTTTTACGTTTCTTCAGCAATTCCATCAGTGGAGCAACCACGCTACACATCTTTTGCACAAAGGTTCGATAAAATTCATTCATGCTAAGAGATCGCATTATTTCCCTTTGTCTTGAGGTTATCGGAAACTCCTCGAGGAAAGTGATTCGGGCTTCTCCAAATTCACTTTCGGCTAGGTTCATCACCAAACCCGCCTCCTGAAGTCGATCGAAGAACTCCATACAATGTTTTACATACATGTTTGTTCCATGTCTGGAAGTTGGAAATAAAAGCAGATTGTCCCACTTTCTCAATGCAATCCTTCAAACGTTGGATAGGATAAGAGTCCGTTCTTGTAACTGCATTCACCTTGCTATAGTCCACACACAACGTTGGGTACTGTCTGGTTCAGGTACCATCACTATGAGTGAGCTCCATTGGCTGCAACCCACTTCAATTATGCCATTTTTAAGCATACTCTCAATCTCTCTGTTAAGCTGTGCCAATTTTAAAGGATTAAGTCTATATGGATGTTGTTTGATAGGAACAGCATTTCCCACATCTACATCATGTATAGCCATTTTTGTACTTCCCAATTTATCTCCACAAACTTGCCCATGTGATATCAATAACTCTTTCAGGTCAGTTTGTATTTCCTCTGGAAGGTAACTTAACAATTCATGCCAATTTTTAAGAACATCCTCATTTTCCAATTTAATTTGAGGTTTGTCAAATTCACAGTCATCTGGATTTGGCTCGTCCTTCCCTTTCAAAGTACCTTTTAAGCATATTCACATGACACACTCGGTGAATCTTCCTTCTATCTGGTGTTTTTACCACATAATTCACCTCACTTAATTTCCTTTCAATCTGATACGGTCCACAAAACCTAGCTTTTAAAGGCTTGCCTACCACTGGTAACAACACTAAAACTTTATCCCCATTGGCAAAACTACAAACTTTGCATTTCTTGTCCGCTACCCGTTTCATCACGTTTTGTGCAACTTTCAAATGTTGTCCAGCCAATTCACCTCTATTTAATCGTTCCCTAAAATTTTACACGTAATCCAATCGTGTAATTTCCGATTTCTCATCCTCAATTTTTCCTCAATCAATTTAAGTGGTCCTTTTACCTCATGACCAAAATTTAGTTCAAAAGGACTAAATTTGGTAGACTCATTAGGTGCATCCATAATTGCAAACAATACAAATGGGATTCCTTTATCCCAATCCGCTGGATAATCTTGACACTACGCCCTTAACATTGTCTTTAATGTCTGATGCCACCTTTCTAACGCTCCCTGCGATTCTGGATGGTACGCAGTTGATTTAAACTGTTTTATTCCTAAGCTATCCATAACTTCTTTGAATAACTTTGAAGTAAAATTCGATCCTTGATTCGATTGAATTTCGGTGGGTAGTCCATATCTAGTAAAGAATTTAAGTAACTCATCCACAATCCTTTTTGCTGTAATAGTACGGAGTGGAATGGCCTCTGGAAACCGCGTAGACACATCCATTGTAGATAAAAGATATTGATTCCCCCTTTTTGTTTTATGAAGCGGTTCTACACAATGAATTAGGACCCTCGTAAAAGGTTCCTCAATAACGCTGGAATGGGTATTAAGGGCGCTGGTTTTATCACTGCTTGAGATTTCTCGATTACTTGACATGTGTGACATGATTGACAAAATTTAACTCCATCTTTATGTAGTCCAGGCCAATAAAAATGTTTTTGGATTTTAGCTTGAGTTTTCCTTATTCCCAAATAACCTCCCACTGGTACCTCATGTGCAACTCGCAACACCTCCTTTCTATACCCTACCGGCAATACTACTTGATGAACTTCTGCCCACTTTTCATCCGCCTGCATATGTACAGGTCTCCATTTTCTAATCAAGACATCACTTTTATGGTAATAACACTCTGGTATACTCTCAGATTCCTCTTCCATATTTGCTTTCTGATATATCCGTTTTATTTCTACATCTTTCTGTTGTAACTCCGCCAATTTTCCTGAACTAAAAATATCCGCCTCATCCTCCACCTGTTCTTGTTCTTTTTCAACCATCTGATCAAAAATCGTTTCTGATAATTGCACTTCAACTTCATCTTCACTCTTTGATTTCTCCTCTTGTCTTAACCTGTGACTTTGCGACCTTGTTACTACACAAGCCGGAAAAATCGCAGGATATTCGTCCTTCAACATTTCAGTTGTCTGATTTTCCCCTGGCTTATCAACCACAGTAGGCATCACTCCCACCTGCGATCCAGCTATATTATTACCCAACATAAACTGTATTCCTGGACAAGATAGTTTCTCTATTACTCCGACTACCACTTCACCACTCTTCACTGGACTTTCCAACCTTACCTTATATAATGGAACGGTACTCCTCTCCCCCTGAATTCCACATATTACCACCTTTTCTGGCAACATTCTACCCAGACTACATAACTCCTCATCTCTTACCATTAAAGATTGACTCGCCCCTGTATCTCTTAAAATTGTGACTTCTTTACCTGCTCCTCCTGATACACATGAGTAAACCTGACCCACACAAGTAAATTCTTTAAAGACATCTGGCACCTTCTTCACAATTATTTGAACAGGCTGTACAATCGTTGGCACCTCCTTCGCTTCCCTTGGGCTTTCCTTTGCCACTCTAACAAATCCCACTGTCTTATCCTGTTTTACCACATCAGCCTTTCCAGTGCTTTTCTTCAACCACCAACACTGTGACTTTACATGGCCTAGTTTATTACAGTGAAAACATTTGAAACTTTTCATCTTTTTTCCACCCTCCTGGATTTTGTTTTTAATCTGAGGTACATTCTCTTTATTATCTCCCATCAGATCACCTTTACCTTTACCACTTGAGTATTTCTCATGTCCCCAGTTTCTATCCCTCACAGGCTGAAACTGATGTTGGAAACCAATCTTTGATTTATGAACTAATTCATAATCATCTGCCATTACTGCTGCTAATCTTGCAGTTTTAACCCTCTATTCTTCCACATGAGTTCTCACCACATCAGGAATTGATTTTTTAAACTCCTCCAAAAGTATAATTTCTCTGAGAGCTTCATACGTTTGGTCTATTTTCAAAGCCCTTATCCACCTATCAAAATTACTCTGTTTGATCCTTTCAAACTCCATGTATGTTTGACCAAATTCTTTCCTTAAATTTCTAAACCTTTGTCTGTAAGTTTCAGGCGCTAGCTCATGTGCACTTAAGATGGATTTCTTCACCTCCTCATAGGTTCCAGATTCCTCCTCCGGTAGTGATGCAAACACTTCACTAGCCCTACCTACCAGCTTTGCTTGAATCAGTAATACCCACATGTACTGTGGCCATTACATTTGGTTAGCTACCTTCTCAAATGAAATTAAAACGGCTTCTACCTCCTTCTCGTCAAACCTTGGCAATGCTTCGACATATTTAAATAGATCCCCACCACGTCTTTGACTATGACGCTCTGTCTCACTATCCTCATCACTATCATCCAACTGTACGTTTCCCTTTGCGTCTGCCAATTTTAACTGATTTTCATGTTTCAGAGCCATTTTCCGAAGTTCAAACTCTCTCTCTTTTTCCCTTTCCTCTCTATCTCTTTCTTTGTTTCTTTCTTCTCTCTCCTTTTCTTTTTCCTCTCTATCTCTATCTCTTTCTTTTTCTTTCATTGCATATTCAAGCCACTTTAATTCTTCTTCATGTTCAAGTTGCTTTAATTCTTTTTCATGTTCAAATTGCTTAATCTGCAACTGGAGCATTGCCATATCTAATGAGTCAGAATATATCACAGGCAAACGTAAATGCGCAGATACCGCGTTAAGTACCTCATCTTTTCGTATCTTGCTTGGCAGTGTTAACTGCAATGCTTTTGCCAAACCTAACCATCTGTTTTTAGTCTCTGTCAGTAAGGTATCACGTGTTACCGTGTCCACCCCCCAAAAACGTCTGAGCCTCCGAAAGAGCCATTGTTCACAACACTCTCCCCACTTAAGCTAAAATACCACACTGGAAAAGCAACAATCCTAAGTTCACAAAAGCCAGTCCAATAGATCGACTTTTATCCCCCTCAAGCCCCTAATTGTTATGGGAGAGGTGTTTTCAGAACCCCAAAATGTATCATGGAGTTCAACCAACCCCCACCTTTAATGGATTGTTGCTTTTGAAATACACGGCTTGTTCCCCAGGTGTAGTATTACAATTATGGACACGTGGTTTTTAAAACAAAACAATGTTTATTCCATGAACTCAAATTAACCTTTTAAGTAAACATTGGATCTCTTAACATCCCTTACTTCAAAGATATGCCCGAAAATAATACGCTATCCAATCCTGCAAACTGTTCCTTTACACATCCAAAGACTTAACAAATCCTTCAAACAGAAGCACGTTAGATTTATATTCAACACTGAGACCTTTTTACAATTCCGATTTCACCAAATGATTAAGAGATAGTCCTTCATGGCAGAGATCACCAGAAATACAGCTCACAGCCACACCCAAGCTTTCTTCAAACTGAAACTAAAACTCCCAAAAGTAGAAGTGTGCTCAGCTCCCCCCTGTGACATCACTTCAGTAATATGATCAGCTTCATTTCTTAAAGGTACATTTCTTAAACATCCAATTCTTAAAGGCACTCTCATATGACAAGACACTCGGGTGGCAATCACCTTGGGGGATTCTGAGGAGAAATCCACAGATAATCACTTGAAGTTCAGACTGGAGAGACTATTTGACCACAGCCATCTTATATGTTTAAAGGGACATTGTGTTATTCAGACCGTTGTAGCTTAAGATGCACTTCATAATCCATGTTCATATTCTAATATGTGTTTTATTAAGCTTAGAGAGGAGTAAACTGGGGAGGCAGTAGCGTTAGTAGTGTTGCCGCTCAACTAGTAATCTAGAGACCCAGGGTCATGCTCTGGGGACTCAGGTTCAAATCCCAGCATGGCAGATGGTGAAATCAGAATTCAATAAAACAAATCTGGAATTAAAAGTCTAAAGATGACATGAAACCATTGTTGATTATCGTAAAACCCCATCTGGTTCACTAATGTCTTGTAGGGAAGGGAACATAAGAACATAAGAATTAGGAGCAGGAGTAGGCCATCTGGCCCTTCGAGCCTGCTCCGCCATTCAATGAGAGCATGGCTGATCTTTGTGGACTCAGCTCCACTTTCCCACCTGAACACCATAACATTTTATTCCTTTATTCTTCAAAAAACTATCTATCTTTATCTTGAAAGCATTTAATGAAGGAGCCTCAACTGCTTCACTGGGCAGCAAATTCCATAGATTCACAATCTTTTGGGTGAAGAAGTTCCGCGTAAGCTCAGTCCTAAATCTACTTCCCCTTATTTTGAGGCTATGCCCCCTAGTTCTGCTTTCACTCTCCAGTGGAAACAACCTCCCCGGATCTATCCTATCTATTCCCTTCATAATTTTATATGTTTCAATAAGATCCCCCCACATCCTTCTAAATTCCAATAGGTATAGTCACAGTCTACTCAACCTCTCCTCGTAATCCAACCCTGTCGTCCTTGCCAGATCCTGCCTACATGTTACTCCAGATCCACAGCAATGTGGTTGACTCTTAAATGCTGTCTGGGATGGCCAATTATTGCTGGTCCAGCAAGCGATGCCTACATCCTGTGAATGAAAAAAAAAAGTATTGCATCATACATCATAATCCAATTTCTCCATGTTAATAATTTTTTCTCCCTTGGTTTTAAAACGAATTAGTAGTCCTGTGATTCTGTTCCTCCACGCTTTGTAAATAAAAAAAAAAATAAAAACAATGGGGCTTGATTCGCCACCTCACACCGCTGACTGGAGTTCCCAGTGAAGCGGAGAATCCAGTGTTGTATCTGTTTCCGACCCCCCGGCCACCTTTGGCGTCGGGATTAAGGTTTGTGTTGGGTGCCATATTCTCCGGACCCCTGGGGCCAGGGATCACATGGGTCCTGACAAACATGGCCCTGAAGCAGTGGACCTTGCATTGGGCCAAGGAGATAACTCTTTAAGGGAGTTGCCCCCAAAGCGCATCGGAGGGCCACCCTCGCCCCACAAATGCAGACCTGCCCAACCTACCCCCTGAATAAAGACCCGCTACATAAAGGCCCCCCCCACAAAGAGCCCCTAAATATGCAGACCACCGATATAAAGAAAGCCCCACAGAGACTCCCTAAATAAGGAGACCCTTGCAGGGACCCCCTAAATAATGACACCCCCCTCCCCCCAAGAAAGTAACCCCTGTCAGCAAGACCCCCCCCCCCAGAAAAGAGACCCCTGTTTGCAAGCCCCCCCCCCCCCTCCAAACCACCACCACCTCCCCAGAAGAGAGACCCCTGACCGCAAGCCCAGAAGAGAGATCACTGCCAGGAAGATCCCCCCCCCCCCCTCTCTGCCCAGTGGAGAGCCACTGTCAGGAAGTTCGCCCTCCCCCACCAGAAGAGGGACCCCTGTCTGGAAGCTAGAGAGCAGTCCAGGCAAAGGCAGTTTAAAAAAAAAAAAAATCACTGCTTTTACCACTCACCTGGGCAGTACACCTGCTGGCTCAAACACAGAAAGCAGAACCTGTCAGTTCCTGGAAAGAGAAAACCAGTCAGCTGGGTTTAAACCCTCAATTCTTTGATCTGCAAGCCATTCATTAATTTCTCTTTGATACTGATTTTACTGAAGTGTGAATGACAGCTTCCACACACCTCCAGCTGTCAGCATTGTTGCATTAATCTCCTTTCACAGTTGAGTAACTTTGAAGAGATCAGCTGAGAAACTGAAGACCATGTTTATAAATATTCACCCGAGGAAGGAGCAGTGCTCGCAAGCTATTGATTTGAAACAAACCTGTTGGACTTTAACCAGGTGTTGTAAGACTTCTTAATGTTTATAAACATCAATCTTTGATTGGGGGCTGGTGGTGGGAACTACGCTGTGGGGTGTGTGTTGCTGAGTTGCGTTCCGGGGGGGGGAAGGGGCTGAATTGCGATGTGGGGGGCTGTGACCAACCGCACAACCTCACTATTGGGTCTCCCGCTCCAAATGACGGGCTGATCCCTTGAAATCCTCTCCATGCAAAAATTAGTTAGGTTAAGGATTGGGAATTGCTTCCTGAATTGCGCTCGGGCGAACATAGTCTCCCAAATGGAGAATCGGCAGGGTTCCATTCTGGCATCCTTCCCATCTAGTTATAACATAAACTGGGATTGTAACAGTTCCAGGTTTCACTAAAATCTATCCTTTAGCTTTTGAGATACATTGTTGACAGACAACAAACAAACAGATGCGAAAACATTGTCTTCGCCCATCTTTATTGTCAGAGGCAAATAGGAGGAAATGTATAATTAGTTAGAAATCATAGGTTTGTTAAAACTTCCGTTGTTACAGTTTGAGGTGCCATGTAATAAGTATAATTATGGCTACATGCCATAAAGTCATGATGTGTTGCAACATTTCCTTTTCCAATATTCAACATAATATGACAGTTAAGAAATACTATGTACCCAGTGAAGTTTGGATGGTGTGGTTTCCCCACTAAGTATTCATCAGATTTGTTTTTTGGTCACATGGAATTATACTGAATGAAAAGTTTTGTAATCAAAATGTTGGTGCATTATTTCAATATGATATAGCAGTGAAAATAATGTGCGATGCTCTTGCCTCCCTCACTCTTCAGCTAAATCTGTTGAGAGTGTAAATAAAAATAGCAAAAAAGGTATCTGGAAAAAAATAGCAGAGGACTGTAGAATGCAGCGAGGGAGCAACCATAAATTTGAGAGCTTACAGGTGGAGGCAAGGTAATGAATAATAGAGGAGCTAGCCAAAGAAGGTACAGTTTACGATTACATTTTGTTGGATGAGATCATCAAGATCTGTTTTGAGATTTCACTTGTAATCAGCACTGTGCGGTATGATGACAGCATAATGTAATTGAATTGTATGCTACAAGTATCAGATTTGACTTTAAGGTAATATTTTATGCTCTGATCAAGATCAAAAAACATAACATTACCTTGGTGCATTTGAACTTTGTCAATTCTTTGCAGAGAAATCTTCTGTTATTTCTCAAAGCTATCATGACTTTTATCGATTCTCAAGTTGGTGTTTGAACTGTTAGTATCAGCGGCCATTCAAATAATTTACAGCAGTACTGTGCAGCAAGCCTGTATTTGTTTTGATAAAATTAGAATTGTTGACCAAACTTGACTCCGAAAGGTATTGAATTTTTAAAAGAACAATTTAAAATATTGCACATGATAAATCAACTTTTTTCTTGATGAACTTGTTACTATCCACAGATTTGATTTTGGACTTGCATTATTCCACTGCCGTGTACATTCCGGAAAATAAATATGGCAGGAATTATCAAATTGAAAGTGTCATAGGTTGGAGAAATTTCACTAAACATAAGGTTGGAGCATGGAATATTTTTCTGTTCTGAATACTTGAGGGGGATATCATTGCATCTTTCGCGGAATATCCAATGAGTATTTGAAGCATGGGAAGAAAAAAAATAAGAGTTTGGGATAGAGTGGGGCAGTTGGAATAGTTTTGGATCTCATGTCTGCATCCACCATTCATAAGCTAATCCTATCCCTGTGCATATCCTTCATCAACCTCTATGAGTCGCCATGGACAGGCTGTTCATACACTCTGCTTGGTATGTGACCAGTGGAAATCCATAAGAATCTATTTGGGGGACCTCAGCTTTTTACTGTATATACATTAATGATTTGGACATAGGCATTCAGACTTGAAACTCCCATTATAACATGAAGGAAGCATGGTTTGTGTAGCTAGGGGCAGGAAGTTGAAGGGGAATATAGACCGAGATTAGACAAGTGGACAAAATGACATGCAGTTTTATGTGGAGAACTGAGAGGTTGTAGAATAATGCAGCACGGAAGGAGGTGATTTGGCTCATTACCTCTGTACTTGCTCTTTAATCTTAGACATAGACATAGAATTTACAGTGCAGAAGGAGGCCATTCGGCCCATCGAGTCTGCACCGGCTCTTGGAAAGAGCACCCTACCGAAGGTCCAAACCTCCACCCTATCCCCATAACCCCATAACCCAGTAACCCCACCTAATCCCCATAACCCAGTAACCCCACCCTACGGGCAATTTTGGACACTATGGGCAATTTAGCATGGCCAATCCACCTAACCCGCACATCTTTGGACTGTGGGAGGAAACCGGAGAACCCGGAGGAAACCCACGCACACACGGGGAGAACGTGCAAACTCCGCACAGACAGTGACCCAAGCCGGAATCGAACCTGGGACCCTGGAGCTGTGAAGCAATTGTGCTAACCACCATGCTACCGTGCTGCCTTTTAGGAAAAAATATTTTTAGTCAAGGTTTTTTACATATCTACATAAATATAACAGAAGACCACCACATCAACATGACAGAAAGCACAAATCCCCAACCTCCCCCTGCTGACCCCTCAATCCACCTTGAAGAAATCAATTAATGGTTTCCACATCCGGGTGAACGCCTCCTTTGATCTTCGACTCCCGCAAAGCGAACTTGATCTTCTCCAATCACAGGAGTTCTGCCAGATCCCTCACCCATACCCCTGCCTTCAGTGTCTCGGAGTCCTGCCAACACAAGCAGATCCGACTCCAGGCTATCAGGGAAGCAAAGGCTAAATTCAATAGCCTCTCTCCCTACCTGGACTCCCAGATCTTCCGACACACTGAATATCAACAACTCCGGAGTCGGGGCCACCCCCATACCCAGAATGTCGGACATAACATCCCCCTGCCAGAACCTCATCAGCTGTGGGCACGCCCAAAACACGTGGATTTGATTAGTGCCCCCCCCCCCCCCCCCCCCCCCCCCCCCACAGTGCATCGCCCACAGTTATCCTCCAACTCCGCAAAGAACTGGCTCACAACCATCTTGGTTGTACTCGTACGTTTCCTCCAACTCCTCCAGCCCTGCAAACTTGCCCCCTCTGAACAAGTCCCAAAAGTACTCTATCCTTAACTGTCGTCACATCCAGCCTCACCTGCACAAATCTATGGTTAGCACATGTCTGCACCCAGAACGATATGCTCTCCAATCCATAATGTTGCCTACGCTGGTTCCACACCCGCAATGCCTCATCGGCGAGAACGGAAGGGCTGCCAACAACGGTGCCCACAAACCTGTTCCCAGCACGACACTGCCGTCTCCAGAATGATCCCTCCTCCACCGCCCATTTCCTCACCAATGCAATACCCCCCCCCCCCCCGGGATCCCCTCTCCAGGAACACCCGCCTCGCCCGCAGGTCTTCCCCGCCCACACAATATCCCATTCACCTTCCTGAAAAAGGACTTGGGAACAAAGATTGTGAGGTTCTGGAACATGAACAAGAACCTGGACAGCACCGTCATTTTCACCAGTCGCGCCAAGCTGGGCCCAGCTCTGAACCACCTGGATTCCTAGATATCAAAACCTTGCCCCCACCACCTGGAACGGCAACTCCCCTAACCTCTTCTTCTGTCCTCTAGCATTAATTGGGAACACCTCGCTCTCCCCAATGTTCAATCTGTACCCCAAAAACAGGCTAAACTCCCTCAGGACCTCCATGATCCTTGCAATGCTGCTCACCGGGTCTGAAATGGATAACAACAAAATCTGAACCCGGCGAACCCCCCCCCCCCGCCCCCCGCCTCATTCCCCCAAACATCTTTCCAGCCACTTCATGCTTGCCAACGGCTCTATCGCAAGGCGAAAAGGAACGGGGAGAGCGAGCATCGCTGCCTCGTCCCCCCCATTCCATAAACCCCTGGCGAAATCTGAACCGGCCCAACACCTCCAACAAATACAACCACTCCAGCTGATCAAAGGTCTTCTCCGCTTCCGTCGCCACTACTACCTTTACCTCCTGGCTCTCCGAGGGCATCATAATAATGTTAAGCAGCCTGTGTATACCTGCTGACAACTGGCTTCCCTTCACAAATCCCGTCTGATCCGACCCTATCACCCCCGGCACACAGTCCTCTATCCGCAATGCCAATACCTTTGCCAACAATTTCACTTCACCATTAAGCAGCAGTATCGGGGGTACGACTCACACTGCTCCAGGTCCTTATCTTTCTTCAAAATCAGGGAGATGGAAGCCTGCGACAGTGTGGAGACTGGGTATGGGGGTGGCCCCGACTCCGGAGGACATTGTACCTCCCCACGAGCAGTGGCCCCAGCTCCGCACCGGATACCTGAGAAAACTCTGCTGGGAACCCGTCCGGCCCCTGGGCCTTGTCTGCTTGCATTGACCCCATACTGTCCATCACTTCCCATAGCCCAATCTGGTCCCCCAATCACTGTACCCTCTCCTCCTCCACCCCGGGGAATGCCAATCCATCCAGGAACCGTCTCATCCCCTGGCTCCCCCAGGCAGGGGCTCTGACTCATACATGGAAGGGCTCAAATACCCCATTCATCCCTTATGGGTCCGTCACCACCTTGCCCCTCTTGTCCCTCCCTACCAACCTCTGTCGCCGCTGCCTGCTTAGTCAGCTGGTGGGCCAGCATCCGACTCGCCTTTTCCCCGGACCCATACACCGCCCTCTGCGACTGCCCTGCTCCCTTCCTGAGGACACTAACTCAAACTCCACATGGAGTCTCTGCCTCTCCTTCAACAACTCCTCCTCTGGTGCCACCGAGTACCTCTGATCCACCCTCAGAGTCTCCTCCACCAGCCTTGCCCCATCTCTCGCTCCACCATCTCCTTCTGTGCCCGGATCAAAATAAATTCACCCCTAATTACCGTGTGCCTCTCAATGTGGCAGCCGTGACCTCCCCATTATCATTCAGCTCTATGTAGCCCTGAATGATGACTCTCACCCGCTCTCTCACACCCTCATCCGCCAAGAGTCCCACATCTAACCTCCACTGCAGCTGTTGGGCTTCCCCCATGCCACCCGCAAATCCACCTAGTGCAGCGCGTGGTCCGAAACCATGATCATTGAATACTCCGAGTCAGCACCCCCGTCAGCAGAACCTTATCGGTCACAAAGAAATCAATCCTGGGTACAGCCGGTGCACATGTGAGAAATACGAGAACTCCTTCATGCTCGCCTCCCAAACCTCCATGGGTCCGCCTCCCCCATACATGTAATCCATGAACCCCCTCAGCTCCCTGGTCACCACCGACACTCTCGACGACATAAGACTCGACCGGTCCAACCTTGGATCCAGGACCGTGTTGAAATTTTCCCCCATAACCAGCTTATGCATGTCCAGATCTGGGATCTTCCCTGACACCCGCCTCGTAAAGTCCACATCATACCAATTCAGGGCATAAACAATCACATTTAGTGGCATCCCCTCCAACTTCCCACTGATCATCACATACCGACTCCCCCAAATCGACCACAATGCACCCTACATCAAACGACACTCTTTTATTAACCAACACCCCCACCCCCCTCGTGTTCATGTCTAATCCTGAGTGGAACACCTGCCCCACCCACCCCTTCCTCGGCCTTGTCTGATCCCCGAACTTCAGGTGCGTCTCCTGCAAGGACGCAACGTCCGTCTTCAACCCCCTCAGATGCATGAAAATACGCGACCATTTAACCAGCCCATTCAACCATCTTGCGTTGCATGTGACCAGCCTGGTCGGTGGGCTCCCCACCCCCTCCTCCCCCGCCGATCAGCCATACCCCTTTTTGTTTTTTAAAAATAAATTTAGAGTACCCAATTCTTTTTTTCCAATTAAGGGGCAATTTAATGTGGCCAATTAACCTACCATGCACATCTTTGGGTTGTGGGGGTGAAACCCACGCAAACACTGGGAGAATGTGTGAACTCTACATGGACAGTGACCCCGAGCCGGGATCGAACCTGGGATTCTGCGCCGTGAGGCAGCAATGCTAAGCACTGCGCCACCATGCTGCCCCCATACCCCTTTTTAGGCCAGCCCCTCCAGGCCCACCCCCAGATGTCTGCCGCCATCTCTCACTTCCCAACTGCTCCACACCAACCACACCCATGTCAGCAACCACCCTCCTTTCCTCTCCCGCCCCCCCCGCCCCAAAGAACCAACCCATTCCCCCTCTCATGCACTTTCCTCCTGACAACCCCCTGCTTCACTCCCGTTAATTAGCCCGCCCAGCTGGCATGGTGGCACCCACCCAAGGTCTCTGACTTCCCTTCACCCTCATAATCCACTCCCAACAACCAACAAACAAAGAAACACAAAAGGCACATCAACCATCTCTGCTTCCCCCATTGTGACCTGCCCCAATCCACTCACCCAATATTCCCCACAATTTATGCAAAAATCCTCTCCGAAATTCAGTGTCATCACACTCCTCCCAGTCCATGGTCTCTCATAAAGTCCATTGCCTCCACCGGCGAGCCAAAATAAAATTCTTGATTTTGATGCAACAAGCAGGCAGGATAGAAGATCCCGAACTTCTTGTAGAGGCGGCCTTTAACCGATTATACGCGGCCCTCCACTTGACCAGCTCTGCACCCAAGTCTTGGTAAATGCGCAGCTCACTTCTCTCACTTCTCACTCTTCAGCTCACTTCTCTCCCAGGTGCACTTCTTGCTCTGCCTCGCCAACTCATGATCTTCTCTTTATCCAGGAACCGACTCATCCTCACCACCATCGCCCACGGCGACTCCCCCATCAGCGACCTCCTCTTCAGCGCCCTCAGCACCTGAGCCACTTCGGGGGGGGGCGATCAAAGGCCCCCTCCCCCATCAGCTTCTCCAGCATGCTCGCCACACACTTGGAGGCATCCGCACCTTCGCGATACCTTGGGCATCCCAACGATCCTCAAATTCTGCCTCCTGGAGCGGGTCTCAAGGCCCTTCAGTTTCTCTCTGACTTGTCTAGCTGCCCATTACAATCCCCATCTCTGCCTCCAGTGAAATCAGCTAATCTTCATGCTCCTTCCACCTTCTGGATCGCCAGGCCTTGAGCTTCCTGTCACTGCTCCATCCGTTTGATCGCCGCCGTAAGTGGCTTCACCACCTTGGCCAAATCCTCTAAGGCCTCTTTCTGTGCTGCTGGAATTTGCAATTTAAGAACTCCGCCTGCTGCTCCGTCGACCACTGGGAGGGCAGAGCTGCCCCCTTGCCCTCTGCCATCTTCACCTGTGTCGCACCACAAAAACTTTGTGCTCCAACTGCTCTCTCTTCCTTGTGGCACGCCTCATCCCATGAGCCATACACCAGTCTCACCAGAGGAGTATTATGTTCCCTGGACACTCGTGCACTTTTTACTCTCAAACGCCACACGATTCGGGTGGGAAAGGACTGAGAAAATCCACCTCGAGCGGGAGTCACCAACTGTACGACCACTCACTCCATGGCTGTCACTGGTAGTACCCTTGCTCTTTTATCTACCCAGTTGGTCCCTTTCCTTGTTCCATAGCCCTGCACTCCTTTCCATTTCAAATATATATCCAATTCCCTGGAAATGATCAATCACATGGGATCAAAGAAAGATAAATTGGGATATTCTCTTCAATATGAGAAATTAGGCAAAATGATTCTTGGTGACAAATACTCACCATTAAAAGTGAGTGCACATGTTTAAGAAAAAGGTGATGGAGCCTAAATTCTTTCACTTCATTGGATGCTGTGTCAAAATAAATTTTCACAACTGAAATTGATAGATGAACAAAAACAACAACGATACATGAATGTAAAAAACAAAATGTTTCGAGGCAGTTCATAGGAGGTTTAGAAAACAAAATTGACACCAAGTCATGTGAGGGAATATATGTAAGCACATGACTAAAGGATTGGACAAAGGCATAGGTTCTGAGGAGCATTGAATAGAAGGAAAGAGAGGTGGAATGGATTAAAGGAGGGAATTTCAGAATTTAATCTCGAGGCAACTGAATGTACAGTCTCCAGTTGTGGAGCAGTTAAAATTTGGGATGCTTGGGAGGCCAGATTAGACGAGTGTGATTCTCCCAGAGGATTGTGGGGCTGGAGGAAATTACAGAGCAGTGGAGAAGTGAGGCCATGGAGCGATTTGAAAACTAGGATGAGTATCAGGAGATATGGCAAATAAATATCATATGCCAGGGGCTGGCTTAGCACAGTGGTCTAAGACAGCTGGCTTGTAATGCAGAACAAGAACAGCAGCGTGGGTTCAATTCCCGTTCCAGCCTCCCGGAACAGGTGCCGGAATGTGGCGACCAGGGGCTTTTCACAGTAACTTCATTGAAGCCTACTTGTGACAATAAGCGATTATAATAATATATAATTGTGGTATTATAGGTATTACGGTACCTGAGAGGCAAAAGTACCATTGGTAGAACCTGTATGCTTGCTATTGGCTAGAGTGTACAATAGCTCCGCCCTGATAGGTGGGGTATAAGAACCCGTGCCGCCCCAGCAGCCCTCATTCTGTACCTGAGCTGCTGGGGGAAACATCTAGCTTATTAAAGCCTTCAGTTGGACTACAACCTCGCTTTAGTGGTCATTGATCGTGCATCAATAATTAAATGGGGAAATGAGATGGAATTGTACATCAAC
Source organism: Scyliorhinus torazame (assembly GCF_047496885.1). Lineage (NCBI taxonomy): Eukaryota > Metazoa > Chordata > Chondrichthyes > Carcharhiniformes > Scyliorhinidae > Scyliorhinus > Scyliorhinus torazame. Next base: position 149,189,519 of record NC_092717.1, on the reverse strand, counting down.
GATGATCGAATAACTTGGTGATACAGGTCTGGGGGATTGCATTCTATTTCTGTTTCGACGCTCCAAAATAGTGCCAGTAAAAGAGGTTGAAATGGGCAGGTTTAAGAAAGGTTCTGCTAAGGTAGTGTTTTTCAAACTTTTTCTCCCGGGATCCACTTTTACCAACTGGCTGATCTTCACGAGCCACACCAGTGGACTTTGGCGAGCCATGCTGACCGACCTTCACGACCCACTATTATTTCTTACCATGAATGCGACAGGTGAGCCTTCTTGGTCCTCATGATCTCACTTGCTTTGTCATTCAGTGTTACAATTCTGCTAAGGACTGATGATTTAATTCTCACTGCATTGATTGAAAACAATCAAGAGATTTGTCCTTGAACTCTCCATGTTGAGTTTCAAATGCCTTTAAAGTTTTGAGGGATTTAAACTTTAATTTACCAGTACTTCCCTGCACATAATACACATGGGCTTTGTATTCTGGTTTGCATTGGCCATTATTAATGCACAGGGTTACAGGCATAGGGTGAGGCAGTGGGCCTCAGTAGGGTGCTCTTTCTGAAGGTTGGTGCAGACTCGATGGATCGAATGGCCTCCTTCTGCACTGTAGGGCTTCTATGGGTTCTAATGTTATGCTGACGTTAATTTCAGCCTGAAGCCTATTGCAAGTTACTTCATGAAGATTGTAAGGTTTGCAGATTCACATTGACCTGCAAATTTGCAAGTACCTGGCAATCTACAAAGTTCCCTGGTAGCAACAAATAAGCTGATTTCTGCTAATTTACTGCAAAATATGTTACCATTAAAGGAACAGACCACTTTGAACACAGCTCCATCACACCTGCAGAATAATTCTGAGAATAGGAATTATAAACACTTACCTGTGACATTTTGTGAGCAATGCCATGGAAGATCTGTGCGATTATAAAAATAGTGCGCCTTTCATGAATGATATGACTAGGATCTGTTAACCTTTTTGCACAATTGTCAGTCTCTTTTCTTACAGATTGAGACTGTGTCTATTTGACTACATAATTTACTTTGTGTTCTCGCCAATTGGTTTGCACAAATCCTTTCTACACAAATGTGATGTATTTCAGATTATTTAAACAATTTCCATGCATTAATATCCTTTCAAAGGTGCTTTCCCTGAGATACCCTCTCTACTATTCTAATTCTAGTTGAGTAGCAATCAATCCTATGCAGGGATTCCTCTCATGTGATATTTGTCACTTTTAAGTCTTTTATTCTCAAATCTGAGAATACAACATTTTTCAATTTAAGCTTTGAGATTTTTCTAATACGAAGGTGTTGTCATGTAATAAACTATTAGACCTATAGAAGGAGCTGTTATCTAAAATATGCAGCCAGTCAACTGATTGAGTCGATTGGTTAATTGTTGTTGATAGTTAATTGGACCAGAGGACATGACAGGAAAACTTCTAATGCGAACAGACATGTTTGTATACTTTACAATGAGACGAGAAAAAATAAAAACATTTCTGCAGTAATTGTTTTCTTTACAGCTAAAGCAGTAAAACTTTTACGACATTTGAATGGTGTTACACAAAATTACAAGATATAGTGCTGAACAAATCAACTCCAAATAGTTAAGTGATTGCGCTCATTTTTGCAAGGGAGCATGGCGTTACTGATTAAATTGGCAAACTATCTACGGCTAAGTACAGCAGAGTTAGTGGGTCATGCTACTCATACTTATAGGAGTTTGTAATAATAATCATTATTAGTGTCACAAGTAGGCTTACAGTAACACTGCAATGAAGTTACTGTGAAAGTCCCCTAGTCGCCTGTTTGCATACACTGGGGGAGAATTCAGAATGTCCAATTCACCTAACAAGCATGTCTTTTGGGACTTGTGGGAGGAAACCGGAGTACCTGGAGGAAACCCACACAGACACGGGGAGAATGTGCAGACTCCGCACAGACAATGACCCAAGCTGGGAATCTGACCCGGATCCCTGGCGCTGGCTAGCAACAGTGCGAACCACTATGCTTTATTGGCCAAAGTTAATTAATTATGGTTACTTGATGGCACCATCACCTTGTTTTACTGGCACTGAATAGTAATTACTCATTTTGTAATAGTAAAAAATGTATTACCTGAGCAAGATGGTGCCTCAAATCAGGTGCAGATATATTTGTGATCGTTGCATCTCGTGACATCAATGGACTCATTTCAGGTATGCTAAATTAGAAATAATTATTGTATATAATTGTTACAATTTACTTCTTCAAATTTTTTTTAAAGTGTTCGATGATGAGATAGAGATATGGTTTTGATTTTCAATTTATTGGCTATTTTGTTTAATAGTGAACTATTTTGCTTTTAGGCTAGCCTGAAGCTCTCAATACATGTCAAAATATATTTTTGTCACATTTGTGCAAAAAATATTTAATATTAATATAATGTATTTTACTGTAGGTCTGCACACACACTGCTGCCATCATCGGGTGATGAGGTTTCGAGTAGTGCATCAGTTCAGCTCTTCAATGGAGAATTGCAACAGCTAACAATCAAACTAGAGAACATTGGCACCGAGCTTTTAGAAACTTTAGAGATCTCTGCTAAGACAATAAATAATAAAGGTTAGTAAAGATCTATTGCTCAGTGGAAATGTCTGTTTCTTGCTTTAAAAGTAATGTGTTTTGATACTTTGTCTTATAGCAATAATCTTATCAGGGATTTATTTGTAAATTTTGATTAAGAGAGGTTTTCCCTTTTATCAGGTACAGAAAATGATACAATGGAGTTCTGAGTGAAATTAAACTCCATTGAAATAATTGAGGAAGTAATTGCTCCATTGAGAAAAATAAGACACTTACAAATGGATAAGGATAGGTTCCGTGAGTGGGCCAAAATTTGGCAGTTGGAATTCATGTGGATAAGTGTGAAGTTAACTATTTTGGTCGGAGGAATATAAAGGCAACTTCTTATCTAGATGGAGAGAAAGTTCAAAAGCTTCGGTGCAGAGAGATCTGGATAACTTTGTGCATGAATCGCAGAAAGCTAGTATGCAGGTACAGGAGGTAATAAGGAAGAAAAATGAAATTTTGACATTCATTGTTAATGGAATAGAGTATAAAAGTAGGGAAGTGCTGTTGCAACTGTATAGGACATTGGTAAGATTGCATCTGGAGTACTGCACACAGTTTTGGTCCCCTTGAGGAAGGATGTAAATGCATTCGAGGCAGTTAAGATAAAATTCAACAGATTGATTCTAGTGGTGAAGGCCTTTTCTTATTATCGAATCACTAAAGTGCAGAAGGAGGTCATTTGGCCCATCGAGTCTGTACCGACCCTATGAAAGAGCACCCTACATAGACCCAATCCCCCGCCCTATCTCCATAACCCCACGTCTTTAGACACTTAAAGGGCAATTTAGCATGGCCAATCCACCTGACTTGCACATCTTTAGGCTGAAGAAAGATTGAACAGTTTAGACCTATACTTGTTGTAATTCAGAAAAATGAGAGGAGATCTAATGGAAATATATAAGATGCTAAAACGCATTGACAGGGTGGATGTAGAGAGATGTTTCCCCTTGTTGTACATTCCAGAACGAGGGGCCATAGTTTTAGGCTTAGGGGTGGCAGATTTAAAACCGAAATGAGGAGGAATTATTTCACTCACAGGGTTGTGAATCTGTGGAATTATCTACCCCAATGTGCATTGGGTGCTGGAAAACTAAACAAATTTAAGGAGGAGATAGATTTTGGGCAGTCGCAGGATGAAAGGTTATGGGGAGCGGGCAGGAAGATGGAGATGAGACCGAGATGAGATCAGCCATGATTGTATTGAATTGCGGAACAGGCCCGAGGGGCGGAACTGCCTATTCCTGCTCCTAACTCTTGTGTTCTTATGAGATTTTTAATGCCCACTGTAAACCACACCAACTGCAATTTTCAATTTCACATTGTATTGAGGAAGTAACTAACATATTATCTAGGGAGGAAGAAATTGTAAGGTTACAGGGAAAAAGTAAGGGAGTGGCACTAGGTAAGTTGCTTTTGCAGATCGTCAGCACCGACATGATGAACAAAATTGCCTCCTGTGCTGCACCCATTTCAATGCGTCGTTGATTTTATTTGATCTGTTTTTCTGATGTTTGCGTACAAGGTGTTTTTAGAATCATTCAGCATGATAGATGTGTGTACGATCTGGCGACTGATGATGATGAATAATATTTGGTTCAGTATGAGTTTTGCATGAATCAGATTTTTTGCTTTTAAGAGTAGAAAGGTTGAAACCACCTTGTTTGACGTTCACTTAATAGCCATGTTAGGGAGAGAAAATACAGTGCACTTCAGTCTTACGAGAAACCAGATGGAGATTCTTGGAGTTTCAAACAAGACCTTTATTATAATAATAATAATCTTTATTGTCACAAGTAGGCTTACATTAACATTGCAATGAAGTTACTTTGAAAAGTCCTGAGTTGCCACATTCCGGCGCCTGTTTAGGTACACACAGGGAGAATTCAGAATATCCATTTCACCTAACAGCATGACTTTCGGAACTTGTGGGAGGAAACCGGAGCACTCGGAGAAAACCCATGCAGACACGGGGTGAAGTTCAGACTCCACACGGAGAAAGTTCAGACTCCACACAGACAGTGAACCAAGCCAGGAATCGAACCTGGGACCCTGTAGCTGTGAAACAACAGTGCTAACCACTGTGTTACCATGCTGCCCACAATTATGAAAGCAAGGGCTCCAGAGCTCCAACCCATGGCATACAAGAGAGTCCCAATGCAAGGACAACACTGTCAGTTATATCTTTGGATTCAGTTATAAGAAATCAGCATATGCCAATCAAAGGTTTACATTTGTTATTCGTTGTCTGTGTCCAATCACGACTATCTGTGTCCAATCAGGAGCACGATGATTCCTTCCATGCTGCTTTGTGGGTCTGCAATGTAGAGGAGCAGGTCATCTGCATAGAGCGAGACTCTGTGCTCTCTGCCTCTCATTTGGATCCCCCTCCAGTTTTTTGTTGTTCTGAGAGCGATCGCTAATGGTTCGATCGCTAGAGTGAACATCAGCGGGAACAGCAGGCATCCCTGCCTGGTGCCCTTGTGCAGCTGGAATTACTGGGAGTTGGTGTTGTTTGTTCGTATGATCGTCGTGGGAGTGTTGTGTCGGAGCTTCACCCAGGAGGTGAACCCTGTTCCGAGCCTGAACCGCTCCAGTACCTCTGAGGTTCTTACACTCAACTCTGTCGAAGGCCTTTTCTGCGTCCAGGGGGAAGATCACTTCTGGTGTTCTCCCCCCCGGATGGGTCATTATCATGTTCCGCTGGTGCCTGATGTTCGAGGTTAGCTATCCATCTTTGACAAAGCACGTCTGGTCCTCTGCAACCACCTCTGGTACGCAGTCTTCCAGCCTTCTGGCTAGGATTTTGGCCAATATTTTGGCGTCCGCGTTTAGTAGTGAGATGGGTCTGTATGACCCAAATTCCGTTGGGTCTTTGTCTTTCAAAGGTATCAGCCTGTGCTAGTGTAGGTAGCAATGTGTCCCTAGCCAGCGAGTCTGTGAACATCTCCCTCAGGTGCGGGGCCAGTGCTATCGCAAATGTTTTATAGAAGTTGGTCGGGAACCGGTCCCGGCGCCTTCCCCTCCTGCATGGAGCTAATACTGTCCATAATCTCACCCAGTGCTAGTGGTGCTTCCAGGCCCCGTTTTCTGTCCTCCTCCACGACTGGCATGTCCAGTCCATTGAGGAACCGTTTCGTCCCCGAATCCCCAGCTGGGGGTTCTGAGGTGTACAGCCCTTGGTAGAAAGCCTCGAAGGTTTTGTTGACCTTTTCTGGGTCTGTTTCTGATATGCCTCTGTTGTCCCTGATTTGTGCAATTTCTCTGGCGGCAGCTTGCTTTCTTAGCCAGCAGGCGGCTGGCTTTATCTCCGTGTTCGTATAGGGTCCCTCGTTGGAGTTGGTGCTCTGCTTTCCTAGTGGAGAGCAGGCCAAAGTTCCTTTGTAGCTCTTTCCTCTCCGCCAGGAGCTCTGCGGTTGGGGCCTCGGAATATTTACAATCTATCTCCAGTATGGAGTCAACCAGTTGCTGCCGAGCCGTACTTTCCTCCCTATCTCTTTGCGGTTTGAAAGCGATTAATTTCCCCTTTAATTACGGCCTTTAGCGCTTCCCAAAACGTGGAGGTTGAGGCCTCCCCGTTTTGGTTGTTCCCTGTATGCTCCGTTATGGCCTGTTGTGATACCCTTTCGTTGAAAGCCTTGTCGGCTAGTAGGGCAGTGTCCAACCCGTCTCCAACCTCACGCCCATATGATGTGGAGTGTGGTCGGAGATCACAATTGCGGAGTATTCCGCTTCGATCAGCCCTGGAAGCACCGTTTTCCCCACCGCAAATAAGTCAATTCTAGTATATACGTTGTGCACTGGGGAGAAGAAGGAGAACTCCTTTTCCCCCGGGTGGGTGAACCTCCAGGGGTCCACTGCCCCTATCTGTGCCATAAAACAACCGAGTTCCTTTGCCATGTTTGAGGTCTTCCCTGTTTTGGGGTTTGATCTGTCAATCATTGGGTCCTGTAGACAATTAGTTGCTGATTAGTTTTGCCACCCTCTGGCTCTCGTCCCATAACATGAATTTTAGGTCTGTCCCTCCCAGCCCGATCTTACCCGCAGTCGGTCCTGCTCTCTCAGGTGTGTCTCTTGGAGGAAGACTATGTCAACTTTCATGTTTCTTAGATGGGTGAAGACTCTGGATCTTTTCACTGGGATGTTGTGTCCCCTTACGTTGCAGGTGACTATCTTGCTGGGGGGGCTTCTGTCCCCACGCTCCTGTGGGATGAACCATACTTACCTTGTGGATGCGCCCCTGCACGCCAAGGTTTCCCTTTGTTCAGGGGCCGTCCAAGATGGCCGCTGTCACTGCGTTCCCCATGCGGTTGGGTCCCTGCGCTCCGGGGCTTCCCTTTGTCCAGGGGGCACCCAACATGGCTGCCAACGTTGCGTCCAACACGTGGATCTGCCCCTGCACTCTGGGGTCTCTCTTTGTCCAGGGGGCACCCAGCGTGACCGGCCACTGTGCGTCCGCCACGTGGGTAGGCTCCAGCACGAGGATCTCCCTTCGCCCAGAGACCGTACTGGGTGGTTGCCGATGCCCTGCTCTGTTGCACTCCGGCGCAAGCTTTCCTGCTAGTGCAGTGACCCCTCCGGGGAGTTACTGTCTCGCTTCTCCCTCACCCATTCTCTAAGGTTCCTGCCTGTTCTCTCCTAATCTTACCCTGCATTCCTCTCGCTTGCTTTCCCTTCTCCGCTCCGTTCGTTCTCTCGTACTGGGCCATGGTCTCCCACCTGAAGCGGTCCCTCGGATAGTGGTTTGCCTTTTGTCTTTCAGGGTGCGTTTCCTGTGGGTTGGCGGGGGGGGGGGGGGGGGGGGGGTGGGAGAGGCTCGCTCAGACCGTTTCCTGGCTAGGTCCGCCCCAAAGTCTTGGTATATTCTAATTGCTATGTCCTTCCCATTGGCAGTTCTTGGTCTGACTGGCCCAGTACAGGATTGTTTCACTGTCTTGGTACCGAAGCAGTTTGGCTATTAGTGCCATCAGTTGCTCCCCGACTTTGGGTTTCGGGCACAGCGACTGGTGTGCCCTGTCCATTTCTGGTGGGTTGGGGAAACTTTTCCTCCCCGCTAGGTTGTCCAGTATCTCGGCCACGCATACCGTGGGATCCCTGCCTTCGATACCCTCTGGTAGGCCCACAATCCGTACGTTTTGCCTTCTTGAGTGGTCCTCTTGGTCGTCCACTTTGCCCTTCAGGTTCCCCTGAGTCGTGAGCAACCTCACCACCTCCTTTTCCAGTGCCGTGATTCGATCGCTCTTGTCAGTTGCGGCCTTTTCCAACTCTTTAATGTTCGCCTCTTGGGCTTTGTGGTGGTATGTATTAGGGGTAATATGGTACCTGTGAAGCCGAGAGGCTATTGGCTGACAGGTCCCGGGTCCTGGTTGGATCTGCCGACTTCTGGCTCCGTCCTGAAGGCGGAGTATAAGAGCTCGAGTTCTCCCCGCAGCCTCATTCTGTTACTGAGCTGCTGGGGAACAAGTCTCGCTTAATAAAGCCTAGATAGACTTCATCGCTTCTCGTCTCGTGTAAGTCATTGTGCGCTACAATTTATTAAGCGAGCTTAAAAAACTATGGAGCTCCGGATCGCCCCAGAGTGCCTGCGGATCAGCCCCCATGCAGCAAACTCGGCGGCCGTGTTCAAACACTGGCTAACATGCTTCGAAGGCTACCTTCGAACGGCGCCCGGCCGGATCACGGAAGAGCAGAAAATGCAGGTCCTGCATTCGAGGGTAAACCCGGAGATTTACGTGCTTATAGAAGACGCGGAGGATTTCCCGACGGCGCTCGCGTTGCTGAAGTGCATCTACATTCGGCCTGTAAACCAGGTCTACGCACGCCACCAACTCGCGACGAAACGGCAAATTCCCTGAGAATCGCTCGACGAATTCTACGGCGCGCTGCTGATTTTGGGACGAAACTGCAACTGCCCGCCGGTGAACGTGATCGAGCACACTGACCTGCTAATTCGAGATGCATTCATGGCAGGTATGAACTCTCCCCAAATTCGTCAGAGACTTTTAGAAAGAGAGTCGCTCGGACTCTCAGAGGCACGGGCCCTTGCGGCCTCCCTTGATGTGGCCTCCCAAAACGCCCGCGCCTACGGCCCCGACCGCACGTCAGATCCTTGGGCTCTGTGGACCCCCGTTGCGACCGACTCCCCGGCCCCCTCACCCCCCCGCAAGCTTGCGCGGTTAGAGCGCCAGACCATTCCGGGGGGGCCCGCTGCTACTTTTGCGGGCAGGCGAAACACCCCCGGCAGCGCTGCCCGGCCCGCGCAGCTACTTGTAAAAGCTGCGGCAAAAAGGGCCATTACGCGACAGTGTGCCGGTCCCGGGGGGTCGCCGCAATCCCCGGGGAAGAACGAGGACAACACATCCCGAACACCCCCCGGCGTCCCATGTGCGACCCACGGGCGCCGCCATTTTGGGTCCCGGACACCACGAGGGGAGGATGGGCGCCGCCATCTTGTGACCCCCCAGCCACTTGCGATTCATGGGGGCGGCCATTTTGTCCACCCCCGACCGCCTGCGATTCATGGACGCCGCCATCTTGGTTGACAACAAAGGACCCCAGCATAGACGGCTCCACGGGGTCTGAAGAAAACGCCGCGACACTACTGCCACGACTGGCTTCGGTGACACTGGATCAATCGCGGCCCTGGACGCTCCAAACGACGACAACAACGGTGCTGGTCAATGGATATGAGACGCCATGCTTGATCGGCTCCGGGAGCACGGAAAGTTTTATTCACCCAGATACGGTAAGACGCTGTTTTCTGTCCATCCATCCAAGCACGCAAAAGATTTCCCTAGCTGCAGGATCCCACTCAGTGGAGATCAGGGGCTGTTTAGCACAGGGCTAAATCGCTGGCTTTGAAAGCAGACCAAGGCAGGCCAGCAGCACGGTTCGATTCCCGTACCAGCCTCCCCGAACAGGCGCCGGAACGTGGCGACTAGGGGCTTTTCACAGTAACTTCATTTGAAGCCTTCTTGTGACAGTAAGCGATTTTCATTTCATCGAAGGGTTCTGCATCGCGAACCTAACGGTGCAAGGGAGGGAGTTTAAGAACTACAGGCTCTACGTCCTTCCCCCAACTCTGCGCGCCCACATTACTGGGATTAGACTTCCAGTGTAACCTCCAGAGCCTAACGTTCCAATTCGGCAGCCCAATACCCCCACTCACTATCTGCGGCCTCGCAACCCTCAAGGTTGAACCGCTGTCCTTGTTTGCAAACCTCACCCCGGATTGCAAATCCGTCGCCACTAGGAGCAGACGGTACAGCGACCAGGACCGGATGTTTATCCAGCTGAAGGAAGGCATAATAGTCCCTGGAGAGCCCAGGTGGTAGTCGTGAAGACCGGGGAGAAGCAAAGGATGGTCGTAGACTATAGTCAGACCATCAAGAGGTACACGCAGCTAGATGCGTACCCTCTCCCCCGCATATCCGACATGGTCAATCGGATTGCCCAGTACAAGGTCTTTTCCACCGTGGACCTCATGTCCGCATACCACCAGCTCCCCATCCGCCCAGGTGACCGCAAGTACACCGCCTTCGAGGCAGACGGGCGGCTATACTATTTCCTAAGGGTCCCATTTGGCGTCACGAACGAGGTCTCGGTCTTCCAACGGGAGATGGACCGAATGGTTGACCAGCACGGGTTGCAGGCCACGTTCCCGTATCTCGACAACATAACCATCTGCGGCCACGATCAGCAGGACCACGACGGCAACCTCCAAAAGTTCCTCCAGACCGCTAACGCCCTGAACCTCACATATAATGAGGAAAAATTTGTTTTTAGCACAAACCGTTTGGCCATCCTGGGATACGTAGTGCGCAATGGAGTGATAGGCCCCGACCCCGAACGCATGTGCCCCCTTATGGAATTTCCCCTCCCCCACTGCTCCAAAGCCCTGAAACGTTGCCTGGGTTTCTTTTCATATTACGCCCAGTGGGTCCCCCAGTACGCAGACAAGCCCCGCCCGCTAATACAGTCCACTACCTTCCCCCTGTTGACAGAGGCCCGCCAGACCTTCAGCCGCATCAAAGCGGATATCGCAAAGGCCACGATGCGCGCCATCGACGAGTCCCTCCCCTTCCAGGTCGAGAGCGACGCATCCAATGTAGCTCTGGCGGCCACCCTTAATCAAGTGGGCAGACCCGTGGCCTTTTTCTCCCGAACCCTCCATGCCTCAGAAATCCGCCACTCCTCAGTGGAAAAGGAAGCCCAAGCCATAGTGGAAGCTGTGTGACATTGGAGGCATTACCTAGCCGGCAGGAGATTCACTCTCCTCACCGACCAACGGTAGGTAGCCTTTATGTTCGATAATGCACAGCGGGGCAAAATTAAGAATGACAAGATCTTAAGGTGGAGAATCAAGCTCTCCACCTATAACTATGAGATCTTGCATCGTCCCGGAAAGCTGAACGAGCCGTCCGATGCCCTATCTCGCGGCACATGTGCCAACGCACAAATAGACCGCCTCCAAGCCCTCCATGAGGACCTCTGCCACCCGGGGGTCACTTGATTCTACCATTTCATAAAGTCCCGCAACCTCCCCTACTCTGTGGAGGAGTTCCGTATAGTCACCAGGAACTGCCACATCTGCGCAGAATGCAAACCGCACTTTTTCAGGCCGGATAGAGCGCACCTGATCAAGGCTTCCCGCCCCTTTGAACGCCTCAGTTTGGATTTCAAAGGGCCCCTCCCCTCCACCGACCGCAACGCATACTTCCTGAACGTGGTGGACGAGTACTCCCGTTTCCCCATCGCCATTCCCTGCCCCAACATGACCGCGGTCACGGTCATTAAAGCCCCGGGCACCACCTTTACACTGTTCGGCTTCCCCGCATACATCCATAGTGACAGGGGGTCCTCCTTCATGAGTGACGAGCTGCGTCAGTTCCTGCTCAGCAAGGGCATTGCCTCGAGCAGGACGACCAGCTACAACCCCCGGGGGAACGGGCAGGTAGAGAGGGAGAACGGCACGGTCTGGAATACCGTCCTATTGGCCCGACGGTCCAGAGATCTCCCAGTTTCCCGGTGGCAGGAAGTCCTCCTGGATGCTCTCCACTCCATCCAGTCGCTGCTGTGTACCACCACTAACCAAACGCCCCACGAGCGCCTCCTTGTCTTCCCTAGGAAGTCCTCCTCCGGAACGTCGCTGCCGACCTGGCTGGCAGCCCCAGGACCCATCTTGCTCCGGAAACATGTGCGGGCGCACAAATCGGACCCGTTGGTCGAGAGGGTTCACCTTCTCCACGTGAACCCGCAGTACGCCTATGTGGTGTACCCCGACGGCCGACAGGACACGGTCTCCCTGCGGGACCTGGCGCCCGCCGGCAACACACAGACACACCCAACACCGATCACCCTCTCCCTGCCACCGGCGCACCCCACGACCGCCCCCTTCCCGGGGGGATCGGTCCTCCTCCCGTGCTGGCCCAGGAGTAAAACAGGAACAAACAGCGCAATGCTCCCGGAGGCGACAGCGCCTGAGCCAGCACCTGCACCACCACCGGGGCTGAGGCGATCGACGAGGAAAACCAGACCGCCCGCTCGACTCGTGGAATCCGCGTGACACCAAGAAAGCAAGAATTTTGTTGTAAAAGAATTTTTTTTCCTTATTGTAAATAGTTCTGACAAACTGGTACATAGCTAAATGTTGGGCTAAATATGTATAGCCACAGTCCAAAATTTGTTCCAGGGCCAGCCTTGTAAACCGTTACCAACATGCAAACCACCACCCCGCCGGGTTCCTTTTTAACAAGGGGTGAATGTGGTGGTATGTATTAGGGGTAATATGGTACCTGTGAGGCCGAGAGGCTATTGGCTGACAGGTCCCGGGTCCTGGTTGGATCTGCCGACTTCTGGCTCCGCCCAGAATGCGGAGTATAAGAGCTCGAGTTCTCCCCGCAGCCTCATTCTGTTACTGAGCTGCTGGGGACAAGTCTCGCTTAATAAAGCCTAGATCGACTTCATCGCTTCTCATCTCGTGTAAGTCATTGTGTGCTACAGGCTTCCAGTCTCTTCTGGGTTCTGCTCAGGGCGGGCTGTATTTCGGCCAGGGTCTTGGCCACCGCTGTCTTCATCGTGGCCTCCACATCTGCTTTCACCTCTGCTTTTATTTCCTGTTAGTGCTCCCTCAGCGCCTCGGCAAAGGATGCCTTCCAGTTCCCTCCTGGTACAGGGGGAATTTGTTACTGCTCTTTTCGCTTTGGCGAAACTTCCGCTCCGCCGCCTCGTGCGCCGGTCGGCTCGTCCGAGTGTGTTCGCCTCTGGCCCCTTCTGCTCCTGGTGTCCTGCCACAGCTTGGTTTCCTTCGGCCACTTTCGCCTCTGTTCTCTCGCTTTCTTCCTTTCTTTGTCTTATTAAGGTTGGGGACTGGATTGCTGCGTCTTTTTTTTTAATAAATGTTTTTTATTGTGTTTTTGAACAAAGTATATTTACTGTTATGTACACAGAATAATATATATAAGAGAAAGGCACACACAAACATACCCCCACCCCGCTCGCCCAGTCTATCTCTCCCTCTCATGCTTTCGCTGCTTTACCCTGGTTCTTGGCAACCTGGCTATTCTTCTGCTTGTCCGTGGCCACAAACAGGTCCCGGAACAATTGGGTGACTGGCTCCCACGTTCTCTGGAAGTCGCCGTCTGACCCTCCGATGGCGAATTTGATTTTCTCCATTTGGAGAGATTCCGAGAGGTCGGACAGCCAGTCTGCAGCTTTGGGTGGTGCTGCTGACCGCCAGCCGAACAGGATTCTACGGCGGCCGATCAGGGAGGCAAAGGCAAGGGCGTCCGCCTTCCTCCCCAGGAATAGATCTGACTGGTCTGAAACCCCGAAGACTGCCACGTTCGGGCATGGCTCCACCCTCATCCCCACCACTTTGGACATTGCCTCGAAGAAGGCTGTCCAGTACCCCGCAAGTCTGGGGAAGACCAGAACATGTGGGCGTGGTTGACCAGGCCTCCTTGGCACTGTTCACATCTATCCTCCATCTCCGGGAAGAACCTACTCATACTGGTTCTTGTTAAGTGGACTCCATGTACCACTTTTAGTTGCGTCAGGCTGAGCCTTGCGCACGTGGAGGTAGAGTTGTGTTGCGTCTTTTTAGCGCGTTTCATTGAAACGTGGCTGTTTTTTGGATCCATGGGAGGAGAGCCACCTAACTGCGCAGCACGTCATCATCACCGGTAGTCAGGAACCAGTTCTCTGAAAAATAAAATCGAAAATGTTGGAAACACTGAACAGGTCAGGCAGTATCCGTGGAAGCAGAAATGGTCAAGGACCTTTCAGCAGAACCGGAATTTAGTATCCCTGCTGTATTCCACTTTTCATATAGTTCTGTGTTGCTTGCGTTATCTAGTATGTGATTATCCTCATGAAGGTCATCGGACTGTACACTTTTTATTCTCAGCGAGCTAAATTTAACAGTTTGTTTTATTTTAGGTAAGCAGTGTCCTGAATTCAAGAAGCAACATTCCTTTTTAATGTGAACAGTTACAATTCATTCTACAAAGAAACATCTCTGCGTAATGCACTTTGTCATGTTTCAAACATAACCCAAAAGCAATTCACATACCATAATTAGCATGAATGACAGTGGCAGTACAACTATAAGATCAAGTAACAACTATTGAGCAGATTCTTGACCCTGACTCTCGAGAGCTAGGGGTACTATATTCAATCCCTGAATATATTCTATCTTTATTAATAAGTTATTCTGGGATTTGTTGTATGCCTTGAGAAATTTCGAGATGGTGATTTCCACTTGGCAGAAAATATTTAGCAGGAAAAGTTTCACTCCAAAAGCTTATTGAGTATCACATTGATCCGGGTAATTTTTTCTTCTTCTGATAAGGGCTTCATAAGCAAAATCACATTTATTTCATCTCCAGTTGCCCAAAGAGGAAAGAGCTGGATATGGTTGATCTCTTTGAACTGTTGCAATCCTTGTGATGGTGCTCTCATGATAGTGCTGGAAAGGGAATTCCAGGATACAGAACAAGAATCCGATTGGAAAATAGCCATTATATATCAAAGTCAAAATGTTGAGTTCCATTTGGGTGTCCTTGGCAAGTGTGCATCTTCAGAATCTCCATGGATATCAGCAGCTTCAGGTCATCCCAAAAGCAATAGTTCCGAGAAACAATAAAATAGACTAGGGATGCAGATTTCTGCTGATAGCTTGCTTTTTTTCTGGCAACTGAAATAAACATGCAACAGTTAGAGCATTCAAGCAAATTTACTGAACTCTGAACAATAGTCTTTTTAAAAAATATATATTTTATTAAAATTTTTCAAACAAAAATGTTTCCGTTTTTACAACTCAACAAGGGATTATACATTAACTGGTAAATAACATTATTTAAATAATATAGTGAACTTAAAACAAAAACTAAAAAAGCAAAAGCAAAAACACAGAATAGTGCTCCCCCCCCCCCGGGTTGCTGCTGCTGTCATTTCTATCTTTTCATTATCGTTCCGCGAGATAGTCAAGGAACGGTTGCCACGGCCTGGAGAACCCTTGAGCTGATCCTCTCAACGCAAATTTTATTCGTTCCAATCTTATGAACCCTGCCATGTCGTTTATCCAGGCCTCCACGCCCGCGGGTTTCGCTTCCTTCCACATGAATAGAATCCTACGCCGGGCTACTAGGGACGCAAAGGCCAAAATATCGGCCTCTTTCGCCTCCTGCACTCCCGGCTCTTCTGCAACCCCAAATATAGCTAACCCCCCAACCTGGCTTGACCCAGACCTTCACCACAATTGAAATTACCCTTGCCACGCCCCCCCCAGTACTCCTGCAGTGCCGGACACGACCAGAACATGTGTGTGTGGTTCGCCGAGCTTCCTGAGCACCTCCCACACCTGTCCTCGACCCTGAAAAACCTGCTCAGTCTTGCTCCCGTCATATGTGCTCTATGTAGAACCTTAAATTGAATCAGGCTAAGCCTGGCACACGAGGATGAGGAATTTACCCTACTTCGGGCATCCGCCCATAGCCCCTCCTCGATCTCTTCCCCCAGCTCTTCTTCCCATTTTCCCTTCAGCTCCTCTATCATTGCCTCCCCCTCGTCCCTCATCTCCCGGTATATTTCGGACACTTTGCCCTCTCCAACCCATGCCCCCGAAATCACTCTCTTGGATCCCCTGCGTCGGGAGCTGTGGAAATTCCCTCAACTGTTGCCTCGAAAATGCCCTCACTTGCATATATCGGAAGGCGTTCCCTGGGGGCAACTTATATTTTTCTTCTAGCGCTCCCAGACTTGCAAACGTCCCATCTATAAACGGGTCCCTCAGCTTCCTAATTCCTGCTCGTTGCCAACACTGGAACCCCCCATCCATCCTCCCTGGGACAAACCTGTGGTTATTCCTTATCGGGGACCACACCGAGGCCCCCGTCACTCCCCTGTGTCGCCTCCACTGCCCCCAGATCCTCAAGGTTGCCACCACCACTGGGTTTGTGGTGTACCTTTTCGGGGAGAACGGCAGCGGCGCCGTCACCAGCGCTTTTAGGCTCGTTCCCTTACAGGACGCCATCTCCAGCTTCTTCCACGCTGCTCCCTCTTCCTCCCTCATCCACTTACAGACCATCGACACATTGGCGGCCCAATAGTAGTCGCTCAAACTCGGCAGAGCCAGTCCCCCTCTGTCCCTACTGCGCTGCAGGAACCCCCTCTTTACTCTCGGGGTCTTTCCTGCCCACACAAAGCTCGTAATGCTCCTATTTATTTTTTTAAAAAGGCCTTTATGATCACAATGGGGAGGCACTGAAACACGAAAAGAAACCTCGGGAGGACCACCATTTTAACTGCCTGCACTCTGCCCGCCAGCGACAGCGGCACCATATCCCCGCTCTTAAAGTCCTCTTCCATCTGCTCCACCAGTCGCATCAGGTTAAGTCTATGCAGGGTTCCCCAGTTCCTGGCCACCTGGATCCCCAGGTATCGGAAGTTCCTTACCACTCTCCTCAGCGGCAGAGCATCTATCCCCCTACCCTGTTCCCCGGGGTGCATTACAAAAAGCTCGCTTTTCCCCATATTTAGTTTGTATCCCGAGAACTCTCCAAACTCCCTAAGTATCTGCATTAATTCTGGCATCCCCTCTACCGGGTCTGCAACGTATAGCAGTAGATCATCTGCGTAGAGCGACACTCAGTGCTCCTCTCCCCCTCTAAGCACCCCCCTCCACTTCTTAGAATCCCTCAGCGCTATGGCCAGTGGTTCAATTGCCAACGCGAACAGTAACGGGGACAGGGGACACCCTTGTCTTGTACCCCTATGTAGCCGAAAATACCCCGATCTTTGCCGCTTTGTGACTACGCTTGCCATCGGGGCCCCATATAAGAGTCTGACCCATCTAATAAACCCCTCACCGAACCCAAACCTCTTCAGCATCTCCCACAGATAGTCCCACTCCACCCTATCGAATGCCTTCTCTGCATTCATCGCCGCCACTATCTCTGCCTCCCCCTCCGGTGGGGCGTCATCATCACCCCCCAGCAACCTTCGTACATTAACATTCAGTTGTCCCCCTTTTATAAACCCTGTCTGATCGTCATGCACCACCCCTGGGACGCAATCCTCTATCCTTGTCGCCATCACTTTTGCCAGCAGTTTGGCATCTACATTTCGGAGTGAGATAGGCCTGTATGACCCGCATTGCAGCGGGTCTTTATCTCGTTTCAGGATTAGCGATATCGTCGCCTCCGACATTGTCGGGGGTAGCATCCCCCTTTCCTTAGCCTCATTAAAGGTTCTCGCCAAAAGCGGGGCCAACAGATCCATATACTTCCTGTAGAATTCCACCGGAAACCCGTCTGGTCCCGGGGCCTTCCCTGCCTGCATGTTCCCCAGTCCTTTAATCACCTCATCCACCATGATTGGCGCCCCCAGACCTGTCACCTCCTGCCCCTTCACCTTCGGGAACCTTAGCTGGTCCAGAAAGTGTAGCATTCCTTCTTTTTCCCCCGGGGGTTGGGATTTATATAGCCTCTCATAAAAGGTCTTGAACACCTCATTCACTTTCCCTGCTCTCTGCTCCATATTTCCCGTTTCGTCCCTAACTCCCCCGATCTCTCTCGCCGCCATCCTCTTCCGAAGTTGGTGGGCCAACTGCCGGCTCGCCTTTTCCCCATACTCATATTGCATCCCCTGTGCCTTCCTCCCCTGTGCCTCTGCCTTTCCCGTGGTCAGCAGGTCAAACTCCATCTGTAATCTTCGTCTTTCTCTGTGTAGCCCTTCGTCTGGGGCCTCCGCATATTTTTTATCCACCCTCAAAATTTCCCCCACTAATCTCTCTCTTTCTTTGCCCTCTTGTTTCCCCTTGTGGGCTCTGATGGAGATCAGCTCTCCTCTAACCACCGCCTTCAGCGCTTCCCATGCTACCCCCACCTGAACCTCCCCATCGTCGTTGACCTCTACACCCCCTCAATACACTCAATACACCCCCTCACCCTTCCGCAGACCCCCTCGTCCGCCAGTAGTCCCATATCTAGTCACCAGAGCGGGCGCTGCTCCCTTTCCTAGTTCCAAATCCACCCAATGTGGGGCGTGGTCTGAAACGGCTATGGCTGAGTACTCCGTTCCTGCCACTTTCGGGATCAGTGCCCTTCCCAAAACGAAAAAGTCTATCCGGGAGTATACCTTATGGACGTGGGAGAAGAAAGAGAACTCTGGCCATCGGCCTGGCGAATCTCCACGGATCCACCCCCCCCATTTGTTCCATAAATCCCTTAAGCACCTTGGCCGCTGCCGGCCTTCTCCCGGTCCTGGATCTGGACCGGTCTAGTCCTGGATCCAGCACTGTGTTAAAATCCCCCCCCCCATTACCAAAGTTCCCACTTCCAGGTCCGGGATACGTCCCAACATTCGCTTCATGAATCCCGTGTCATCCCAGTTCGGGGCATATACATTCACCAGCACAACCGCCTCTTCCTGCAGTCTGCCACTCGCCATCACATATCTGCTCCCACTGTCCACCACTATATTCTTAGCCTTGAATGATACACGTTTCCCCACCGATATTGCCACCCCTCTGTTTTTCGCGTCCAACCCTGAGTGGAATACCTGTCCCACCCATCCTTTTCTTAGTCTAACCTGATCCGCCACCTTCAGGTGCGTCTCCTGGAGCATGACTATGTCCGCCTTCAGTCTTTTTAAGTGCGCAAACACCCGTGCCCTCTTAATCGGCCCATTTAAGCCTCTCACATTCCACGTGATCAGCCGGATTGGGGGGCCATTCACCCCCCCCCCCCCCCCCCCCCCTGTCGACTAGCCATCCCCTTTTTTAGGCCATCTCCTCATCCAGGTCCCGTGCACTCGTCTGTCCCCCAGGCAGCGCCTTCCCACCCCGATCACCTCATCTCTTACCAGCTCCCCCTTGCACTCAGCAGCAGCAACCCAGTTAATCACCCCCCCCCCTAGATTCCCCTCTAGCTTGGTTACTCCCCCCATATTGCTTCCGGAAGTCAGCTAACTCTGGCTGACCTCGGCTTCCCCCGTTCACTCTTTGACCTCCCTGCCTGTGGGGCTCCCTTCCTTCCTGCGCCCGTTTTCCCGCTATAATTTCCATAGCAGCGGGAAAATACCCGCGCTTTCCTCTCGGCCCCGCCCCCTATGGCGCAGTTCCCTCATTCCCCTTCCCTGTCCCTTTTCCCACCGGCGCCCACATTTCTTCGTGTCCCCCCCATCGGGGGGAGAGAAATTCCCCGTCCAACATTGCTGTACAATAGCCCTCCCCTTCCCCCACTTTACATTTCTGTACCACCACCTCGCTGCTTCTCTCCAAACATCAAACTCTCAAATCTAGTCCAGTTTCTCTTCTTGGATGAATGTCCATGCCTCATCTGCCGTCTCGAAGTAGCGGTGCTTGCCCTGATGCGTGACCCACAATCACACCGGCTGCAGCACCCAAATTTCATTTTCTTCCTATGGAGCACCGCCTTGGCCCAGTTAAAGCTCGCCCTCCTTCTCGCCACCTCCGCACTCCAGTCCTGATACACACGTATCACCGCATTCTCCCATTTGCTACTCCGTGCCTTCTTGGCCCAGCTCAGGACCATCTCTCTGTCCCTGTAGCGATGGAACTTCACCACTATTGCTCTTGGTGCTTCACCTGCCTTTGGTCTTCTCACGAGGACCCGGTACGCTCCCTCCACTTCCAGAGGGCCTGTTAGTGTGTGGAGCATCGTGCTCACATAAGCCCCAACATCAGCTCCCTCTGCTCCTTCAGGGAGACCTAGAATCCGTAGGTGTTTCCTCCTCGAGCTGTTCTCCAGGGCTTCCAACCTTTCTATGCACCTCTTGTGTAGTGCCTCGTGTGTCTCCGTTTTTACCACCAGGCGCTGTATCTCATCTTCATTCTCGGCTACCTTTGCCTTCACTCCACCGAGCTCCATCGCCTGGAGCTTTTGTGTTTCTTTCAGTCCCTCGATTGCCAGTAGCATCGGCGCCAGCACCTCTTTCTTGAGCTCCTCCACACATCGTCGGAGCAAGTCCTGCTGGTCCGGGCCCCATACCATCTGGGCTCCATCCGCCGCCATCTTGCTTCTCCCTTCTCTTCTCTGCCGCTGCTCCAAAGGATCCTTCGCAATCTGGCCACTACCGCCGCTCCTTTTCATACACACCCGGGGGGACTCCTTCCTTCGTCACCCCACACTGGGTTAGGTCGAAAAAAAATTCCGTTGGGGCTCCCGATAAGAGCCCAAAAGTCCGTTAGAACGGGAGCTGCCGAAACGTGCGGCTTAGCAGTGCATCACCGCAACCGGAAGTCTGAACAATAGTACCATAAAGCAAGAATATCATGATTCCTTCACTTTAACTCTATCTAGAAATAAATGCAATGATATGTAATCTTGGTGTCTGAACACCGATTGTTGTAAATACATATACCATATCAACAAGCACCAAGTATCTGTAAATGTTATTGTGAAGATGCTTGTATAACACCACATAATGGTAATTGAACTGCTTGACAAGCTGCAGCCATCGTCAGATCTATTTGTGTATATATTATACACACGCACACACATATATTTGTCAACGTTTACAATGGAAACTACCTTTGTGGGAACATTATACTGTAATTACACTCACTGTAATTAGATCGTTTGGAGACTTGGACGCGAGATGGCAGATGGAGTTTAATCCGGACAAATGTGAGGTAATACATTTTGGAAGGTCTAATACAGGTAGGGAATATACAGTGAATGGTAGAACCCTCAAGTGTATTGACAGTCAGAGAGATCTAGGTGTACAAGTCCACAGGCCACTGAAAGGGGCAACGCAGGTGGAGAAGGTAGTCAAGAAGGCATACGGCATGCTTGCCATCATTGGCCGGGGCATTGAGTATAAAAATTGGCAAATCATGTTGCAGCTGTATAGAAACTTAGTTAGGCCACACTTGGAGTATAGTGTTCAATTCAGGTCGCCACATTACCAGAAGGGTGTGGAGGCTTTAGAGAGGGTGCAGAAGAGATTTACCAGGTTGTTGCCTGGTATGGAGGGCATTAGCTCTGAGGAAAGGTTGAATAAACTTGGTTTGTTTCTCTCTGGAACGAAGGAGGTTCTGGGGCGACCTGATAGAGGTCTACAAAATTATGAGGGGCATAGACAGAGTGGATAGTCAGAGACTTTTTCCCAGGGTGGAGGGGTTAATTACTAGGGGGCATAGGTTTAAGTGCGAGGGGCAAGGTTTAGAGGAGAAGTACGAGGTAAGTTTTTACACATAGAGTAGTGGGTGCCTGGAACTTGTTGCCGGAGGAGGTGGTGGAAGCAGGGACGATAGTGACGTTTCAGGGGCATCTTGACAAATACATGAATAGGATGGGAAGAGAGGGATACGGACCCCGGAAGTGTAGAAGATTTTAGTTTAGACGGGCAGCATGGTCGGCGCAGGCGTGGAGGACCGAAGAGCCTGTTCCTGTGCTGTATTTTCTTTGTTCATTGTTATTTTTGTAATTAATTGGAAACCTTGCCATGTAGCTACTGGCTAAAGGGTATAAAACATCATGACAGAACCTCCATTGGCCACTGGGTGGAATTACCACATCATAAATTTGGAGGCAGTTTCCATTAGAGACATGGACATGGGAATTAGTAGCAGAAATATGTAAAAATAAGGATATCATTTATAACATCAAAATGGGAACCAAGTTATACCTGAGGACCCTGACTCAATTATTCCTTGCCTACAAACCCCATTTCAAATGAAGACTACTTGGTTTTGATTTTGATTTTGCTACTTTGCATTTTGTTTTGTTTCTTTTGAACACTATTCTGTATGGGAGGTTTGTGGGTATTCATAAATAGTAAATGGATTTAATATAATTACACATGTTTAAATGCAACGAATATGTGAGAAATTTCAAGTTACTTTAGATTTTTTGGATATATTTAAAGCTGACTTGTACATTGAGTTTATTTTTGTGAACTATTTCAGAGATGTATTTGAAGAATAATCCTAGTATCACTTTTCCAATTCTTTAAAAGCAATTTTGCTTCACAATGGATCCTTGAAGGTACTTGGGTAATACAAGAGGTAATAAAAGTGGATTTTTGAGCTGAAAGAGGGAAAGATTTGAAGTAATTTGCTGATGATGCTTCAAACATCTTATCCCATGAACCTCACAAAGCACAATAACTTAAATATTGAATTATCTATGTTATTTGTAGATAGGAGTTATAACTCTTCACTTCCATGCCATGGGAGATCAAAGTACATTATAGAAATGAAATGCAGCCCCTTTTGGGAATCACTCTGCACTTGCTCGTTCCAGGTACAAAATAACAACAAAATAATCTGTTAGCCTGCTTCGTATCCCTCCCACATGTGTCACTCGAGTTTCATCAATAGATTTGATCGTACAGTTGAGGTAATATCGTGATTGTTTTTTTGGGGGGGGTTGCTGTAACTTGTCCACTAAAAATACCCAAAATGTTTGGGCTGTTACGGTCAACAGCAAGTTAATTTTTAAGGGAACGATAATTGAGAATTAATGCCAAAGCACCTTTCTGGCTTAGAAAATAGAATCCCCCAGGTGCAGAGTCATTTCTTCAGAGGTTCTTTCATGTAGGAGATTTTCAAAAGAAAACTACAGGGTACATGTCACCACTGATGGAAGATCTGCAACCACATATGAAATCCAATTATAAACAATGACAAAAGAAGTTTCATTGTATCTTTTTCTTTAAAAAAAAAAGTTTAGGGTACCCAATTATTATTATTTCCAATTAACGGGCAATTTAGTGTGGCGAATCCACCTAACTGACACATCTTTGGGTTGTGGGGATGAAATCCATGCAGACACTGGAAGAATGTGCAAACTCCACACAGACAGTGACCCGGGGCCAAGATCGAACCTGGGTCCTCCACTCCATAGGCAGCAGTGCTAACCACTGTGCCACCGTGCTGCCCTAGAAGCTTCATTGTAAATGCTGAAAAAGAATGAGCAAAGTTCCTGACATGGTTTGTGTGCCATTAAATCTGTGTACATTTTATGTATTTAAAAACTTATGACCTTAAAGACTGTTGTTCCCTGCATCACATCATTTTTACATTGTAATAATAATAATCTCTATTAGTGTCACAAGTAGGCTTACTAAAACTGTAATGAAGTTACTGTGAAAATCCCCTAGTTACCACACTAAGGCGCCTGTTTGGGTATATTGAGGGAGAATTCAGAATGTCCAATTCACCTGACAAGCACATCTTTAGGGACTTGTGGGAGGAAACGGGAACACCCGGAGGAAACCCACGCAGACACAGGGAGAATGTGCAGACCGTGACCCAAGCTGGGAATTGAACCTGGGTCCCTGGCGCTGGGAAGCAACAGTGCCAACCACTGTGCTGCCGTGCCACCTATTCTCTATCCTGATGCACATTTGGTAATTTTTCTGTGATACAAGATCGATGTTAATGATTGCTAAATTAGAAAAGAACAAATTGAAACAAAATGCCATGTGTCTTGAGACTTCACAGTCAGAAAAGCAAGATATCCAAGGTTTACTTTTCAATTTGCTTTATAGACATGTCGCAGTGGAAAAATGTGCAGATTAAGTGCCATCTTCTAAGTCTCTACATAGCCCTCAATCAACCTTTGCCTTATCCAATTACATTACTAACTCCATCTGCAAACACCTCTCATCCTGAAAACGACAGTGCAGCATATTCTCATCTCCAATAAATGTTTTGAATTATTGATCCCATTCATAGTTGAAACTGTTAACATTACATTTTTGTCCCTTCCATTTTTCAGAATTCCTGCTGGAATAACTGCTGAAAAATCTATATTTCAGAATTGTTCAGCTTGTTAAAATGAAATTGAGAATTTGGTTGTTCTTTTTAGTGATCCATTGGCTTCAAAATAAAAACTGCAAAAACAAATTCTTCCGACAAATTGTTGCTATTCTTGGAAAATTGTGCAATTGCCCTTGCATTGAATCTTAAGAACAACCAATTTCTCAGTGTATATATATCTATTATTGGAAAAATCATACCTTTCAAAACTTTATCCGTTATTTTTTAAAGCCTCTCTGCCATAGCTGATCTCTGCTTATCTATTTGTTTGTCCATCATTTGCGTGTGTGTGCTGGGTTATCTTTAAAAAGGGATAGATAGTTGTACTTCCAGAGTACAATTGTGTAAGTACCAGTTCTTGCAATTTGTTTTCACAAACAAATCTTTGTTTTATAATAAATCATCAGTTTATTTAAAGAAACCTGGTTAAAGTCTCTTTTATTTTGAGTCTAACAGCAGCTAAGGTAAATAATTGGCTATATTGGTGAATGAAGTAAACTTTTCAACTAATGGTGCGATCTGGGGTAGTGGGGCTCAATAAATTGCGTACTCTTCCCATCCCAATCATAACACTATGGCCAGTTATGCAATTTTCTGTGTATGGGGTCCTTCTTTATGCATATTGGTCGATGTGTTTATTAATTTTATGTGTTGCTGCATCTATACAAATTGATGCCCTTTTTGGACATGTGTGTTTATGGAGGCAAGAATTGAATCGGTTGAAAACATCACACATTTTCCTCTAAATTACTGGAGGTAATGCAATATTTTCTGCAACTCTGGAGATTGTAGTCCTCAGTCAGCATATGTTTACGATATCTTGTCAATATTAGAGGAATATAATAATTAATTTTATTTGGGCCTTTTGTGCTCCTTGAGTTCCAGAACTAAACAATAACCTACTATGTCGTAATATGTTCTTGGGACTAAATATAATAATCTTTATTTTCACAAGTAGGCTTACAATAGCACTGCAATGAAAGTTACTGTGAAAAGCCCCTCGTCGCCACATTCAGAATGTGCAAATTACTTAAAACATTTTTTTTAGAGTACCCAATTCATTTTTTCCAATTAAGGGGTAATTTAACGTGGCCAAACAACCTACCCTGCACATCTTTGGGTTGTGGGAGCGAAACCCACGCAAACACGGGGAGAATGTGTAAACTCCACACAGACAGTGACCCAGAACAGGGATCGAACCTGGGACCTGGGCGCCGTGAAACAGCAATGCTAACTACTGCACCACCGTGCTGCCCTAGAATGTCCAAATTACCTAATGGCATGTCTTTGGGACTTGTGGGAGGAAACCGGCGTACCCGGAGGAAACCCATGCAGACACAGGGAGAACATGCAGACTCCGCACAGACAGTGACCCAAGCCAGGTATTGAACCTGGGACCCTGGCGCTGTGAAACAACAGTGCTAACCAATGTGCTACCGGGCCGCGCTAAAAACAAACTTCGTCAAAATATGCAATGTAAATCAAGTGATTTGCTGCATTATTTATTCCAAATGGTCCTTGAACATCATATCAAATGTTAACAGGAATTTTGGTTTGTTTCATCGGGTATTGTGATTTTTGGTTCTGAGTTTACTGAGTTCATACTGATTTTCTAACTTTCCAAATTCTAGTTTCTATTTTGAAGAATTAACTGTTTCTGTACTAAAATCTATTGTTGAAATGTTTTTTTACTTAACAAGCAGAAATGTTGATTTATTTGAAAATAAAACAGCACATGTCCAACTATAGTTATCAGCTGGACTTCATTCAATTTGGCAGATTAGTTTGATATATTATGTGGTTCATGTATCAAGTTCTTTTGTCGTTCACAGAAAAACTGTATGGTGACTTTCTGAGCTGGAATTTAGAAGAATTGCTCGCACAATTTCCACTTGAATCTGGGAAGATTGCTGTTTTCACAGTGAACATTCAAGTGAAATTGGACTTTTCCTGTCAAGAAAACCTTCTCCAGGACCTCAATGATGGTAAGCCACCCTTTCATTAAAATGCATGATTATCCAGCATTGGTTGGTTTTAGTATTGTTGGATAAAAATAACTGACTAGAAAAGGAAATTTGAATTGGAAGAAGGTGTTTTCAATTCCTTTCGGGGCAATTGAAGGATCATGTAGTGTAATCTGTACTGCATTTTCTAGTTCCAGGAAAGATGCCATAAATTGTTATTTATTGCAGCTGTACATGGTGGAGGCAGTATGTAGTAAGGATGCAAGGGTAGTCGATTGGCAACTGGCACGGCATGTTAGAGGGAAGTTGATTTTTAGTTTCGTTTGGCCATCTTGAAAAACGGCAGGCAACTGGAGCTGTAACTTGAGCACCAGTTTAAAAACCACACTACATTCAGCATTTAAACTTAGTTGAATCTTAAATGCTGTCAAGGCAGCCATTGCCATAACTTTTTGTCTTGCATTCAACAGGACAAATGCAGGAATGCCACTTTTCAATCGTAACAATTTATATTATGGGGAGGCGGTGGCGTAGTGGTATTGTCACTGGACTAGTTAACCAGAAACCCGGGGTAATGGTCCGGGGACGCGGGTTTGAATCCCGCCACCTGCAGATGGTGAAATTTGAATTCAATGAAAATCTGGAATTAAAAGTCTAGTCTAATGGATCCTGAAACAATGCTGATTGTCGTAAAAACCCATCAGGTTCACTAATGTCCTTTAGGGGAAGGATCTGGCCTACATGTAACTCCTGACCCACAGTAATGTGGTTGACTCTTAGTGCCCCCTCAAGGGCAATTAGGGATGGGCAATAAATGCTGGTCCAGTCAGTGATACCCATGTCCCTTGAATGAATATTTTTTTTAAAAAAAGATGAAAAGGGTACTGATTAGTTGGCAAGACATCTCTGGCTGAGGCATTGCCATGGCAAAAGCAATGGGGAGCTCTCGGCCTTTCAAGCTCCCAAGTAATTCAAAAAAGGAGCAAAACATGAACACGTTCCTTTTGTTTTCAGAGAATGGTACCCTATGTATGAATATATATATGTTGCTTCTAATGAGCGTACATGAGCCACGATATGAGCTTGACTTATTATCTTAATTTAGTTGCTCGTGGAGCTATTAGTGCTTTCAGGATTGTTCGGCAAGTGCCCCGAATTGCAGAATTTCATCGAACAGTCGATGTTTTGTTTTGGATTTTGCGAACATGGGCGGGTTGGGTACAGTCTACACTGCTTATTGTGAACAAACAAAGCAACATGTTATGTGATTTGGTGAGCTAATCTTTGGGATTTATGACCGATGTTCATACATGACGTTGCTAAATTATGTGGTAGGCAGAATGTCCTTTTGGACCAATGGCGGCATCATGTTAGTGTTGAATACCATTTGTGTAGTTATTGCATAGTAATAGAATGAATGCGTGGTAATGCATAATCCATTCAAATTTTTTGAGGTTTAATCTTTTCAGGGTAATTTAAGGGAGACCGGACATTTTTCAGGTCTGAAAGTGGCAACCTTTGTCCATGTCCCTTTTGTATTGGTTTATTATCATGTACTGAGGTACAGTCAAAAGTAGTGTTCTGCATGCAGCTCAAACAGATCATTCCGCACATGAAAATAAAATACATAATAGGGCAAACATAAAATACACATTGTAAATACATAGACACCGGTATTGGGTGAAGATGTGTGAAGAGATCAGATCAGTCCATCAGTCTATAAGAGGGTCGTTTAGGAGTCTGGTAACAATGGGGAAGAAGTTGTTTTTCAATCTGTTAGTCGGTGTGCTCAGACTTTTGTATCTCCTGCCTGATGGAAAAAGTTGGAAGAGTGAGTAAGCCGGGTGGGGAGGTGGGGGGTCTTTGATTACGCTTCCCGCTTTCCCAAGGCAGCGGGAGATGTAGAGAGAGTCAATGGATGGGAGGTGGGTTTGTGTGATGGACTGGGCGATGATCATGACTTTCTGTAGTTTCTTCCAGTCTTGGGCTGAGCAATTGCCATACCAGGCTATGACGCAGCCAGATAGGATGCTTTCTCTGGTGCACCTGTAAATGTTGGTAAGAGTCAATGTGGACATGCCAAATTTCCTTAGTTTCCCGAGGAAGTATAGGCGCTATTGTGCTTTCTTGATTGTCATGTTGACGTGGATGGAGCAGGACAGATTTTTGGTGATGTGCACACCTAGGAATTTGAAGCTGTCAACCATCTCCACCTCGGCCCCGTTGATGCAGGGGTGTGAAATCAATGACCAGCTCTTTAGTTTTGCTGACATTGAGGGAGAGATTGTTGTCGTTATGCCGCTCCACTAGGTTTTGGTTGTTCGTAATATGCAGAGTGCAGACCGTAGTCAACCAGCTGGTGCTTGCAAAACCCAAAGCAAAACATGATCAGGTGTGATTCTGCAATTGGGAAGCACTTGCTGAATAATCCTGAGTATGTTAATAGCTCCACTAACAACCAATTTAAGATATTATGTGGAGATGCCGGCGTTGGACTGGGGTGAGCACAGGAAGAAGTCTTACAACACCAGGTTAAAGTCCAACAGGTTTGTTTTGAATTACTAGCTTTCGGAGCACTGCTCCTTCCTCACCTGAGGTAGGGGCAGTGCTCCAAAAGCTAGTGATTCGAAACAAACCTGCTGGACTTAACCTGGTGTTGTAAGACTTCTTGCTGCAATTTAAGATAATCAGTCAAAGTCTTAATGTGGCTCATTTACGCTTGCTAGACGTAATATGTGTTCATATGCAAGGGCCTTTTTTTTCGCAAACAACAGGAATATTTTCAAGGTGTTTATGATTTTTGACTTGCTTCAAGCCTTCTCCCATCGTTCCTCATTGGCAGAGGTTTTGCCATGGAGAAAGCAATCGAGTAGACTTGCCAGCCAATCAGCACCCTTTTCTCCTGTATTATAAGTTGTTGTGATCATTTGAAATGTGGCATTTGTGCAATTGTCCAGATCAGTGTAAAATGAGAAGATTTGGCAAACATGTCTCTCTTTCTAGCAATATTGAAATTATGAACAACTAAGTTAATTCCAATAGATGCATTAGTCGCAAGCTTGAATATTGTTCCCTTTGTGGGAAGCAACTTGTAGTGTGTTTTCCAACGTGGGTGAGACAACAAAAATGTAATTTAAAAAGAGTTCTGTAAGTCCATGCAGAACTGATTCCAATATTCTTCAATTTATCAATATTGTTTATCTTCTTCAGATGAGTCGTTAAACCTAATATCCTATATACCGCTATAGTTGATTCAGTTGTGGCTATCACCCTTCTCAATAAATGCTATCAAAAATTGAGGAACTGGTTATTTATCTGCTGGTGTATTGACCCTTCTTGTGACTTGTATCACATACCAAGATAATTGCTAAAATAATTGAGAATAGCCAACAGTTTGTTCAGCATTATGTTATTAGACGTCAATGATCAGTCCTAATTCCCCCAGTGTCTGCTTGGGTCTCACTCCCACAACCCAAAGATGTGCACGGTAGGTGGATTGTCCACGCTAAATTGTCCCTGAATTGGAAAAATAAATAAATAAAATAACGGTAGAGGACTTGATGAATCTTTCAGGTAAATTGAAGAAAATTGAAGCAATAAGAATCATAGAATATCAGTAGAATGAATTGCTAAACAGTAGTAAAATTATTGCACATTATATCTTAAACCTGCAATAATCACATCATAATTGATAATGTTCTTTTGCATGTTATTGCTCTTCAAGGATTTGGATTGCACCAAAATTCTGTTGTGACAGCTGCTAGCAGCAAACAAATAGATCAAAAATAAACATCTCTTAAATACAATTGAACATTAGGTTAGAGATCATTTCTGTGATTCATTTCAAGAACATAGTTTAATCTTGTGTCATGACATCCTGGTTCATTCCAGCCCCCGGAGTTGCAACACAGGGGAAATTAGTTTTTTAAAAAATACCCAAGGTCCTTGGTTGAGCCCAATAAACTACAGTCATTATGTTTGTAACTTTAACACAAGTAACCTTCTATTATGAAGAGACGTCCTGCTATCCACTAGTTATTTTGTCAGATGGCTTGCACAGCTGGCATTGCACCAGAACTGAAAATTGTATACCACAATAATCATTTGGCATTGAGATTTGATAAGAAATTTGGCATGTCTCTTTTTTCCTGAATGCAGCTTATCCCTGACAGGTGCGTGAAAAGGCCATCATTCAAATGTAGATAATCACATAGCTTTTAAAACTTAACATCAACATTTATAACTGTGCGAGACAAGATGGAAAGTGTCAGTTGCTCTTTATTCATAACTTAATACATTTTTTAAACTAAGAGAATTAATTATTCTGTTGATACAGAAATAT
This sequence comes from Scyliorhinus torazame, assembly GCF_047496885.1. NCBI lineage: Eukaryota > Metazoa > Chordata > Chondrichthyes > Carcharhiniformes > Scyliorhinidae > Scyliorhinus > Scyliorhinus torazame. The sequence goes on along the minus strand of NC_092717.1, from coordinate 149,159,308 downwards.
TCTAGCTTTGTTCCCTAATTTTGCAGGTTTATATGTGGATGCAAAATTTTCGAATTGGTGCTTCGTCATGATTTTGGTGTTGCAGGCAGGCTGCCTATTTCGATTGAAACAAAAATTGAGTTGTTTAATACATTTGCAACACCAGTTTTGCAGATTACTAGCAAGTTGAAAATCTTCATCAGTGTTTTAAAGTTCACCTGTAGCTATTCAGTACTTATCATATCAGTCTTGGAAACATGCTCATTTTCTCCCAATTTTTATCTGCAACAGAAAGAAGCACAGGTTACAGCAATGTATAACTGAATCTTTGGGTATTTCATGGTGAAAACTGATATAAAGAGAAACTGTAAGTTGCAAATCCCACAGAGAATCAGAAAGAAGTCCGCAAGGTGGTATGTAAGGAAATACTGAAATGAGATAAAAGAGTAATAAAACGGGCGAAAAGAAGATAATGGGCAAAGATAAACCTCACAACAAACATAGCAGAAAAGCAGATCATTAATTTAGGGGGGGAATACTGAGGGGGATTCTCCTGATGTGGCAGAGAATCCCCTGTCGGGAAAAAGTGGGATCAATGCAAATGGTTATTTGAACCTATTTGTATCCTGGACACACATTCTCAATATCTCCGTGATGGCCGGGATTCATGTGAGTGTGATTGGAGCAGGTATTTTCCAGTGTGGCCCTGTTGCAGTGGTTCTTGTGGTGGGCCAAAGGGGGCCTTCCTCTCAAGTGGTATTCAACTTGGAGGAGCACTGCATTGTCAGTTGAGGGTGGATGGTACATGGTAATGAACAGGAGATTTCCTTGCCCATCTTTGACTGGTGCCATGAGAATTCATGGGGTCCAAAGATGATGTTGAGGACTCCCAGTGTAACTCCCTTCCGACTATGTCACCATCTCTTGTGGGTCTGTCCTGCTGGTGGGATAGGACATGCCCAGGAATGGTGATGGTAGTGTTTGGGACAAAATCTGCAAGGTATGATTCCATGAGTATATCAAGCTGTTGCTTGATTAGTCTGTGAAAGCTCTCCCAATTTTGGCACAAACCCCAAATGGTAGTAAGGAGAACTTTGCAGGTTCGACAGGGCTGGGTTTGCCGTTGTTGTTTCTGGTGCTTTGGTCACTGTTGGTAGGTCTGTCTGGTTTCGTTCCTTTGTGTTTTCTTTGAACAGTTGAATACAACTGAGTATTTTAGTTTGGAGGGGCATTTAAGAGTCCACCATGTTGCTGTGAGTCTGGGGTCACATGTGAACCTGACCTGATCAGACAAGGATGGCAGCTTTCCTTCCCTGAAGGACTTTAGCGAACCTGATGGGTTTGTAATGACAACATTATTATGTCATCATTAGACTTCTAATTGCAAATTTTTATTGAATTCAAATTCCACTGTCAGCAGGGATGGGATACAAACCTAGTTCCCCAGCACAGTACCCTACTAATCCAATGACTGCATGTATGTCACACACACCCTCGCGTGTGATGTGTTGAAAATGCATGAATCTGGGATTCAAGTGATTGACAAATTCAAAAGTAGTCTGATATATTTTGGCAAATTAATAGTAATAAATTTGAGTCTGGAAAGACTTTATATGTGTTAAATGTTCATTAATTTCATATTGTGAAAATGATTGCTTAATAGGACTTATGTGCCATTTGTACCAAAGTAATCAATGATCAACATCCTGCCTTTTTTTCATTGATAACTTATTTCTATTTGAGAATATCAATGCCAACATTGTTCAAGATCCAGGAACAAACATAACGCTATTAGTCACCAGTAGGAGGTAATGTTCAAAATGCTGGAGGCAGCTTCATTCACTAAAAATATATGAGCATAAACTCAATGCAGTGAATGGTGAACTTAACCGCTTGATCAATGCTAATACTTATTATAACTGCCATATATCTTGCCTTTCAGGCCACAAGAGCAGTAACATTTGAGTTACATAAATTCTCCTTGTCTTTATCCATTTCTCCTTTGTGGGTGCAATAAAGATGTTCTTCATAGATGCTAAATTTGTTACCTTCGATATGTAAAGAATACATTATGGGGGGGTGTATCGTGTTAATGTTTTAGTTGTTGACTTCCAGATATTCCAAAAATATCTCACAGAAAATAACTGGTTCTCTGTAATAACTTTTCTGGGAATACAGGTTTATCCAGCTCAGGAGTGAATATCGACTTTTAAGGACTGATTTATAAAAAAAAAAAATCAGAAACGGTATTTTTTATTGTTGAAGAACAAAGATGAGGTTTCATTTTCATGAAATATAGCCTTTTTATTGGGAATAGTTTCCTCTCTAACAATGGCATAATTATTGTTCATCATCGGATAACATGATAGGAAGAGGGGCATTTATTTTGAGAGATGCACAAAATTGCTCGACGTAAAAAAAATTTGTAATGCTATTAACCTATTTATAAGATTGTATTATTAGCTGGATTAGCAATTCAAACTGGCAACTGAAAATTTGAAGTCAGTAACATAATTGGTAAGATTGACATTATTACAAAGAAGTTGTTTTCCTTTGGTCCTTTCGAGATCCATCTTTCAGTAGATCGGTGTTATTATGTTCCTTATTTTAGCAAGCAAGAGAACATGACATTATTCTTTTACTCTACTTCAAACAAATTTAATTGCCACCCACAAACATAATATTTGTACTGTACACAAAATTATATAGATGTCTTAGTCATAGAAGATACATGACTTTCAGATTGAGAATTTATTCCACACAGCTGGATAAAATACAACCGAGAAATTGATGCCGCAACTGAAGTTGGGCCTCTGTTTTGATAATATTTGATTATTTCATTTATTTTTTTAATCTTCATAATGGCTGACTTGTTCATCTTTTCATGTTTAAAATCATCAATACATTTCAGTCTTAAAGTATTATTTCTACATTGTATCGTAAATCAAATAATGAAATTATAGTGTAGGAACAGAAGTGCCATATAACAGGATAGAAACATAGAAAGTAGAAGCAGGAGAAGGCCATTTGGCCCTTCAAACCTGTTCCACCATTCATTCTGATCATGGCTGACCATCTAACTCAACAGCCTCATCCCGCTTCCCCCCCCCCCCCCATTTCCTTTAATCCTTTTTACCCTAAATGCTATATCTAACTGCTTCTTGATAACATGCAATGTTTTAGCTCCAACTACTTCCTGTGGTAACAAATTCCACAGGCTCACCACTCTGGGTGAAGACATTTCTCTTCATCTCTGTCCTCAATGGTAGTAAGATTCGCCTTGTCTCTTGCTCATAGATAAGTCAGTCCGGTTGAATGAATTTCAATAATGTTTATTTCTTTAAGAATACATTTTGGTACATTCACACAAAATTAGCTAGAAAATACTTTTTTTCCTGTGTCTCTGGAAATGTCCTTGAGACACCAACGAGTGGAAGCAAAAACTTGAAGATAAAAGTGACTTCAGATTTACAAAATTAAAAGTCTTTTCAACAAAGGCCTTTAAAACTAATTTTTACCAATTCTTCAAGGATTCTCCGATGGCTAAAATGCCTCTGCTAATAAGTTAAACCGTTCACATTCTTATGGGAATCCTTATCAGGGTTTAGCCCCTTACTTAGTTTCATTGGTTCTAATTCTCAGCTGAGACCCCCCTTGATTCATTCAGGAAAGTGTCAGTCACTTAACAGGCGATTGGTTAATTAGACATCCATCAATTACTCCAAATTAATTAATTAACTTATCCACGACTTTTGTCCCATGACTCTTGTCCCACGTTCAAACTCCCTACGTAACGTCTGCTCTCAGTTACGAGATTGTTGAATGTACCTTCATATCAGTACTTGCAGTACATTATTCGTAACATTTGAAACAGTCATGGACAGTATTCAAACGATTAGCCAATTTATAACTTATTCATATTTCTACAAATTCTGTAATATTCAGGAATCATTTTAGCCAATATCTTAAAGGACCCCCATCTATAATTGTTGAATCCAACAATGGTCTACCCCGTATCCTTAGAATGTGACCTCTGATTCTGGACACACCCACCATCGGGAACATTCTTCCTGCATCTACCCTGTCTAATCCTGTTAGAATTTTATAAGTTTCCATGAGATCCCCCTTCATTCTTCTGAACTCCAGTGAATACAATCGCAACCGATTTAATCTTTCCTCCAAGTCAGTCCCGCAATCCTGGGAATCAGTCTGGTAAACCGTTGCTTCACTCCCTCTAGAGCAAGAACATCCTTCCTCAGATAAGGAGACCAAAACTGCGCACAATATTATCGGTGTGACCTCACCAAGGCCCTATATAATTGCAGCAAGACACCCCTGCTCCTGTACTCTAATCCTCTCGCAATGAAGGCGAGCATACCATTTGTCTTCTTTACCGCCTGTTGAACCTGCATGCTTACCTTGTGACTGGTGTAGAAGGACACCCAGGTCTCGTTGCATATTCTCCTCTCCTAATTTATGGCCATTCAGATAATATACTTCCGCTTTGTTTTTGCTACCAAAGTGTTTTTGCTCCAAATTATTTATTGCATCTTCCATTCATTTGCCCACTCACTCAACTTGTCCAAATCACACTTTCGGATCTCTGCATCCTCCTGACAGTTCACCTTCTCACCCAACGTGGTGTTACCTGGAAAAAGGATGTCAACAGTGAGGATAATGGGAATTAACCTTGCTCTGTTCTATACACAATATGTTATTCAGCTATTGCATCAAACAACAGGAAAAAAAGGGGCAACACAGTGATGACTAGCACTACTTCTTCACAGCGCCAGGGACCTGGGTTCAATTACGGCCTTGGGTGACTGTGTGTATGGAGTTTGCCCTTTCTCCCCATGCCTGTGTGGGTTTCCTCCCAAGTGCTCCGGTGTCCTCCCACAGTTCAAAGATGTGCAGGTTCGGTGGATTGGCCATGCAAATTTACCCCTTCCTGTCCACTGATGTGCACGTTAGGTGGGCCTAGGTAGGGTGCTCTTGCAGAGGGTTGGTGGAGACTGGATGAGGCGAATGGCCTCCTTTTGCACTGTCCCACAGCTCCTCCATCGGTGAGTGTCTTGGCATCCGTGGGCATGTTGTCATTTCTTTACGGAGGAAGCTTTTGATTTTTAAGTGTCGTTGTCCGTTCCCATTGGGCCGTTGAAACCTCGCTGTCAGCTCCTCTATAGTTGCTAGTTTGTCGTCGATGCAGATGTCCCTGAAAAGCTGGAGTACATTGTGGCTGGTGCAAACCTGTGATTATTGCAGATGTGGAACATGTTGGACATTTCAGTCAGGGCGAAGTGTTGCCGCAGCTGGTTTCATTTCCGGAACATGACTATTACCACTGGGCTTGTATAGTGCTTGGCTGGCAGAGTTGAGAGTGCTGCTCCAGGCAAGGGCCTAGAGGAACATCCCTAGGCAGGAGTTCTCCTCCATCCTTACCCATTCAGTTTCCGGCTCCTTTACCTATCCCTTTACTCTTTTTCCTGTGGCTGCCCAGTGGTAGTATTGCAGGTTTGAGAGGACCAGACCCCCCATGCTTTTTCTTTGCAGGAGTTTTTTTGGGATTCTTAGATTTACACACAAGTGCCATAATCATTTTGTCTACTGTGTTAAAAAAGGCCTTGGGGATGCAGATCGATATGGATCTGCAGGTCCTTCTTTACTTCCACTGTACTCGTCAGGTTTCATTTGTGGATCCGTGTCCATTGTGGGCACTTTGGATCCCCAGGTAGCAGAATTTGTTTTGGGCTTGTTTAAACAGCAGTCCCTCCAGCTCTGCCCCTCTCCCTTGTGGGTTTGCTGGGAAGATTTCACTTTTGCTCAGGTTGAGTTTGTAGCCTGAGAAGGCTCAAAACTCTAAGGAACAACATGATACCCTCCATGTTGCTTTGGGGGTCCGAGACATAGAGGAGCAGATCTTCAGCATTGAGTGAGACTCTATGCTCTCTGTCCCCTCTCTGGATCCCCTCCTAATTTTTTGCCATTTTTCGTGTGATCACCAGTGGCTCAATTGCCAGGACAAATAAAAGTGGGGACAGTGGGCGTCCCTGCCTTGTGCCCCTGTGCAGCTGGAAGTATTTAGAGATTGTGGTGTTAGTCTGCATTCTCTCCCTGGGAGCACTGTATGGACGTTGCACCCAGGCAGTAAACCCTGCTCCAAGCCCAAACCGCCCCAGTACCTCTGTGAGGTACGTCCACTCGGCTCTGGGGCTAGTTTTCTCGCTAGTGTGGTGGCCCCCCTTCTGGGGTCGATCTAAGCCTATGCTTTGCCTGCTAAGTATCCTGCCCCTCTTCCTCCACCTCCTGAACTCTCTGCCAGGCGGTACAGTCCCACGCAAATTGTCTCTTGGTACTTCTGAGTAATCGTTTCACCGCTGTCTTCCCAGCCCGTTCTCTTAGACAAATTTATTCACAGGGTTTGTAAAGTAATGACCGCTGCACTGGAAAGTGACCCATAGTATGGCTGGGTACAACCAAATTTCACCCCACTTTTGTACAAGGCCGCCTTTTGTCCGGTGCTTGGCCAGGTCTGCCCCGATGTCCTGATATATCCTAACCTGGAGTCCTTCCCAGTTGCAGGTCTTTGTTTGCTTAGCCCAGCGCAGGATTCTTTCCCAGTCCTGTTCCTGGTGCACCTTGGCGATTATGGCGCTCGGTGCTCCCCGCCCTCAGGTTTCGGCCGGAGCGACCTGTGCGCTCTGTCAGGTTGGGGAAGCTGTCCCTTCCACCAGATTTCCCAGCATCTGAGCCACGTATTCTGTCGGGTTCCTGCCTTCGGTTCTCTCCGGCAGGCCCACTATCCTCAAATTGTGGCGCCAAGACCGGTTTTCCTGGCCCTCTATCTTCCATTTTAGGCTTCTCTATCCGCCTCTGGGGTGATGATACGGTCGATCTGATCTGTTGCGGCTTTTCCCAGCTCTTTGATGGTGTCCCTTGGCCTCCAGTTGCCTCTCTGCCTTGTCCAGGGCCACCTGCATGGTGGCCAGGGCCTCCGCAACCGCCACCCTAACCACATCATGTATGCCTGCCTTTACGTCTTCTTTGAGCTCTCTGGTGAGGAACTTCTTCCATCCACCCTCCGACAACGAGGAGCTCCATGTGTAGCTTTTTGGTCCCTTTTGTTCGGGTGTGGCCGGCGCTTCCACGCCTCATGGGTCCGCTGTCTCGTTCGCTCACTTCTGGCTTCTACTGCTTTTTGTCTCTTTTTGGCCTCTGGTACTGCTGTTGTTCAGCATTGATCCTTGTGCTGCTACCTGAAAGAGTGAGGGGATGCTTTTTTCCCTGGTCCTTGCGGGCTATTTTGGATAAAGGCCTAATTTTGAGTTCTTGGGAGGAGAGCCACCTTTTCAGCATCCGCTCAGCATATCCCTGTCACTGGAAGTCAATAACCAGCCTTTTAAGTGGTACTTTGACACATGCTTTTTGAAAAATTCAAGAAGGCTTTGTCTTCATCAACCAACTCGATCAGTATATTCAATGAGATTAGTCGAGCATGGTTTAACTTTTAGAAATCTGTGCTGGCTCTACTTAATGAACTCAAACTTTTCCAAGTGTCTGTTGACTTTCCCCCTGATTATTGTTTTTAAAAATGTACCCACCACTGATGTTAAACTGACAAACCTGCCATTACTAGGACCATCCAAATACCTTTTCCTTAACAAGAGGGTCACATTTTCCATTCCCCAGTCCTCTTGCACCTCATTTCTGGGAAAGGTAGAAAATTATGGCAAGCTCTTACACTATCTTCACGCCCACTTTGTGAAGCAACATGGAATGCAAGCCATCTAGACCACGGGAGACTTTTAAGCATAGTTAGCTTTTCCATATCATCCTTCCCATTAATTTTCATCCCATCCATTACTTCTACCATCCCCCCCTTCTACCAATAATTTGGTAGTATTCTCCCCCTGCCCCCGTAAACACTGATACAAAGTACACAAGCATCTGTCACCCTGATTGCTCATAATAAACTCCATCCCGTTGCTACCCTCTTAGTATTTATATGTAGCTTGAAGACTTTTTGGAGTCACCTTTGTTAACTGCCTTCTATTCCCATACTCTCTTTGGGAGGAGTATTTTTCCTATTTGCTCTCAACTTGGGCATTTGAGCCTGGTTCTCACTTGAAGAATTCATGTGAGATGCATCATACCTCTTTTTTAAATTCCCATCATGTTATCTATCTCCCTCGTCATCAAAGAAACTATTACCTTGCGCCCTTTTTGAAATGTACCCAGCCTGTATTTGGAATATCACTTCCTTATGGACCATTCGTTGGTCTGTTACCATCTGTCCATCATTGATTTCACTTTACCCCAGTTAGATCCCCTCACATCCCATTAAAGTTAGTCCCTCCTTCAACATAGAAATTCTGCACTAGGTTGTTCCTTGCACTTCTCCATTGCTAATTTAAACCTTATGAGATCCAATTACCACACTTAATCAAGTGTTTCTCACAGACTCTTGGCCCATCTCATTGACCAGCAGCAGATCCAGGAATGCCTCCTTTCAAGTTGGACTGAGAACATGATGGTCAAGGTAGTTCTCCTGAATGTATTTCAAAAATTCCCCTCTCTCCTTACTCTAACATTTTACCAATCAACATTTAGGTTAATTAATTAATTTCCCCACTCTATTCTTACAAACCTCTGTGATTAGCCCTTCTTAGTTGGCAACTATCTAATAGAGTACTGCTCACATTGCTATTATTATTCAACATCTCACTCCTTTATGCACCATATTTCCCTTGTCTACTTTTTAATGTTGGTTCCCATTCCCCTGCCAATTTGGCCTACATGACCTTCAGCAATGTGGTTGACTCGTGAAGCCCTCTTAAATAGCCAATCAAGTCACTCAGTTCCAAGGCAATAAATGTTGGCCTCGCCAGTGATGCTCACGTCCCATAAATTAATTAAAATAAACATGACCCTGACACCAGAGAGACAACGGACCATTTGGGATTCACAGCTGTGGCCCGATAAATGCCTGTCTGTTCCCCCAGAAAATCTCCCATTACTATTGCTTTTCGAACCTTGTTCATGCCCCCTGTATAGCTGAGACAGCTGTGGTGCCTTGAACTTGATTCTGGCTGCACTCCCCTTATGAACTATCATTCCATGGTGGTAAGTGAAAAGCACTCTGCATTTTGCACTACCTGCCAATTTGTCCCTGCCTTTCTGGTGGCTACCTATTTCCTCTTTTGCTCCATACTCTTATGTTCTTTGGCGACCACAACTATAAGCTCTGAACCTCACTTGTGCACTGCAGTGACACCAACTGCTGCTCAGTCTCTGAAACCTGGAGCTTGAGCTATTGCAATTGATGACACCACAAATGATTACCCAGAACATAGGAAATGTCCTGGAATTCCTACAGATCATTGGATATGCAATCTAGGGATCAGAGTAATCGTGCCATTCCTCTGTTTTAAACGATGAGCGTTATTTATAAGCCTTCTGTGCCTAATAAAGTTTGCTAATATATCTTACAAATCTTAGAGCCCTTCCTTTTGATTTCACTTAGTTCCCATTTTATTTTATTATTTTGGTCTGTGAACCCATAATCGGAATGGTCCTTTAAGTAGAGGACACGAGCTGAAGCAGCCTGCGAGTCAGGACAGTGTGTTCCAGGTTTGTATTTTAGAGGAGAAAAGAGACTCGTCGGCGTTGAGTGAATCTTCGGAACTAGTTGTGGAGGAAGTTGGTTTGATTGGCTCAATGGCATCCTGTGGGTTTACCAGGGACCATGTTCTACCCGATAACAGTCAGTGATTGGTTCCTGCGTGATACTTTTTGAGAAAACTTTGCAGAAGTGTTTAGACCTTATAAGTGAAAGGAACAATCTCGCCCTCTTGTTCTCTCGCTCTGAAGTAAAGAACCACTTTATTGTTCTAAAACGAGTGAGTGTCTGGCAAATTGTAATGATATTGATTTTACAAAGAAAGTAGACAGCTTTGCCAGAAAAAAACATCTGAAGCCGAGAAGGTATAAGTATTGGAACAAAAGCTAAAACTCCTGAACGAATTTAACTGCAAGCCATCCTCGTGCATCAGAGATCCTTTATCCTTTTATTTTATCCTTATTTTCTTCCCTCTCCGCCACCCTTTCTCTCTATGTTGTGTCTGTGACTATAGAGTGGAATGGGTTGGGAAAGGGGTATTAGGTAGTCAGTTACATTTTTGTCAGCTTAATTATAGTACTGTTAAATAATAAAAGGTTCTTTGTGATTAAAATTTACAAACCTGGTGAGTGCAGTTTATTGGGCTTAGCCAAGGTCCTCCAGTATTTAAAAAAATAACATATCATTTCACTTGTGTTGCGACTCCAGGACAAGTGGGGCTGGAATTGACTGCGCACTAGCCCAGGGGGTCACATCTAATAAACCATAACAGAAGAGGAGATCTAAAAGCTACTTATTTTCCTTTGTTGCTGCCACTTAAATACAGAGAAGCTAACTAATAATAATATTCACTTGGTGTCACAAGTCGGCTTCAATGAAAAGCCCCTAGTTGCTACGTTCTGGCGCCTGTTTGAGGAGGCCGGTACGGGAGTTGAACCCGCGCTGCTGCCTTGTTCTGCATTACAAGACAGCTGTTTAGCCCACTGTGCTAAACCAGCCCCTTCCTCTGAGACTGCGTCCTCGTTCAAGAGTCACCAACCAGGAGATACATCCTCTCCACATCTACCCTGTTACGCCCTGTAATAATTTTGTAAGTTTCGCTAAGATCATTTCTTATTCTTCGAAACTCTAAAGCAGGGTTTCCCAAACTTTTCAAGCTGTGGAACCCCTTTGACGTCCCATGAGACCTGAAGGAATCGCTGCGAAACATTCTTATTTTGAAGAATTAAACCAAAAAAAAAAGATTATTATTGTGCCGTAAATACAAACATATAAAAGCTAACTTAAAATATGTTTCAATGTCTTATATGTATATATTTATTGCAATAAAAAAGTTCTGTTATTCAACATATATTTACAAATCTTACCTTTTTGTTCTTATTAATGGGAGCCTTCACTCTCACCCACCCTTTCACTCAGTCCCAAACTCAGCCCAGCTCCTCATGCCCCGCGGCTCCGCAGTCTCATGTACCTGAGTTTAAATTGAAGTATTTCCAGCTCATCCAATCAGAGGCCGGCTTCTCCGTTCGTTGGCTGCTGATAGGCTGACTAATGCACCTATCAGTAACCAACAGTGAAATAACCGCCTCTGATTAGGCAAGTTTACAGGAAAGCTATTTTCAAAATTTAAAGCATTTGGACAGACCGCAGAGGAACCCAGTTTGGAAACCATTGCTGTAGAGAACTGTGCAGCCCGCTTTTAATTTATGACACAGTCGATTTGAAAATAACAACCCTACACAAGTTTTACAAGGTTAGGTTATTACCAAAACTACTGCTTAAAGTTATTTCGGTAAACTGATAAAGTTATAAACTAGAATACAGAACAACGATTAAAATGCAGGTGAAGGAAGAAAAAATACTAAAGATGAAATTTCAAATCAGTCTCTGAGAAATATGGCTGTGGGCCCATTGCTTGAATTCCATTCTTTCTGAACTGAATGGTTTGAGTTCTGATTTCGCAGTTGCAGTGGCTTCTGCAGTTGGCCAGTTGATGTTTGGCTTTTTCAGGTGTATTCAGGTTTTGGGATAGAGAGATGGTTTCTTGATCCTAACTACTTCTGCAGTTAAAGCATTTGAAGATCACCTGGAATTAGCAGAAGAGCAGTTAATTTCTTAATACCTTTATCTTTGACTCCTGGTAGAGAAAATCCCTCTGATGTCTCGGAAATCTTCTGGGGGGTGGGGGGGGGGGGGGGCGTTAGGGACAGTTAAGAGCTGTGTGCTGCTATTGTCTCTCACATTGCCACACAAGGTAGCTTAATGCCTACTTTATACAGTTCAAATACATAAAAATAGCTCATATGTCAATTTGTGGAGCGGTTAATGCACAGAATCACAGAATTGTTGCAAAGCAGAAGGAAGCCATTTCACCCATCGTGTCTGCACCAGCTTGCCAGATAAGCATCATGACTCAGGTCCATTTCTCTGCCGTTTCCCCATACCCTGCACATTGATTACTTGAATAGGAACATCAAAGGTCCTTCTGAATGTCTTGATTGAACCTGCCTCCACCACATTTCCAGACAGTGCATTCCAAACCGGAAACACTCGTGTGAAAATAAATTTCCTCATCACAGTTGTGTCGTCAAATGAGCCGATGACTGGTACGGTTCCAAATGTTGGCATCGCGTTGAAGAGTAGTATTCCATGAATTTGTATTACATGGATTGTTCTATCTCAATAGTGTTTATCATTAGCATTGTTTCTGCTTCACAAGGGATGCATATTAGTGTTGAATCGTATGGCGGTCTTATTTAAGGGAAGGGAGATTTTGCGATAGTATATTGATTAGTATGTTAAGATAATATGTTGGATAAAATAAGTAATCACTTGAATGCATGTTGATGCAAATACATATCTGATGTGTTCTGGTCAGTTGCACATGTAAGCAGAAGGAAGAAGTCGCCTAATAAAGCTCTTGGTTCAACCTCTGTGCCAACCTTTTGACTATGTTTGTGTTACTGTAAAACCCCAGATAATTCAATGACATGGACAAGTATGTTGATGCAAGGGAATTGCAGTCAATCCCCTTACAATTGATGCAATATTCTTAAATATTCTTAAAAGTTATGACTGAGTCCACTGATATTTTAAGGAAATTACAAATGTTCCTTGTATTACTTTTGTGGTCAAGGGCCATTACAGGGAGATGGATGAAATCAATAGTTAGGGAACAGATTATGTTACATGGACAATAAATAATGGAAACAATATTCCCAGTGATTAAGTGGAGGAAAATGTGGCTTATCCAGGACTGCATTTCTGTACAACTTGGGTCATGTAGTCTCACCATCTCTTTTGACATTAGTTCCAGCAAAAGCCAAAAGATTGAACAATGCTAAGTGACGTGCGATGTACGTATATGCAAACCTGCTTATATAATTTGGTAATTGAACTGTTAATTGCACTGAAGGCAAAAGATATGAGATTGCTTCTAATTGATGGCTGTGTGTTGCTTATATTCTCCATTTGGTATAGTATAATTTTTGATTGATGTAAATTGATCAGTTACAGCCAGCATGGATTTGTAAAGTGTTAAGAAATGTATAACAAATGGAGTTGAATTTTGTTGAGACAGTATTAAGACCATAAGATATAGGAGCAGAATTAGACCATTCGTTCTATAGAGTCAGTTCCGCTATTCGATCATGGTTGATATGTTTCTCATCCACATTCTCCTGCTTTCTCCCTGTAACCCCTGATGCCATTATTAATCAAGAACCTATCTATCCCTGTCTTAAAGGCACTGTGACTTGGCTTCCACAGCCTTCTGGGGCAATGAGTTCCACAGATTGACCACCCTTTGGCTGAAGAAATTTCTCCTCTTGTTGAAATGTGGTAGATAATAGAAGGCATTTAATAAAGTTCCATAGCAAGGTTTTTAAGAAAAGTTAAAACATGAAATTGGAGGCACCCTTTTAACATTGGAAGGAACTTGGTTAGGAAGTACGAGACAGAGTAGGGATAATGGGTGTGCATTCTAATTGGCAGGCTATGACTTGTAGTTCCAAAGGATCTGAACTGGGGTCTTAACTTTACATTATATTTATAAATGCTTTGGAGGAAGGAATAAAAACCATAATATCTACGTTTTCTGACGGCATTAATGTAGGTGGTACAGTGACCCACATAGATGGGTGCAGCAAGTTGTAAAAGTAAATGAGCTGAACAATAAATGACCAAGTTCTAAATGGGAACATGCAAGTTCACCTATTCCTGAGAAAGATATTTCCTAAATGTGGGAAGCTAGGTGAAGGAACAGAGAAATTTAGAGGTCCATGTACAGAAATCACTAAATATAAGTGGTAAGTTCTGAAAGAGACATTAAAATGGCTAATGGAATGTCAGCCTTAATCTCAAAGTAACTGGAGCACATGGTGTTGGCTATGTTACAGTTACCAAAATTTCCGATTCGGCCACATCTTGGGTACTGCGTTCAGTTTGGGCACTGTACCTCTGGAAAGAAATATTGCTCTTGGCGGGGTGCAGAGAGGTTTTGACCAATTAGGAATGCAGATTGCATAGGTTAGATTTGTATTCCTTAAGTGTATAGACAAACAAGGCATGATCTATTCAGACATTTGAGATGATCAAAGGCAGGTAGAGAGAAACTATTTCCTATGGTAGAAGTGTCCAGAACAACCTTACATATAGAGCTAGACCGATGAGGGTGATGTCAGAAAGAACCTCTTCTCATAAAGGAAAGCTGGAACTTACTCTCCAAAAATTGCTGTTGAGGCTAAAGCTATGTCAATTGGAAATTCCATGCTGAGATTGACATTTTTATTGAGCAAGGGTATTGAGGGGTATGAACCAAGGCAGGCAAATGAAGTTAACCTATAAATTCACAACTATTTTGTTGGAATCAACTTCGAGGGGCTGAATGGCAGTCTCTCGTCGTATGAACACAAGTTCAAAATTTGTAAGTCTTCAGTTTTTTGAGAGTGGATGTGGTGTTCACAATTGGAACTTGCAGCGGATTGTAGTATTATGTGTATGCATTCTTGTATGCACGTAGCACATTTTTATCACTGAGTTCAGAGTGAGTCACAGGTGATGCGATATATTTGGTCATTGGTTGCATATCACATTCTAAGCAAACCTTTTGCAAAAAACATCTGTGTAGGAATATCATGGGTAGACATTGATGAAGGTAGTCTGAAATATAGTTCTAGCAAGAAACTGACGAGACAGAGTACAATTTTGATTGAACACCCTGCCCAATTTTGAAATAAATAGAGAGCAATATGTGCAAAATTGACATTCTCCTCAATCCTCTGTTTGGTGAGTCAATTTGCCTCCATTTCAGCAGCAATGTGAATAAGCAACCTCCTGAGCAAATAGAATGACCGAGTGGCAGCACTCTTGCCTCTGAGCCAGAAGGTTGTAGATTCAAGTCCCACACCAGAGTATAGAATCTAGACTGACACTCCAGTGAAGTACTGAGGGAGAATTGCTCTGTTAGGGCTCTTGTCTTTCTGATAATGAGGCTCTGTCTGTCCTCATGGCACTATTTTGAAAAAGAACAGGGGAGTTTCCCCGCAATGACTTGATCAATATTTATTATTCAATGATTTTGACTCATGTAGATTATTTGGTCATTATTATATTGCTGTTTATGGGATGCTGATGCATAAAATGACCATTCCATTTCCTGCATTATAGTAACTACATTTCACAAGTATTTAACTGGCTTTAAGCACTTTATGGCATCCTGAGGTAATGAAAAGTGCTATATAAATGCAAAGCCAGTCTGTCTGACTTATAATACTTGTTTGGCAGCCCTTCAAATCTATTGAGAAGGCTGTCTTTACTACTCATTCTTTGCACTAACTTATAGTACTGGATTTAAAAAAATACTCTACATTAGGCTACTAAAATCAGATATTTATTTAACACCTTTGATTTTTTTTTTCTATGTCTGAGTGGCTGCAATCATTCCTGGTTATAGGATCAGGAATATTGTGAAATAGCATTTCATTATTTGTGCACTGTTTCCATGCTTTGTTTCCATCATTTAAATTTTTTTTTA
Organism: Scyliorhinus torazame; assembly: GCF_047496885.1. Classification (NCBI taxonomy): domain Eukaryota; kingdom Metazoa; phylum Chordata; class Chondrichthyes; order Carcharhiniformes; family Scyliorhinidae; genus Scyliorhinus; species Scyliorhinus torazame. The sequence goes on along the minus strand of NC_092717.1, from coordinate 149,143,679 downwards.
GTTTTACAAGTCAATTGATAAAACTTTTTTCAATAATTAGCAGTTGTGTGTATTCAAACTCTTTAGCTTTTTAAAAAATTGTTTCTGTCTCTTATTCATTTCAGATGGAATCAGTATTGCAGGGTTACCCTTGTCAAGTCCTTTCCGACAGAATGGCAAACTACGCTCAGAGACCAAATCTACGATCTTCAATTCAGCTGATACCAACAGTAAGAGTGAATACAGTCCCATCAAGGTATGATTGCCGTTAGAATATTTTGTGCACAGTAGTTTGGGTAGGTGTACTACTTCAAAGCTTGAGTTTTATTATTGTGACAACTCAGCTAAGTGTTGACTTGCATTTGGAACAGAAAAAAGGAGCCAATAAAAAGCCGCTGTGCCTTTTAATAAACTAATGGCAATCCTCGACCCCAATCTGTGTTTTTGGGGTTGAAATTAGCATCTTTAGAAATGCGGACATATAAAGTCTAGAAAGTTGTGAAATATCACTCTGGAGAAGGCAAGATAACTTAAAAGATCTGAAGAGGAAAACTCAAGACATTCAAGGCTTAGCGAAATGAGCTAGGCCAGATCACTGTTTTGCCTGCTTCATCTTTCTGAGCATATTAGTACTGTTGCACCCCAGTACAGTGGTGCCAGTATCATACAATATTGTGACTCTTAAACTCGAAATTTCCATGGGAGATCTCCTGATTAATTGCTGTAAACCTGGCAGAAGATCGGCGAAAACTGTAATTTGACATGTAATATTTTTGTTGATGGTTAATCAAGAGAATCTTTGCTTCTACTGATCCCTGAAATTCTTTAGCTGTCCATTCTGTTTAAAAAAAAATAAAAATAATCATCATTGTTAAATTACCTCACCACCATCTCCTTGAGCAAAATAGGGATGGCAGTAAGTTTGGCCTTGCTGTTGTCTACATCCAGAGAAGAGATGAGAAAATCTGGTAATGTGCAGAATACCCTTTTCATTTTAAAGGTGATATTCTCTGACAAAGATGGTTAAAATCTTAAATATATTTTTATGTGCAAGAACGAAAACTTAGACATTAAACAGTTAAATCTTAAAAATTGTGGGAAATGGATAGATTATGTTGAGGCACAATTTGAAGGATTTTACTTTTGGTTTTCAGTCGTGCAACCAATATTTTGAATGTTGTTGCAGTGTGTGCCAGAGAAAGTCTTTTTTGCAGTTGGTCTTTTGATATTTTCTGAAGTCATGAAGGTGTTCCAAATAATCATCTGGGATAACCAATATAATGGTTTGTGTATTATTGTGTTGTGCACCACTGAAGTGCATTATGATGATGCTAACTGCTCTGAGTACATTCACCATGAATTCTTAATCTCATATAACCATTCTTAAGGAAGATGTGAAAGACCAAGCCAGATTAACTTGCTGTGCTCTTGTCCTGAGGTGGTTAAAGGTCCTCCATAAATCCAAATTATTTCTTTTTACAAGAGCGAATGAAATTGATTCTAAATTAGTTTAGCTGCCTTTTTTAGGATGATCAAGTTAAATCTATGTAGCACTACAACCACAGTCGCCCTGGTGTTCCCCTACATAGATTTCCAATACTGCAATGGGACTGCTGCTATAAACCAGGTCTGGTCCCTGATTTATATCCTTATTCCTCCCCTGGCATATTGTGTAAGAAAACAGTTGTTTAATATTCACAAATATTCCAGCTATTTTGTCTGAAATACCAGATTAAATTACATTGGATCATTGAAGACTGGGAGTTAAATCCATTGCATAAACATTTTCTCAATTTTGCTTCCTGTAATTTATGATTGGTCCTTAAACCCATACTTCTAAGTCAATGATGAGAGTAGAAAAGGTCATGCCATCACCATTTTAGCTTGGATATTAATATCTGACAAATTCCCTCAAGTCCCTTAGGATGTGATCTCAGCTGATTTGACAGATACCAATCTTGCATCACTATTGAGTGTTCTTATTGCATGCATTTTAACTCCAACCTTCTCGAGCCACAAGTTCCACTTTTTCGGTCTTTCCCCTCACAAAATACATACCTGTTGATGGAGCTTTGCACGGATCTATACATCTCACTGGATAATGGCCTGTATCAGAATTTTAGCCAAGATACCTTTTCGACAGCAGCTTAAGTCAGTCCGTGCCTCATTACAAGATCTTAACTTCATTTAGTATGAGAAATCTGAGTTGAGGCAAAGGGATGACGATGTTCTTTGGTGCCTTGTTTTGATGACCCTCACTCATGTTTTCTAGCTGCCAGACCAACGTTCTGTCTGGTGGCTCCTCTTCCTGCATCAAAACAAAATCACCTTCTTCTTCGTCATCTAATGGCAGAAACCATTTCAGTTGTAAATCCTCAGTTTGAGATCTCAGTAGTTGAATATCCTCTTCAGTATGTCATGTGAGAGTACCTTTAAGAAATGTGTGATTAGCAAATAGCTGTAGTGGATGTACCTTTAAGAAATGTGTGTTTATCAAATAGCTGTAGTGGGTGAACCTTTAAGAAATGAGTGTTTATCAAATAGCTGCAGTGATGTCAGAGTGTGGGTGGAGCTGGGCTGTCTGTCTGTTTTACTTTCGATTTGAGTTAGCAGCTAAAGGGTGTGTTTAGCTTCGTTTTGCAGATTGGGAGTGGCATCTAGCAGAACCAGGTGTAATTCTGATTTATTTCTGCATGAAAGGAATGTCTTCAAATCACTTGCTAATTTAAAAGTGATAACTACTCTTAGTAGAGAATTTAAACCAGATGTCTGTGTTGAAGAGGGTATTTGTCTTACGGATGTTGCAAGGAAAAATTAAGGGTTACTATTAGAGTACTGTATTCTTTGGGGGAGTATTTGAGTTGATAGTTGCTAAGATGTTTACTGTGTGTTTATAAAAATGTTAACTGGATTCATGGAATAAACATTGTTTTAATTTAAAAGTACTTTAGCTCTCTGTTGCACCACACCTGTAAAGTGGGCCCTTGTGCTCCCCATAGCCAAAATCTATTAAAAGTTATGGGTCAGGTCAACTCCATGATACACTTTGTGGTCCTCTAAACCTTGGCCCGTAATAAGTAGTCTTCCAAGATGTCGCCCATCACTCCTGTTAGTGGAGAGGAGCAACACATCTGCTATGATTTTGAGTGGGTTTTCCTAGAAGCAAATTATTCTTCAAGGATCTTTGTTAAAGTCACCATCCACTGAACTGATGTTGCTTTCCTGTACCAATTGTGGGTCTATTTTAGGATGATCATGCTTGAGCTAAGTGTGTGTGTGGTCCTGTGACGTTTCCAGCTTCTGCAGGGTAAATCTGTATTCATTTGGACAGAGTACAAAACTGATCTGATATATTCAACAAATAAGATGTGAGTCATTTGAATTACAGGTAAGACTATGGCAAATTAGAGAACTAACATTTTTAGTTCTGTGGCTTACACTCAAATGAACACACTCATCAGATTAGTCCCGAACTTTCCCTGTTCCTGGAGTTACCCAACAATCCACCTGTTCGCTTGTTTCTGCTCACGTACTAAGAAATGTGGCAACTACCTTCTCTTTCCTTTACTTGAAAACTTTTTCTATACATAATCTCCATTTTCCCCCTGTTGTCCATGAAGAGAGAAAATTGGAACACACGGCTTATTTTGTTAACTCCTTACTGTGTTGACAAACTATGGTCTTGGACATCCTAACACCAAATTATGCTTACTTGATTTGAATGTTCTCCTCCCTCTGAACCCAAGAGTGGTTTGGCATGTGGAAATTAGGAAACAACCATTGTTTCCCATGTAGGTTTGCTTCTATTATTTTCAGAAAGTATTATTGACACAACTTTTGCAGCTTCCCAGCATCCCTTTGGCAATATTTGGGGAGGCGTGTGTGGGGGGATGAGCAGGAATGTATTACAATTGGGCAGGATAAATTAAATTTTTATTTTGTGCAAAAATGAGATAATCCATTTCAAGTGTTGCTAATGTCACGGTCGAAAATGTTTCAAAGTGAGGTAACATTCTATTTTTCTCTGAGCCCAGGTCATTGCAGTTTTGTATTGCTACTTTAGAATAGTCAATGAAAAGTGCTTTTGAAGAATGTACGTCTCTGTGGAATAAATCATTTTCGGACAATGTTTTATAAGTTTCAGAATAGATTTTTGCACTTGGAGAGCATCTGTTTGTTTTGAATAAGAGATTCACAGCCTATCTCTATTCAATGTCATGCAGTGTATTACTGGCAACGTATGTTAAAGTGGAACAGTCCTCTGTAAAATTTACCTTCTCTGCTCTCTATCCAGTGGAATTGTCTGTTGAGAATGTTATTCTGTTCCCAGTCATTTTCAAAATCTTGGGCGGCAGGCCGGAGGATCCCACTCACGGAGAATTCCGCTGCCTGTTTTTAAAAGCAGTGACATTGGAAGAAATGTTGTTTGTTTCTATCTCAATGTACTTATTTTAGGTACCAATAACAAGTACTGTGATATGCCAACAAAATGGTTGGGCAAATCTATGAGCGCATGTGTAGCTTTTTGTTTTTGTCTTCGGGCCTAATTTCGGGAGCTGTTCGGAGGAGGAGGAGCAGTCTCTGTGAGTATAAAAACCTAATGGAAACTTCCTGTTTTCCAGTTTTTTCCCCAAAAGTGATGTCAGAGGGAAGCTGTGATCTGAGTGGTTGATATCAAATCTGCCCTAAATTTAAAAAAAAAACACAGCTAAACTCATAAACTTAAATTAAACGAATTAATTAATTAGTGATGGCTGGTCAGGTGATGTGCTTGAGCTGCTTGATGTGGGAGCTGGCAGATCCCATTGCGAGCTGCAGCGACCACATCTGCAGTAAGTGTTGGCTGCTCGAAGAGCTCCGGCTCAGAGTTGATGAGCTGGAGTCTGAGCTTCAGACACTGAGGCACATCCGGGAGGCGGAGACTTACCTGGACACTGTGTTTCAGGAGGCAGTCACACCTGTCAGAGTAAGTAGTTTAAATCCTGCCAGTGGCCAGGGACAGCAGGGTGTGACTGCAAGTCAGGCAGGTAAAGGGAACCAGCAGTCAGGAACTCAGGAGCCTCAGCCCTTGACCCTGTCCAACAGATATGAGGCACTTGCTCCCTGTGTGGATGACGAACAGGGCTGCAGGAAGGATGAGTCAGCTGACCAAGGCACCATGGTTCAGCAGGCCATTCAAGGGGAGGGAGTAAATAGGCAAGTTGTAGTTGTAGGGGATTCTATTATCAGGGGGATAGATAGTATCCTTTGTGAGCAGGATAAAGAGTCCCGCATGGTATGTTGCCTGCCCGGTGCTAGGGTGCGGGACATCTCTGACCGGCTTGAAAGGATACTGGAGAGGTAGGGGGAGGATCCAGCTGTTGTGGTCCATGTCGGTACCAACAACATGGCGAAAAGAGTAAATAGGGTGGTCAATAGGATTTTAAACTAAAGATTGGGGGGGAAGGGACAGTCAGGGAACCAAGAGGTGAAGTAATCAGTGGGATGCATAGCTGCTTAGGAATACAAAAAAGCACGAAAAGACAAAACTCAGGAGAGGTTACGATAGTCCCCATCCCACAAAATATGACACAGTGTATGGAAAGGCTCAGTAAACCAAGGTCCACCACACTAAGAAAACAAAAAGGGACGGTCAATAGAGAATTAAAGGTGCTATATTTAAATGCGCGCAGTGTACGGAACAAGGTAGATGAGCTTGTGGCCCAGATTGTGACTGGCAGGTATGATGTGGTAGGCATCACAGAGACATGGTTGCAGGGGGTTCAGGACTGGCATTTAAACATCCAGGGATTCACAACCTATCGAAAAGACAGCGACAAGGCGGGGTTGCTTTGTTAATTAGAAATGTAATTAAATCAATAGCACTAAACGACATAGGGTCAGATGATGTGGAGTCTGTGTGGGTAGAGTTGAGGAACCACAAAGGCAAAAAAACCATAATGGGAGTTATGTACAGGCCTCCTAACAGTGGTCAGGACCAGGGGCACAAAATGCACCACAAAATAGAAAGTGCATGTCAGAAAGGCACGGTCACAGTGATCATGGGGGACTTCAATATGCAGGTGGACTGGGTAAATAATGCTGCCAGTGGACCCAAGGAAAGGGAATTCATTGAATGTTTACAGGAGGGCTTTTTGGAACAGCTTGTGATGGAGCCCACGAGGGAACAGGCCATTCTGGACTTAGTGTTATGTAATGAGCCAGACTTGATTAAAGATCTTAAAGTAAGGGAACACTTAGGAGACAGTGATCATAATATGGTAGAATTCAATCTTCAATTTGAAAGAAAGAAGGTAGAATCAGATGTAAAGGTGTTACAGTTAAATAAAGGTAACTACAGGGGCATGAGGGAGGAACTGACGAAAATCGACTGGGAGCAGAGCCTAGTGGGAAAGACAGTAGAACAGCAATGGCAAGAGTTTCTGGGAGTAATTGAGGACACAGTACAGAGGTTCATCCCAAAGAAAAGCAAGGTTATCAGAGGGGGGATTAGGCAGCCATGGCTGACAAAGGAAGTTAGGGAATGCATCAAAGCAAAAGAGAAAGCCTATAATGTGGCAAAGAGTAGTGGGAAGTCAGAAGATTGGGAAGGCTACAAAAACAAACAGGATAACAAAGAGAGAAATAAGGAAAGAGAGTATCAAATATGAAGGTAGGCTAGCCAGTAACATTAGGAATGATAGTAAAAGTTTCTTTAAATACATTAAAAACAAACGGGAGGCAAAAGTAGACATTGGGCCGCTCCAAAATGACGCTGGTAATTTAGTGATGGGAGACGAGGAAATAGCTGAGGAACTAAATAAGTACTTTGCGTCAGTCTTCACAGTAGAAGACATGAGTAATATCCCAACAATTCCGGAGAGTCAGGGGGCAGAGTTGAATATGGTAGCCATCACAAAGTAGAAAGTGCTAGAGAAACTAAGAGGTCTAAAAATTGATAAATCTCTGGGCCCAGATGGGCTACATCCTCGAGTTCTAAAGGAGATAGCTGAAGAAATAGTGGAGGCGTTAGTTATGATCTTTCAAAAGTCACTGGAGTCCGGGAAAGTCCCAGAGGATTGGAAAATCGCTGTTGTAACCCCCCTGTTCAAGAAGGGAACAAGGAAAAAGATGGAAAATTGTAGGCCAATTAGCCTAACCTCGGTTGTTGGCAAGATTCTAGAATCCATTGTTAAGGATGAGATTTCTAAATTCTTGGAAGTGCAGGGTCGGATTAGGACAAGTCAGCATGGATTTAGTAAGGGGAGGTCGTGCCTGACAAACCTGTTAGAGTTCTTTGAAGAGATAACAAATAGGTTAGACCAAGGAGAGCCAATGGATGTTATCGATCTTGACTTCCAAAAGGCCTTTGATAAGGTGCCTCACGGGAGACTGCTGAGTAAAATAAGGGCCCATGGTATTCGAGGCAAGGTACTAACATGGATTGACGATTGGCTGTCAGGCAGAAGGCAGAGAGTTGGGATAGAAGGTTCTTTTTCGGAATGGCAACCGGTGACGAGTGGTGTCCCGCAGGGTTCAGTGTTGGGGCCACAGCTGTTCTCTTTATATATTAACGATCTAGATGACGGGACTGGGGGCATTCTGGCTAAGTTTGCCGATGATACAAAGATAGGTGGAGGGGCAGGTAGTATGGAGGAGGTGGAGAGGCTGCAGAAAGATTTAGACAGTTTAGGAGAGTGGTCCAAGAAATGGCTGATGAAATTCAACGTGGGCAAGTGCGAGGTCTTGCACTTTGGAAAAAAGAATAGAGGCATGGACTATTTTCTAAACGTTGACAAAATCCATAATGCTGAAGTGCAAAGGGACTTGGGAGTCCTAGTCCAGGATTCTCTAAAGGTAAACTTGCAGGTTGAGTCCGTAATTAAGAAAGCAAATGCAATGTTGTCATTCATCTCAAGAGGCTTGGAATATAAAAGCAGGGATGTACTTCTGAGGCTTTATAAAGCATTAGTTAGGCCCCATTTAGAATACTGTGAGCAATTTTGGGTCCCACACCTCAGGAAGGACATACTGGCACTGGAGCGGGCCCAGCGGAGATTCACATGGATGATCCCAGGAATGGTAGGCCTAACATACGATGAACGTCTGAGGATCCTGGGATTATATTCATTGGAGTTTAGGAGGTTGAGGGGAGATCTAATAGAAACTTACAAGATAATGAATGGCTTTGATAGGGTGGATGTAGGGAAGTTGTTTCCATTAGCAGGGGAGACTAGGACCCGGGGGCACAGCCTTAGAATAAAAGGGAGTCACTTTAGAACAGAGATGAGGAGAAATTTCTTCAGCCAGAGAGTGGTGGGTCTGTGGAATTCATTGCCACAGAGGGCGGTGGAGGCCGGGACGTTGAGTGTCTTTAAGACAGAAGTTGATAAATTCTTGATTTCTCGAGGAATTAAGGGCTATGGAGAGAGAGCGGGTAAATGGAGTTGAAATCAGCCATGATTGAATGGTGGAGTGGACTTGATGGGCCGAATGGTCTTACTTCCGCTCCTCTGTCTTATGGTCTTATGTTTTTACCTGCTGAGTAGCTATGTTTGGTAGAAAAATGTTGTTTCACCTTGGCAGTATTTGATAACTTTTATCCACAAACAACGCATGCAGTTTGAAGACAATCCACACCTCCAGACCAAGTGTAGCTCTCATTTATATTGCCTAAATACGAGCTGTTTTGTTAAGTCGTACTGTTGTGTTGCTTATACTTAAATTGACTTCATCTGGATGACTTTCAACACGCAACATTATTGTCGATACATGGCCAATGTAGTGAATGAACAGTTGGGCTTTGTTGGATCTGAACTTTTCGTTAATATATTTCTGTGTCGCCGCACATATATTAATTGAACAGAACTTGAGACTGAACTTAAATTGGGTTTTAATATCAATTAGCCACTTTTATTAGTGTGTATACTGAAGATTTGTTTTCTGTACAGAAGTTTAAGACGTTTTCAACTTCGCCATGCAGGAAGCTTAGCCAAAATGATTGTCTCTCGCAATTACAGATGGGTTGAATTCAAGATACATTAACAGTTCAAATCAAATATGCACAGTACATAGACAACTGCGCAGTTTAAATTAGAATAACGATTTCACAGCACAAGCAGATAGCATTGCATGATAGCATAGCAGAAAGCACTGTTCTTTCATCCCAAAACCAAACTTTTTAAGGGAATTATTATCTGTTAATATCTACGAAGTCTCAGCCCCTTCAAAGCTTTGATTGGTCTGAATCATCTATATTTCTTCTAATTTGATCACACTATTTGTCTGTCAATTAATCAAAACATTATTTTGGTAATCTTAAGAAGTTGCTTCAGCAAATTCCTTTCGTGGGGTGACTTCTGTAGTTATCAAAGAATGGTATGCGGTTATCCTGGACACATACCTGGATGTCATCCAGTTCTTTCTGAGACAAAGAACTATTCATGTCAGTTTCATTTGTCCACCTGACCTTGCCAGCTATAGTATCCTCATATCTGATTCCATTTCAAACAGTCAGCAGTCAGCCATTTTATGCATGTCAAATATGAAATGCAGTGGCTGTAAGTCAGCCGTTATGATTTCTTGAAATAATTTCTTTATATTGAACCCCTTTTTTGTTGATACAAAAAGGTTAGTTTCTATCAGGCTTTCTTTGGAATTATATCTGTATTTTTAACGAAGTTCACAAATTATAGTAATAAAATTAATTTCCACTGTTTCCAAGAAAACAACTTATTGTGGTGGTAGCTACACTGAAGATTTGGGGACAGTGGAGACGACATAGGGGAAAGACCGGAGCACTGGGGGGGTCCCCGATAAGAAACAACCATAGGTTTGCCCCGGGGGGAATGGATGGGGGATATGGAATGTGGCAAAGAGCAGGTATAACGCAATTGAAAGATCTATTTGTGGATGGGAAGTTTGCGAGTCTGGGAGCGCTGACCGAGAAATATGGGTTGCCCCAAGGGAATGCATTCAGGTACATGCAATTGAGGGCTTTTGCGAGGCAACAGGTGAGGGAATTCCCGCAGCTCCCGACACAAGAGGTGCAGGACAGAGTCATCTCAAAGAAATGGGTGGGGGACGGTAAGGTGTCGGATATATATAGGGAAATGAGAGACGAAGGGGAGACTATGATGGACGAACTAAAAGGGAAATGGGAAGAAGAGCTAGGGGAGGAGATTGAGGAGGGGATGTGGGCAGATGCCCTAAACAGGGTAAACTCGTCGCCCTCGTGCGCCAGGCTAAGCCTGTTTCAGTTTAAGGTATTACACAGGGCACATATGACTGGAACACGGCTCAGTAAATTTTTTGGGGTGGAGGATAGGTGTGCGAGGTGCTCGAGAAGCCCAGCGAATCATACCCATATGTTTTGGTCATGCCCGGCACTACAGGGGTTTTGGATGGGGGTGACAAAGGTGCTTTCGAAAGTAGTAGGAGTCCGGGTCGAACCAAGCTGGGGGTTGGCTATATTTGGGGTTGCACAAGAGCCGGGAGTGCAGGAGGCGAAAGAGGCCGATGTTTTGGCCTTTGCGTCCCTAGTAGCCCGGCGCAGAATATTGCTAATGTGGAAAGAAGCCAAGCCCCCGGGGGTGGAGACCTGGATAAATGATATGGCGGGGTTCATAAAGTTAGAGCGGATTAAGTTCGTCCTAAGGGGGTCGGCTCAAGGGTTTACTAGGCGGTGGCAACCGTTCGTCGAATATCTTGCGGAAAGATAGATAGGGGAGAACAAAGAAGGCAGCAGCAGCGGCCCAGGACTTGGGGGGGGGAGGGATGGGGGGGGGGGGAGGGATGGGGGGGGGGGGAGGGATGGGGGGGGGGATGGGGGGAGGGATGGGGGGGGTGTGGCCTGAGACAAGGCAGTTGCCAATTAGGGCTAGTTTTTATTTTTCGTTATTTAATATTTATTTATTTGTTGTTGTTTTTGTTTAAATTTAAAAAGGTCATTATTATCTGTATTGTTACAATGTTGTGTAAAGGATGCACAATGTACTGTGTTGGTTGACCAAAAATTTTCAATAAAATATTATTTAAAAAAAAAAAGGATGGCAGAAGGATACTGATGAGCAAGGATCTGGACTCAGTAAAATCAATAAGCGTGGAGACTAAGAATTACAAGGGCCAGAAAATGCTGGTGGGTGAGTAGTTTATAAGCCCCATAACAGTAACTATGCCATTGAACAGAGCATGAAGCAAGAAATAATTGGAGCTTGTAAGACAGTGTTCCAAGGCAATGTAATAATCATGGGGAAATTTTAATCAAATTTGTCCAGGTTAATCTAGAAGATGTGATTGTAGAATGCTTTCACAAATGTTTCCTGGAACAGTGTGTGGAACCACCTCTTGGTAAAGCTATTTTATGTATAGTAAAATTAGGCAGATTTAATTAATCTCATCATAACTTTTCTGCTGAGGATCTTTTAAGTTTGAAAGCAACATACTCTAGTCCTCAATAAGGATCTTAAACTTCAAGCCATTTACATAGGTATGAGCTGGCCACGGTTGATTGGTTAAGTTGACTGAAAGGAATGGCAAATAAACAGCGAGAATGGTAAATAAACAGCGAGAAACCTTCAAAGATACAGTTCAAAATTATTGAATGAAAATATGTTCCATTTAAAAAAAAAAAACTCAGCATGACATTCATCTGTGGCTTACTGTAGCATAAGGTTAAAAGAGAAGGCTTAAGGATTGAGAGAGTTTTGGAAACTAGCAAAGGGCGACCAAAGGTTAATTAAAAGTGGAAGAAAATGGAAGTTAACTAGTTAGGAATATAAAGTCAGGTTGTAAGAGCTTTTACAAGTATATTTAAATGGTAGAGAGTAGCTAATGTAAATGTTGGCCTCTTGGAGGCAAGGAAATGACACAGATGTTGAACCTTTTGCGTCTGTCTTTGCAGAAGATACAAATTACACATCAGAAATGGAGAGTAACCAAGGGGTGAATAAGAGTGAGGAACGTAATATCAAAAGATATTAGGGGCTGGTTTAGCACTGGGCTAAAGAGCTGGCTTTTAAAGCAGACCAAGGCAGGCCAGCAACACGGTTCAATTCCCAGCTTCCCCGAACAGGCGCCGGAATGTGGCGACTAGGGGCTTTTCACAGTAATTCCATTTGAAGCCTACTTGTGACAATAAGCGATTTTCATTTCATTCATTCATTTTCAAGAGAAGCTTAAGGAACTAAAAGTCATGAGTCCTCAGAACCTAATGGCCTACATCCTAGGGGTTTAAAAGAACTAGCCCCAGAGATCGTGGATGTGCGAATTTTTTACAAAATTCCCCAGATTTTAGAATAGTCCCAACAGATTGGGGGCTAGCAAATGTAACTGTTATTCGAGAAATGAGGGAGAGAGGAAATGGGCAACCACAGGCCAGTTAGCCTGACATCAATCATCGGGGAATTGCGGGAAACTATTATTTTTAAAAAAAATGTATTTTATGACAAACACGTATCAAAGCAGGTTAGTCAATAAACACCCCGGGAAACATACAGTCTTTCCAGATCCCCCCCCCCCCTCAACCTAGGGAACCCCCTCCAAACCTATTGCGCAAAGTCCTTAACCTGCAGACATCTGAACTCACTACCCCTCGGCAGCTCTACCCTCTCTCCCTTAGCTACTCCAGACTGGCGAATCCTTCCTCCAAATACAAATCCCTCACCTTGACCAGCCCCACTTTCCTCCACCTCCTGTATACACTATACGACCCCGCAGCTCAAACCCACGATTCTCGCACAGCGGTGTTAGCACCAAATCCCTTCCATCCTAAAATGCCTCCTCAGCTGATTCCATATCTTCACTGTGGACTGCGCCACTGGGCTCCCTGAATACCTACTCTGAGCCATTGGCAACGCTGTCGTTAAACTAGATCCCTTACAAGATTCCTCCTCCATCCTCTCTACCCCTTCTCCTTCCCACCACCGCCGCACCTTGTCCACATTTGCTGCCCAATAATAATGAAGTAGGTTCATCAACGCCAACCCCCTCTGCTGCCTCGGTAACAGGGTCATCCCCACCCCCGGCACCCTCCCCGCCCACACAAAGTACGAAACGACTGTGTCCACCCTCTTGAAAAAAGGCCATTGATACAAAGATTGGGAGAGCCTGAAAGACAAACGAGAACCTCTGCAGAACACTCACCCTCACCACTTGGACCCTCCCCGCCAATGTTAAGTGCAGTGTATTCCACGTCCTAAGATCCTCCCTGGCCTCCTCCACCAGCTTTGTTAAGTTCCATTTATGCAGCCCCGTCCATTCCCTCGCTACCTGAATCCCCAAATACTTAAACCTATCCCTCGCTACCGTAAACGGCATCCCCATTAAATTAGCCCGCTGTCCCAGCTCATTCACCGGGAATACCTCGCTTCTCCCTACCTTCAGTTTGTACCCAGAGAACCCTCCAAACCTCCCCAGCAGGCCAATAATCTTTCCCATACTCTCCAAAGGATCCGAAACACACAGGAAGAGGTCATTGACACAGAGCGACATCCGATGCTCCCTCTGTCCCCTAATAATCCCCCGTGACTCCGCCGACCTCCTAAGAGCCATCGCCAATGGCTCTATGGCCAGCGTAAACAGCAACGCCGACAGCGGGCATCCCTGCCTTGTACCCCTGTATAAGTCAAAGCTTTGTGAGTTCATATCATTCAGCCTCACCCTCACAGCCAGCGCCACACACAGCAACCGCACTAATGCCACAAACCCCGACCCAAACCCTCCCAAAAATTCGAACAAGTACCGTCACTCCATCTGATCAAATGCCTTCTCTGCGTCCATGGACATCAGCACCCCCGGCACCAGAGCCCCCGACGGATTCATCACGACATTCAACAGCCATCTTATATTACTCGCGACCTGCCTGGCCTTCATGAAGCCTGCCCGATGTTCTGCAACCACCCCCGCCAACAACTTAGCCAGTACTTTCACATCGTGTTCAATAGTGATATGGGTCTATACAACCCACATTCCACCGGATCCATCCCTTTTTGGGGGATTAGTGTGATTACTGCCTGTGTTATCATCTCCAGCAACTCCCCCTTCTCCAGTGCGTCATTAAACTCCCCCTACAGATGTGGTGCCAGGTCCGTCGTGAATTCCTTATAAATTTTCGCTGGGTACCCATCCGGCCCTGACCTCACACCCCCGATACCATCCAGCACCTCCCTCAGCCCCAAAGCCTGCCTCCCCCAGTCGGGGAAACTCTAGCTCATCCAGAAACCGCCCCACAAAGTCCCTGGCAGTACTCCCCAAACACCCCATCTATCCTCCCTGGCCCCAGTCCGCATCCCCAATATTTCCCTGGACGCAGCCTGCTTCCACAGCTGGTGCGCCAGCATGCGGCTAGCCCTCTCCCCACAATCATATTGCACCCCTCTTGCCCTGCGCATCTGCCCCACCGTCCCCCGCTGCCAGCTTGCCAAACTGCCCCCGCAACTTCCCCCTCCTCGCCAATCCCTCCATGGAAAATGCCATGGGTCTACCATACCCATCCTCTCCATTAAACCCCCCCCCCCCCCCCCCCCCCCCCCCCCCAGCTCCCACGCCGTTCGCACCCTACCCATTGACCCGGGGCTTGACCTATCCACCCTTGGCTCCAGGACACAGCCACAATCACCTCCCATGTTCAACCGGTGCGTGGCCAAATCTGGGATCGCTGCCAGCAACCCTGCCACCAAACCCACATCATCCCAATCTTGGGCATCCACATTTGCCAACACTACCCCCCCACCACCGCTTTGCCACCTCGGCTCCGATGTCCTGATAAATTCAGATGTTATTCCCCTCCCAGTTGCAGGTAAGCTTCTCCCTGGCCCATTGCAGAATTTTCTCTTTCTCCACAAATTTGTGGAGTCTCATGATCACCGCCCGCGGCTGCTCGCCAGCTCTCGGCTTCTGCCTCAGGGATCTATGCCCTCGGTCCACTTCAGGGGCCTTATCTAGCACCCCTTCTGCCACCAGTCCCACCAGCACCTTTGAGACGTACCTCATGGCATTCAACATTTTACACAGGTCTCCTAGGATCCTGTGTAAATGTGGGGCAGCACGGTAGCCTTGTGGATAGCACAATTGCTTCACAGCTCCAGGGTCACAGGTTCGATTCCAGCTTGGGTCACTGTCTGTGCGGAGTCTGCACATCCTCCCTGTGTGTGCGTGGGTTTCCTCCGGGTGCTCCGGTTTCCTCCCACAGTCCAAAGATGTGCAGGTTAGGTGGATTGGCCATGATAAATTGCCCTTAGTGTCCAAAATTGCCCTTAGTGTTGGGTGGGGTTACTGGGTTATGGGGATAGGGTGGCGGTGTTGACCTTGGGTAGGGTGCTCTTTCCAAGAGCCGGTGCAGACTCGATGGGCCGAATGGCCTCCTTCTGCACTGTAAATTCTATGATTCCATGATCCCCACCTCAGCCTCCAGGGCCATCACACAATCGTTGTGATCCGAGATCAGTCCTTCGATCTCCCGAATCTGCGACCCCTGCGCCTCCAAACACTTCTCCGCCTATTCCAGAGAATTCTTCAGGGGTGCCACAGCATTTTCAATGCCTTTGCGCGATCCTCACATATTTCTTTCCTCTGTTGATGTAAGTCCACCTTGATAAATGCCATCAGCCCCTCCATTTGGGACCTTCCAGCTTGCATCAGCTCTTCCCCGCCTGGATGCTTAAAGTGGCTATTGCTGTTGCTACAGCAGCAGGAGCCTGTTCCAACTTTTCAGCCAAATCTCTCACTGCTTTCTGCTGGGTCTGGTGATCAGAAGACATACCACTCCCAGGGGAAACTACTCTAACATTCACCTACACCTTTTTATCAAAATTCCACCCCGTATTGGGTAAAAAGAACTCTTTTCAGTAACCTTAAGCAGGAGCTGCCTTGCATGTGACTATTCACTCCATGGTCACAACCGGAAGTGAGGAAACTATTATTAAAAAAAGTCTTAGTGATGCCTTTAGAAAATCATAGTATGATCAGAAAGTGACAACATGTTTTTGCGAAAGGGAAATAGTACTTGAAAAATATGAATTTGGGGGGAATGTAACTAGTAGGGCAGATAAATGCGAGCCTTGGAATAGTGTACTTGGATTTCCAAATGGCAGTCGCTAAGGATCTACATGAAAGCTTAATACATAAACTCAGCGTCATGGAGTTGGGAATATATTATCATGGGGGTGAAGGACTGTGTAATGGATGGAACGCGAAGGAATTTCTAAGTTAATAGGCTGCAACTAGCGGAGTGTCACAAAGATTAGCGTTGAGGCCGCAAACATTTGCAATCTATATTCATAGCTTAAATATCAAGACAGAGAGTAATTTATCTAAATTTGTTGAGAATACAAAGCGAGGGATGTAATTTGACGAGGACACGAGGCTGCAAAACGATAGGTTAAGTAAGTGAGCAACTGGGTGGCAGATGGAGTAGATGACAAGGTAACAAAACTGGACATCAACAAGACAGTAGGTATAATATCTTTACTGTATTTATACAATAGCTGAACCAGTTGCTACATCAGAAAGTTCATTCATTTCCACCGAGGTTGTCTCAGAAAAAGAGTTGCTGATGCAAGATACCAGATGCAGAGGTCCTCAGAAGATCAAATATATTAGGCTTTAGAGGCAAATAGTCACGACTTGAGTGGGCTGCTTCAAGTGCCTGATGGCACAATCCCAGAGGATATTCTGTGGTGAGCTGAAGTTTGGTGAAGACTTGTGTGGCAGTCAGTTTGAAAGACATAGAAGATTGCCACAAAAAGTTTTAAAGAAGAACTGTAACATTTCAGCTGCCATAAGGGAATCAGAATACTTGGGATGGGAGAATGTGACAAAAGGTGATTAATTATTGCACAACCAGCCTTGATGCAAGTTGTATCCAGCTTTCTCAAAGCAAATTGAGGAAAGCTCAACCTTTGGATCAAAAGATAAAAACAAATTACTGTGGATGCTGGAATCTGAAACCAAAGAGAAAATGCTGGAAAATCTCAGCAGCTCTTTAATCTATTGACCCTGTGCCAATTAGCTCGTGGTTCAGGTAGTAATCCGAAGATTATTACCTTTTTGGTTCTGCTTTTGAATTTAGCCCCTAGCTGCTCATATTGCTTCAGCAGAACCTCTATCACATATGTCATTGGTACCTTTGTGGAAGTGACAACTGGATCTTTCCCCATCCACTCCCAAGTTCCTCTGCCGCCCAGATGAGATATCCTGAACATGAGCACCAGGAAGGCAACACAACCTTCACGATTCTCGATCCTGGTCACGGAGAACTGTGTCTATGTCCCCAACTATATTATCTCCAATTACGACTACATTTCCTCTCCCCCACTTGAATGGCCCCCTGTACCAAGGTGCTGTGGCCAGTTTGCTCTTCCTTTCCACATTCACCGCTCTCATCCATACAGACCGTAAGAATTTCAAACCTGTTTGACAAGGACAGACTGAGGCTCCTGTAACCCTACTCCTTGGATCCCTCTACCTGCCTCACTCAGACACACTCTCTTTCCCTGACCACTGGCCAAATTCAAGGTAGTTAATCTCGGGGTGTGACTGTCTCTTGAAACACAGCATCCAGGTAACCTGCCCCTCCCTGATGTGTCGCAGCATCCGAAGCTCAGAGTCCAGCGCATCAACTCTGAGCCAAAGTTCCTCAAGCAACCGAGACTTGCTGCAGATGTGCTCACTAACAGCCAGAATGGTGTTCACTAACAGCCAGAATGGGGTCCTCCAGCTCCCACATCATCTCTATTTTATTTAATTCGTTTTTAATTTGTTTTTTTATTTGAAATTTCCGGCTGGTTTTTAGTCTTTCTAATCTGTAATTGTTTTCTCTTTTTACTTGTAATCTGAAAGCAACTTAGAACAGATACTGCACATTAGTAGTTACCTACCAGCCAATGAACTTTCCATATGATGCCATTTCCTGCATTGTTTTTCAAACTCAGTCAGCAGCCCAGAGGTGTCCCTCTCAGCTCCTGCTCTTTATAACGGGCTTGGAGGGCCGAAGGGCCTGTTCCTGTGCTGTACATTTCTTTGTTCTTTGTTCTTTTGTTCTTTATAAACCTGCACTCTGACTCGCAGCTCCCGCTCTTTATAACTCTCCGCTCTGACTCTCGGCTCCCGCTCTTTATAACTCTTCGGTCTAAATCTCATCTCCCGCTCTTTATAAACCTGCACTCTGACTCTCAGCTCCTGCTATTTATAACTCCGCTCTGACTCTTGGCTCACGCTCTTTATAACTCTCTGGTCTGACTCTCATCTCCCGCTCTTTATAAACCTGCACTCTGACTCTCAGCTCCTGTTCTTTATAACTCTCCGCTCTGACTCTTGGCTCCCGCTCTTTATAGCTCTCCGGTCTGACGCTCATCTCCCGCTCTTTATAAACCTGCACTCTGACTCTCAGCTCCTGTTCTTTATAACTCTTCACTCTGATTCTCAGCTCCCGCTCTTTATAACTCTCTGGTCTGACTCTCAGCTCCCGCTCTTTATAAATCTTCGCTCTGACTCTCAGCTCCCACTCTTTATAAACCTGCACTCTGACTCGCAGCTCCCGCTCTTTATAACTCTCCGCTCTGACTCTCGGCTCCCGCTCTTTATAACTCTTCGGTCTAAATCTCATCTCCCGCTCTTTATAAACCTGCACTCTGACTCTCGGCTCCTGCTATTTATAACTCCGCTCTGACTCTTGGCTCACGCTCTTTATAACTCTCCGGTCTGACTCTCATCTCCCGCTCTTTATAAACCTGCACTCTGAATCTCAGCTCCTGTTCTTTATAACTCTTCACTCTGATTCTCAGCTCCCGCTCTTTATAACTCTCTGGTCTGACTCTCCGCTCCCGCTCTTTATAAATCGTCACTCTGACTCTCAGCTCCTGCTCTTTATAAATCTTCACTCTGAATCTCAGCTCCCGCTCTTTATAAATCGTCGCTCTGACTCTCCGCTCCCGCTCTTTATAAATCTCCGCTCCCGCTCTTTATAAATCCTCGCTCTGACTCACAGCTCCTGCACTTTATAAATCTTCGCTCTGACTCTCAGCTCCCGTTTTTTGTAAATCTTCACTCTGACTCTCCGCTCCCGCTCTTTATAAATTTTCTCTCTGAATCTCAGCTCCCACTCTTTTTAAATATCAGCTCTGATTCTCAGCTCTCGCTCTTTTTAAGTCTCAGCTCTGACTCTCAGCTCCTGTTCTTTTTAGTCTCCACTTTCCCACTTCCCTAAGCTCCCATTCTTACTTCAAATAAGTCCCAGCACTCAGAGGAAAATGGCACCCACTGCCAGGCTTACTGTCAGGCAAACCCCCCCCCCCCCCCCATTTCCCTTAAATTTAAAGCTGCAGCATTGAAATATAATGGTCTTTTACAAAGGACAAAGAACATTACAGCACGGGAACAGGCCTTCCGACCCACCAAGCCTGCAGCGATCCAGATTCCTTATTTAGACCTACTACTTATTGCGCAAACAATCTGTATCCTTCCATTCCCCGCTCCTTCATGTGTCTATCAAGATACATCTCAAACATTGCTATCGTGCCTGCCTCCACCAGCGCCACTGGCAATATGTTCCAGGCATCCACCATCCTTTCAGTGAAAAACTTCCCCCACACACCTCCCCTAAACTTTCTCCCTCTCACCTTGAACCTGTGTCCCCTTTTAAACCGCATAACTGCAACACTATGAGCTGAAAATGGTTCACTTGGATGATGCTTGGAGAATCATATGGTCCAATTTTATTTTTTTTGTAACCTTCCTTCCTGTTGAGCACCACAACACCCTCATCTCCTCCTGCATCTAGTCTCAAATCGTTCTCAGTTTACTCGCTTTCAAAAACTTGTAGGCGTGTGTTGCTAAAGATTTTATGTCAACAGCAAGAAAACTTGGTGAATCAGGAGCATTTTATCACTGAGAGAGCATCTGGCCATCTTGATATTTATCTAGAAATTAAATTGAGGGAAGCCAACAATGGCCTGAAAGCTTTTTTTTATAGATACTCAAAACATCTTGTTTGGGTCTCGAGTAAAACTTAAGTTTATCAATTTAATTACTCAAAAATGAAAACTTGATAAATTGAGGCAAGTGAGAATTATGAGTTAATTTTGTTTGCCTGAGTTTATATGTGCTCAACTAAATTCGAACAATTAACATTGAAAATAAACAGGTAAACTGCCAAAACAATCAATGTTTAATTTTAAGTTTTCAATATAAAACTTCCCAATTTTTCATTATTTTGCACACCACAGATCTGCTCAACCCCATGCATTCTCCTTCAGGAGAGCAGCCCATATTGTGCGCAGGTTTTTCTTTTACTGATGTCCAAATATCTCACTGGTTAGTCAACAGGAAGCACAGTTAAAACAGGATCGGTATGCTTTGTTTCATCTGCCTCCCAACCTGTAGATGGGGCACAAACTCCATTTCAATACCAGTTTATACTGCATAGTTTGTCTTAAAGTTTCAGCTTCTCTCAAAATCATATTGTGCAAGACGGTCTGTAAAACAATGAACTTGCTTTTCGTATCAAGTGTTCGACACATCAAGTTTAGGATTGGAGAATTCAAAAGCAAAGTAATCCTCACAGCACCGTCAGAAGTTATTCTTTGCCTTGCTCTAACCAGATGGCTTTGATGTGTAGTGTTGAACAGAGAACAACGAGTCTTGTAAACTAACAAAACTATTTATTTAACATTACAATTGGATTCAACCCTAAGAACTAACAATTGATTAAACACACATTGAACTATACTCATCTATGACCTAACTCTCTAACTTATTAACTACTCTCATGCTCTCTCACTATCTTCAGTAGTCCTAGCCAGCTCCTGCTCCGACCACCTACTCCATCTGTCCCACAAGGCTCAGCGCCATCCCTTATATACTTCTCGGATTGCTCCCACAAGTGTCTGTCTGTATCCGTTTCATTAACACTTACATTACTGTCATGTATGATAATACCACCAGAAGTTTTCAGACATTCTTAATGTTAACAGAAAGCAATGATCTCATCTATTTTTTCCAAGATAAAAATAGTAACTGGCATTTGGGTATTAGTGAGCTGTTTGTGGTCTGCAAGACCTGTCACTGTATTACATATATCTTTGATAGCCCTAGCCAAGCTCTTCCAATACAGCTACCACATTGGCATCTCCCCGGCAATGTTTTAAAATTGCCCAGGTGTATCCTATATATATGAAACACGGCAAATCCAACCCAGCCAATTATCGCCTATCAGTCCACTCTTCATCATCAGCAAAGATTATTGATTGTGGTTATGACCCCTTTGTGGGGGAGAGTTCTGGAGGTGATTGTATTGATATGTGCGGAGAGGTCCTTGACTGGGTGGAGTGGCGGTACTTGTCGAGATCCTTGGGAGATTTGGGTTTGGGCCGATGTTTGTTGCTTGAGTACGGCTACTGTATGTGTCCCCCATGGTGAGTGTGAGAACTAATGAGACAAATCCAGGGTATTTTGGGCTGTATAGGATGCTAGGGCAGGGATGTCTGTTGTCGTCATTGATATTCATGTTGGCGATTCACCCCTTAGCGATTGTGCTCTGAGCTTCAAATGAGTGGAGGGTATTGTGAGGAGGGTAGAAATTATAGGATGCCATTATATGCCGATGATTTACTGTTGCATGTGGCAAATCCATTGGAAAGTATGGGGAGAATTATGGACATGTTGGGAAAATGTAGGGCATTTTCAGGGAATAAATTCAATGTTGGGAAAAGTGAGATATTCCCGATGAATACCCAGGGGAGAAGTGTAAATTTGGGGCCATTGCCATTCAAGGTGGCCAGTGTCAGATTTTGGTATCTCGGGATTCAGATGGTGCATGATTGGGCAACTATACACAAGTGGAATATGATGTGTTTGGTAGAGGGTGTTAAAAGGGATCACAAAAGGTGAGACACCCTACATCTGATGCTGGCGGGGAGGGTACAGATGGTAAAGATGATTCTGCTGCCGAACTGCTTGTTTATCTTTCAATCCCTTCCAATTTTCCTTCCCAAGGTGTTTTTCTAGAGGGTGGATAAACTGATCTCAAGAGTTTGTTTGGGCACGCAAGACGCCAAGGGTCAGTAGGGCTTTGTTGCAAAGGAGGGGGCGCGAGGGTGGGGACTTGCACTCCCTAACCTGTTGGGCAGCGAATGCCGACAAGGTGAGATGGTGGTGGGGGGAAGGGGGTCAGACTGGGTTCGGCTGGAGGAGGACTCTTGTAGGGGGGTGAGTCAGTGCCCTGGCAATGGCCCTGCTGCCGTTTTCCCTGGGGAGATGTTCGAGCAGCCCCGTCGTACAATCTTAAATTAGGATTTGGAACCAGTTGAAGAGGCACTTCAAATTAGGGCATATGTCCGTATTGACCCCACTGTGTGGGAACTATAGGTTTTTACCGGGGGGGGGGGGGGGCGGTTGGATGGAATGTTTGGAAGGTGGCAGGAGGAAGTGATAGAGCGGGTAAGAGACCTGTTGGAAGAGGGTACGTTTGCAGGGTTGGAGGAAGTGTGAGAGAGGTTCGAGTTACCGAGGGGGAATGAGTTTAGATACTGGCAAGTACGGGACTTTGCAGAGAAGGAATTAACCTTGTTTCCTCAGTTGCCGGAGTAGACTTTGCGAGAGATGTTGCTGGCCCCGAACGAGTGGGGGGGGGGGGGGGGGAGGATTGGGGATAACTACGGGTGATTGAGAGAGAAAGGGATGAAGCGGATTTGGGAGGAGGAGTTGGGGATTGAGATGGGGTGGGAGAGAAATAATGCGTCAGGTCAACTCAACTTCCTCTTGTGCAAGGATGAGCCTTATAAAGTTTAAAGTGGCACATTGGGTTCACATGACTCGAATCCGGATGAGCGGGTTCTTGCCGGGAATAAAAGATGTGTGCGAGAGGTGTGGGAGGAGGCCGGCAAATCATACTCTCATATTCTGGGGGTTTTGCAAGGCTGGATAACTTTTGGGGGCAGTGTTCTGAGAGCCTGTTGTGGATAGCAGGGATCAGGATGATGCCGGACCTAATGGCGGCTATTTCTGGGGTGCCTGAGGAGCCTAGGTTGCAAGAGGAGAAGGGGGCTGATGTAGTGGCCTTTGTCTCTTTGATTGCCTGGCGACGGACGTTATTGAATTGGTGGTCGGCAACGGCCCAGGGGGTTGCGGCTTGGCTGGGAGACTTGGATGAATTCCTTCGGCTGGAGAAGATCAAATTCGCCCTTGGAGGTCTGCGGGAGGGTTCTATGTGCAGTGGTAGCCGTTTCTGTCCGTGTTTGAGGAATTGTTTATCACAGGGCGCGTTGGGTAGTTAGTGTTAAACGGGGGGGGGGATTAGGGATTAAACAGTAAAAATGAACAAAATGTACCATGTGTACTTTGAGGTGTTATGTTCATGTGTTTGGAAGAAAATATATATTTTTTAAAAGTCCTGCACACATTATGGGAACTTCACCTCTGTTAGACAGGACCAGTGCCGACATGATTTCCTTCTAATCTCATCCAAATCCCTGCTACCAGATTCTCCTGCAGAGAGTGGGGGTCGTTAGGAAGGGAGTGGGTGGTAAAGGGGTATAAGACGGTGTTACATTTTCTGTCTGTTTAATTATAATATTGTACATAAAAGGTTCGTTGAGTTACAAACCTGATGATTGCAGTTTATTGGGCTTAGCCAAGGACCTTGGGTATTTCAAAAAAAAAAATCTGATTTTATTTGTGTTGTGACTCTGGGTCAAGTGGTGCTGGAATTGATTGTGCACTGGCCCAGGGTGTTGTGACAGAACTGAATAGTATTTTAAGGATGAACCTCTGGATTCCTGCGCTATTTGCATCGTCCTTTGAATGCCTTATGGTTACCCATTTTCTTTCTGCCTGCAGAAGCTGTGGGGTGATAACATCTAAAAATATACTTTCCACAAAATTGGAAGCCTTGTGGAAGTACTGCAGTGATGCCAGCTGCTATTTAGTCTCCAAAACTCTGAGCTAGAGCAGTTCCGCCTGACGATACAGTCTGTATGTACATGTGGTTATCCAGGACACGAGAAGTGTCCTGTGTGAGCAGGATGTTCATAACGACTGAGATGTTCTGTTATTCATTAGTATATGATTAACTGACTTAATTGAAATAAACTTGAGACTTAAAAAATAGTGTCAGCAGATACTCACCAATCAGCTACTGCCCTTGTGCTGCGTCACTTGATTTTATAGGGAATTAGGAAATGTTTTTACTTAACTCTTATTAAGTACATGTCTGATTTTAATTTACTGAAAAATTTAGTGGAACTATCCCTTGCTATTTAATTTTAATTTTATCCCCAAATCAAATTAATTGATCACTGCTTGTAATTATATGCTAAATTACCAAAATGGCTTGAGATTTTAATTAATTAATTGAAATGGTCTTATTTTAACATTAATTCATTTAAATTAATTAAAAGCTCACCAGTGTACTCACCCCATGGGGTTGGCTCTGTGTTTAATCACAGACCTATTCCAGAAATTAACAGTGGGGCAACACTGGGGTAAGTATTTGTATCAACGTCACGCAGCAAGCTTAAGTCTCTGGCTCAGAGGTTAGGGTCAGAGCCATTCTCAAAGGAGCCTGGACAGTGCAAATCTCCTCATTGGAAGTTCAAACCTTCAGGGCATTTACCGTGCATGCGAGTGGTTCGAGACTTCCAATGGGTCCCATGTGCAATGGTGACGGAAGTCTCAAGATTTGCTGCTGTTGGCATCTGGAGTTCCATCCTATTGCTCGAGAATAACTGGTATGTTTCTGTTCTTTTATTGCTGTATCATTCAAAATCTAAACAATTTATTTTTCATGATTCTATTAATTTTAATAAATTAGGGAATTTGAAATTAATTTCAAGTTGAATCCTTGGAGTTGTATTTTTTTCTTATTCATTGTCCAAAGACCACATGCAGTTTTCAGTGTGAATTAGACAAGGTACATCACTTCAACAACATGTCTGTAGTATTATCAGCCATCTGATGTGATGGACAAGCAGGACCAAATGACTCGTTTTCAATCCTTTCATGTGTTGTGTTTCTCTCCCTTTAATTTGCTCCCCTGAAAGCATCAACGTTGAGAAATTCAGGAAATTCGCCCCTCTTGTTGCAAGGTTTTTGTACATATGTTCATATGTAGGGTGTTGGATGCCATTCGGTAGGTCTTAATGAAGTTTTTGTAATCTGAACTAGTTAACTGTCTGTATTTATTGACTACAAGAACTATGCATTTATATATAGGTGTTCAAGTGAGGAGTTGTCTCCGTGCTTGCTTGTGCACACGGTTATGTCTGGCTCGTAGGTGCGGATCTTGTGTTCTCTTACATCACTGTGTGGGCAGTACTGCACTGAGACCCACATTAACCCTATATGTGCCAGACACTTATGCAACACTTCCTCCCATTTTTATCCAATGTATTTCAAGTTATTCTAATTTACCCCATGTATTTACAGTAATTACCTTATTTCCCCGCTTTAAATATCTGTTCATAAGTTCAGTGGCATGGCCCCTTCGAATTTGTGGAAGATGCTCCACAGTCCCTCACGTTCGATAGAGTCGAAGACCTTTGTGAGATCTATATAGTAGGCCTTATAGTAACAGGGTGGACCAGTAGGTTAGCAGTGTTGTGGGAAAGTCTTTGTTCTTTTTTAGGAGGGCCTTTACTGTTTGGACCCATCTTATAGCCAAGAGCGCAGGAGACTCAGCAACTTGCCAACAACCACAATGTGCGTGGCTTGTTCAGCACAATCAAAGCCATCTACGGTCCAAGTACCCAGGGACTCACCCCACTGAGAGCTAAAAAGGAGGAGGCACTCATCAAAGACAGAGGTAGTCAACACCCGCTGTAGAAAGCACTTGGGGGACCTCCACAATCAAGGCACAGCCTTCAACAAAAGCGCTCTCGACACCATCCCGCAAGACGCTACCTGGCACCACTCCGGCATGTCTTGAGGTCGAAGAAGGCTTCCGACAGCTGAAGAACAGCAAGGCCTCTGGCGCAGATGGAAACCTCGCAAAAGTACCAAGATAAGGCAGAGATCCATTCTTGACTAGAATCCACAACCTCATCATCCTTGCCTGGAAGGAAGAGAGCATGCCGGATGATCTCCGAAACGCCTTGATTGTGACCATCTTCAAGAAAGGAGACTGGTCTGACTGCGGAAATTACAGAGGGATTTCCCTACTTTCTGCCAGGGGAAAGGTCATCGCAAGTGTACTCCTCAACCGCCTCCTCCCAGTGACTGAAGAGCTCCCCCCCCACCCCACCCCGAGTTTCAAAGCGGCTTCCGCCCATCAAGAGGCTCAATGGACACGATCCTCCGCGCATGACAAATCCAGGAAACGTGCAGGGAGCAGCATCATCCTCTGTACATGGCCTTCTTCGATCTCACAAAGGTTTTGACTCTATCAAACGGGAGGGACTGTGGAGCATCCTCCTCAAATTCGACTGCCCGCAGAAATTCGTCACCATTTTACATCTGCTCCACGATAACATGCAAGCCGTGATCCTCACCAACAGACCCAATATGTGTGCAAACTAAAGTCAAACAGGGCTGCATCATCGCACCATCGCTGTTCTCAATCTTCCTCGCCGCAAGACTCCTCACCGTCACCCTGAAGCTCCCCGCTCGAGTGGAGCTAATCTACAGGACAAGTGGGAAACTGTTCAACCTCTGCCTCCAGGCCAGAACGAAGACCACCCCAACCTCTGTCATCGAGCTGCTGTATGCAGATGACACCTGTGTGTGCACATTCCGAGGCTGAGTACAGACCATCATCGATGCATTCACCGAGGCATGTGAGAGAATGGGCATCTGGAAAACAAAGGTTCTCTACCAGCTCGCTCCTGCCCCCAACCATCAAGATCCAAGGTGAGCCCTTGACAATGTGGATCATTTTCCACACCTCAGGAGTCACCCCTCGGTGCGAGCAGATATCGACAAATTCAACATCGACTCCAATGCATTA
This sequence comes from Scyliorhinus torazame, assembly GCF_047496885.1. NCBI lineage: Eukaryota > Metazoa > Chordata > Chondrichthyes > Carcharhiniformes > Scyliorhinidae > Scyliorhinus > Scyliorhinus torazame. Next base: position 149,116,786 of record NC_092717.1, on the reverse strand, counting down.
GTGCAGTCCTCGGACGTCTGAGGAACAGAGTATTCGAAGACTGAGACCTCAAATCGAGAACCAAGCTCATAGTCTACAGAGCATAGTCCGTGAGCAGTCCTGGTCTCCGCCCTCCTGTATGCATCAGAAACATGAACAATGTATAGCAGACACCTCAAATCCTTGGAGAGATATCACCAAATTGCTTTTGCAAAATCGTGCAAATCCACTGGCAGGATAGGCATACCAACGTGAGTGTCCTCTCCCAAGCTAATATCCCTAGTATCGAGGCACTGGCCACATCCACCAGCTGTGATGGGCGGGTCACATTGCCCGCATTCACGACACAACACTCCCAGAACAAGTGCTCTACTCCGAGCTCCGCAATAGTAAGCGATCACTAGGAGGGCAGAGCATTACAAGGATTCTCTGAAAGCATCCCTAAATAAATGCAACATCCCCATGGAAAAAAAAACTGGAGAAAAAACGTCCGCAAAGGCGCCCATCACCTTGAGCGTCGTAGGATGGATCACGCAGAGACCAAGCATAAACAGCGGAAAGAGAGCACACAGAATCCAGAGTGTCCCACCTCACCAAGCACCACCTGCCAAACCTGTGGCAGAGTCTACCGATCCAGGATCGGACTCTTCAGCCACTGCAGAACCCACCTCCCTGAAGTGGAAGCAAGTCATCCTCGATGCTGTGGGGCTGCCAAGGAAAGAAAGACTGCTCCCCCATTTGACTGAGTAGGTGCGGTGGTGGAAGCTGGATGTGGCGGTCAAGTGCAGAAAGTACTCATTTGAAAATTGTGGCTGCCATTGGGCACAGTCTTGTTTGGGATGCTGTGGCTTGCGCCTATCACTTTCAGTGTCGTAATTAGTGCCTCTGTGGCATAGTTACTTTGTACATAGTTACTTCGCCTCAACCCATTTGGGGAAAAGTAATCCACCACGCAAAGGAGCGAATTGCTGTTGAAGACAAATAGGTCAATGCCCAGCTTCTCCTATGGCCTTGTAGTGAAGGATGTGGGGATGAGGGGCTTTCTTTGGTCCTGCCTATACAGCGTGCGCACCTGATCGTTTGCTATGGTGTTCTTAATCATCCTGGAAATGCCTGACCACCAGACAGCGGATTGGGTCCCTGCCCTGCACTTGGTGATGCCGATGTGGCCCTGGTGTGTTGTTTGAAGGGAAATTGGGATGACCAGTACTCATTGTCGACGAGGAGATCATCTTTGATAATTAAACATTTTTGTTGTTCAGATCAAGCTTTCATGGTACTACCACCAATTGTAGTCACTCATGTTGGCAGAAACGACGGATGCGGGCATACTCATCATGCATTTGTTTCTGTTGGAGCTTATTTGTCACTGGCAAATGCCAGCTTGTCAATTGGAATTAAACTCCCAGCACTTACATGAGATTGGTGTCCCGTTTTGTTGGAAGGCCTACAGTGGCCTTGGAAAGTATGTCTGCCGTTGTCTGGATTTTGCCTCGGATGTATACCGTCTCGTAGTTGAACTGCATGAGGTGTAGATGGAATCCCTTGATTCTGGGGTCATCTTTGCTAGCTCCTTCTCATCCAATAATGAGACTGGTGGCTTATGGTCTGTTTTGATTGTGACCTTCAGGCCAAAGAACGTCTTGCATGTCCATGTGAACGTGGGGGCTTCTTTTCCTATAATAACATAGATCGCCTCTGTGTGCAACAGCCCTCTGGAAGGTTAGTACACAGATCAGCAACTTCCATCCAGTTTTTCCTGGAATAGGATCACTCCCAAGGCCTGTGAATGAAACAGCTGCTGCAATGGTGGTGGGCAAGGAAGTATTAGAATGAGCCTGAATATTTGTGGGGAGTAGCATTGCCTTGATGCGAGTGAATACTTGCCCCTTAATGTGGATCTCAGCACCATACCTGGACTTTCATAAGCAAATGCCTCAAAGGTTCTGCGACCTGTGCCAAATTTGTTAAAGCTCTTGCCAGCTGATTCATCATCCGCCTGGAATTGAAGATGGGGTTGGAACTCGCTAATAGCTTTAATTTTCTATGGGTTTGCTGTGATGTCTTTATTGCAGATGATGTGGGCGGCATGATGACACAGTGGTTAGCACTACTGCCTCACAGCACCAAGTACCCTGGTTCAATTCCAGCTTTGGGTGACTGTCTGTGTGGAGTTTGCACATTCTTCCCGTGTATGCGTGGATTTCTTTGGGATGTTCCGGTTTCCACCCACAGTCCAAAGATGTGCAGGTTAGTTGGATTGGCCATGTTAAATTTCCCCTTAGTGTCCAAAGATGTACAGGTTAACTAGGCTTACAGGGATAGGGTCAGAGAGTGGGCCTAGGTGGGATGCTCTTTTGGAGGGTTGGTGCAGATTCGATGGGCTGAATGACCCACTTCTCCACTAGAAACTTTATGAGGAACTGGATTGATGTTTTGGAGAACTCTAGTTTCTCCTTCAGTGTCAGCTCTGCTCATGCAGGTGCTCGAAGACTGCCCTGAGTCTCTTGTCATGATCCCCTGCTGTTGTGCGATGAACCAATACATTGTCCACATGGCAAATGGATCCTGTAGGCCCTGCAAAATGACCCAACAGCATATGTTGAAATATTTCTGGTGCTGAAGTAATTCCAAATTTCAACCAATTGAAGCAGAATCTACCGAAGTGGGGAATGAATATGGTCCACAGTCTGGATTTTTTGTAAAGGGAAAGTTGCCAAAAGCTGCTGTTTGAAGGCAGCTTTGAAAATAGCATGATCATGAAGAGTTTAGTCAGGCTTTTGTCCACTGAGGACATTGGATGTAGTTCTTTAACTATGGCTTTATTTAGCTCTGTCAGATTGACGCATATGCGTATGGACCCATTCGGTTTTAGGATTAGGAACGTTCTGGAACACATGCGTTGGTTGTGTGGCAGTGGAGATAACTCCCATGTTTTTCATGTCGTCCAGTTGATGCAGCAATTATTTCATGAGTGGGTGAAAAATTGTTTGTGGCATGGATAGATACAAGGGTTTTGTACGCGTTTTTTAGTTGCCTATGTCCTTTAACGAGTTTCGGGAACTCACTTTCAAACTTGGAGCCAAGCACTTTTTGGTTGACCTCATCAGTTATTTTTGTAGAAGGTTTAGTTCGATTCAGGCTTTGTGGATTACTGATGAACAGTCCTGGTTTTGTACCATGAACAGAGTCTCTCAGATTATTTTCTCTTTGTAGCGCAATGTTGCATGCAGGGTGCTTTATGCCTCCTGTTCGATTCAGCCATTGGATCACCAACCTCTGTTCTCTGTCCAACAGGACCATAACACTGGCTCCCGTACTCCCGTATCCTATTTAAAATTTGTGAGATGGCAGTTAACTGAAATTTGTTTGCATTCTAAACAAAAACTCAGGATTTTAGACATCACCCAAGAAGCATGGCTCTCGATGTGCAATATCGACCTCATGAATCATCTTCGGGTATTCTGTGCTATTAGATGTTTTGATCTTGCACAGTTTGCCAAACTGTCAATTCTGTTAGATTGATAGCATTGGGCTGAAATTGCAGGCCCTTGATCTTGCTTGTGGGGGTACTTTGCTCCTTAACATTGGCATGGTCGCCTAATGGTTGGTTCGGGACCTGGATAGCACACCAAGTTTAGCTTGCCTAACAATCTGGATACTTTTATCTTTTTAAAAAAAAAATGTTTTATTCAAAAATTTTCACAGATTATCACAACAGAAAAATAGACCCCCCCCCCCCCTTTACACAAATAATAAAACAACAAGAACAAAAGTGCATAAATAAACGTTAAACAGTAAACAATAATGCATCCCCTACTAGACACAACCCCCCCCCCCCCTTCTCTCTCTTTCCCCCCCCCCCCACCCTGGGTTGCTGCTGCTGCTGACCATCTTCTAACGCTCCGGCAGGAAGTCTAGGAACGGCTGCCATCGCCTGAAGAACCCTTGCACAGATCCCCTTAAGGCAAATTTCACCTTCTCCAATTTAATAAACCCTGCCATGTCGTTAATCCAGGATTCCACGCTTGGGGGCCTCGCATCCTTCCACTGAAGCAGAATCCTTCGCCGTGCTACCAGGGGACGCAAAGGCCAGAATACCGGCCTCTTTCGCCTCCTGCACTCACGGCTCGTCCGACACCCCAAATATTGCGAGCTCCCAGCTAGGCCTAACCCTGGAATTCACTACCCTTGACACCGTCCTCGCTACGCCCCTCCAGAACTCCTCCAATGCTGGACATGCCCAGAACTTGTGGGTGTGGTTTGCTGGACTCCCTGAACACCTCACACATCTGTCCTCACTCCCAAAAAAACGACTTAGCCTTGCCCCGGTCATGTGCGCCCTGTGCAGCACCTTAAATTGTATCAGACTGAGCCTCGCGCAAGAGGAGGAAGAGTTTACCCTTCCCAGGGCATCCACCACCATACGCTCGTCGAGCTCCTCCCCCAGCTCGTCCTCCCAATTACCTTTTGATGCACGATCAATGACCACTAAAGCGAGGTTGTAGTCCAACTGAAGGCTTTAATAAGCTAGATGTTTCCTCCAGCAGCTCGGGTATAGAAAGAAGGCTGCTGGGGCGGCACGGGCTCTTGTACCCCGCCTTGCAGGGCAGAGCTACCATACAGCTTGACCAATAGGAAACATACAATATCTACCAATGGTGTTCCAGCATTACCAGGTACCGTAATACCTCTACATAGCCCACCACACCTTTTAACTCCTCCGCCGAGGCCTCCTCCTCCTCCTGCATCACCTGATAAGTTGCCGAGATCCTACCCTCTCCAACCCACCCCCCTGAAAGCACCCTGTCCTGGACCCTGCGCGCCGGCAGCAGCGGAATCTCCACCACCTGTTGCCTAACGAACGCCCTTCTCTGCATATATCTGAAAGCATTTCCAGGGGGGAGCCCGAACTTCTCCTCCAGCTCCCCAAGGCTCGCAAACGTCCCGTCTATGAACAGGTCCCCCATCCTCCTAATACCTGCCCTGTGCCAACTCAGGAACCCCCCCATCCATTTTCCCCGGGCCAAACCGATGGTTCTCCCGTATCGTGGACCACACCGAAGCCCCCACCTCCCCCCTGTGGCGAGTCCATTGCCCCCACATTTTGAGGGTCGCCGCTACCACCGGGCTCGTGGTGTACTTTGTCGGAGGAAGCCATTCCCCCCCATTACCCACTTACGTATCATCACCACGTTGGCAGCCTAATAGTACCCACATAGGTTTGGCAACGCTAACCCCCCCTTGTCCCTGCTCCACTCCAAGAACATCCTTCTCACCCTCGGGCCTTCTTCGCCCATACGAACCCCATAATACTCCTGTTAACCCGCTTAAAAAAGGCCTGAGGGATCAGGATGGGGAGGCACTGAAACAGAAACAAAAACCTCGGGAGCACCGTCATTTTAACCGACTGCACCCTACCCGCCAGGGAGAGCGGCAGCATATCCCACCTTTGAATTCCTCCCCCATTTGCTCCACCAGCCTCGTTAAGTTGAGCTTATGCAGGGCCTCCCTGCTCTTAGCCACCTGAACCCCCAGGTATTTAAAACTTCTTTCTGCCCTTTTTAGCGGAAGCTCACCAATCCCCCTTCCCTGGTCTCCCGGGTGCACCACAAACCGCTCGCTCTTCCCCATGTTGAGCTTATACCTGGAGAAATCCCCAAACTCCCTAAGGATCCGCATCACCTCCGGCATTCCCCCCACGGGGTCCGCCACATACAATAGCAGATCGTCCGCATACAACGATACCCGGCCCCCCCCCCTCCGCACCAACCCCCTCCAGTTCCTCGACTCCCTCAAAGCCATGGCCAGGGGCTCAATTACCAGCGCAAAGAGCAGGGGGGATAGAGGACACCCCTGACTCGTCCCTCGGTATAGCCGGAAATATTCCGACCTCCTCCTGTTCGTGGCCACACTCTCCACCGGGGCCTCGTACAGCAACCTCACCCAGCTGACGAACCCCTCCCCGAACCCAAACCTCCTCAACACCCCCCACAGGTACCCCCACTCCATCCTATCAAAGGCCTTCTCCGCGTCAGCCGCCACTATCTCCGCCTCCCCCTCCACCGCCGGCATCATAATTACATTCAGGAGCCTACGTACGTTGGTATTCAACTGCCTCCCTTTCACAAAACCCGTCTGATCCTCGTGTATGACCCCCGGAACACAGTCCTCAATCCTCATGGCCAATAACTTTGCTAGCAGTATCCGCACTGTACAGGGTCCTTGTCCCGCTTCAGAATTCGAGAAATCAGCGCCCTAGACATCGTCGGGGGCAGGGACCCTCCCCCCTTGCCTCGTTGGCAGTCCTTACCAGCAGCGGGCCCAACAGATCCACGTACTTACTATAGAATTCCACCGGGAACCCATCTGGCCCCGGTGCCTTCCCCGCCTGCATACTCCCCAGTTCCTCCAACCCAACCAGCGCCCCCAGCCCCGCCACCTGCCCCTCCTCTACCCTCAAGAACCTCAGCCAGTCCAGAAAGCAACCCACCCACCCTCCTCCGGTGGGGGCTGAGACTGATACAGTCCCTGGTAAAAGTCCCTGAAGTCCCCATTAATACCCACCGCACTTCGCACCGTGCTCCCCCCTCCATCCCTAACTCCCCGATCTCCCTCGCTGCCTCCAGCTTCCGAAGCTGGTGTGCCAGCATCCGGCTTGCCTTCTCTCCGTAGTCGTACACAGCCCCTTGCGCCTTCCTCCACTGCACCTCCGCCTTCCTGGTGGTCAACAGGTCGAACTCGGCCTGGAGGCTTTGTCGCTCCTTGAGTAGTCCCTCCTTGGGGGCCTCTGAATATCTCCTATCCACCCTTACCATCTCTCCCACTAGCCTCTCCCTTTCTCTTCCCTCCTTCCCCTCTCTGTGGGCCCTAATGGAGATCAACTCACCCGTGATCACCGCCTTCAGTGCCTCCCAGACCACCCCTACCTGCACCTCCCCATTATCATTGGCCTCCAGGTACCTTTCTATACACCCCTGGACCCGCCCGCTCACCTCCTCGCTGGATAATTTTATCGAGGACTAGATGCATGCCTGAATATGTGTCATCTGTTACTCCTGCATCTATCTAAGTTCAGATTTTAGGTCTCCATATTCACAATCATCTTGGATAGGTCATTAATGAATGAGCTGGTAGGTACTCCTGCCTGTTGGACTCAAGTTAGTAAATGTATCCTGTTTGAGGATTTTGTTACTTCATGGGTTAAAATAAACATCAAATAATTTTAGTACTTCACATTTGGCAGATGATTCCTTATCTAGCAATAATGTAATCTTCTATCAAACTTACGAGTAAAGCAATATGTGAACTTGTTCAGCTAATGTAATTTTATCCAGACCTAAGGAATCTTTGTCTCCAAAATCCTCAATTATGTGATTGATTTGGGCCTTGGCTATGCCCAAATTGATGTGGAAGAGTCCATGTCTGATCCATGGTTAAAAAACATTTACAGTGTAGGTTCAGCTTTAAGAAATTGCTGAAATTCAAGATGGCGCTGGTGTTCATTTGAAGACAGGATTTACCTGTGCTTGCTGGTCTTGGTTGGTTCCACTGCAATGGAATATCGTGCTTAGGTTTTTAAAAAATTTGAACCGTTGACTGGCTGCAGACTTCTCAGTTTCAGCACTCTGTTTTAGAGTCGCAAAAGGATTGAATCCTGACCGTTGCTGTTTTTAAAGCTGTTTCTTCAGTCTCAATTCTTAGGAATGAATTATTTAATCATGCATTAAAAAAAAAGTTTCATAGCAGCACAGTGGCGCAGAGGCTGTTAGCCCTGCTGCCTCACGGCGCCGAGGTCCCAGGTTCGATCCCAGCTCTGGGTCACTGTCCGGGTGGAGTTTACACATTCTCCCCGTGTTTGGGTAGGTTTCGCCCCCACAACCCATAGATGTGCAGGCTAGGTGGATTGGCCATGCTAAATTGCTCCTTAATTTGAAAAAGTGAATTGGGTACTCTCAATTTATTTTTTAAAAAGTTTAATTATGTTGCCTCTGGTTCTTTTATCAATCTTTTGTCCTCTAGTGATCTTTCTGCACTCTGGGCATTTTCTTCTTCTTTACTCTTTTGAAAATTGTTATGATATTGAACATCTTTGTCCAATGTCTTCTTTATTCGGAAGAGACATATGAACATACAAATTCGGAGCAGGAGCGCTTGGGAACATATGAACATTGAGCAGGAGTAGGCCACACTGTTCACAGAATCATAGAATAATACAGCGCAGAAGAGGCCCTTCGGCCCATTGAGTCTGCATGAAAGTCACCTGACTTGCCTACCTAATCCCATTTGCCAGCACTTGGCCCATAGTCTTGAACGTTATGACGTGCCAAGAGCTCATCCAGGTACTTTTTAAAGGATGTGAGGCAACCCGTCTCTACCACCCTCCTAGGCAGTGCATTCTAGATTGTCACAACCCTCTGGGTAAAAAGGTTTTTCCTCAAATCCCCCCATAACCTCCTGCCCCTCACCTTAAACCTGTGTCCCGTTGTAACTGACCCTTCAGCGAAGGGGAACAGCTTCTCCCTATCCAACTTGTCCATGCCCTTCATCATCTTGTACACCTTGATCAGGTCTCCGCTCTGTCTTCTCTGCTCCAGCGAAAACAACCGAAGCCTATACAACCTCAAGCTTCCTCTGCCATTCAGTAAGATCATGGCTGATCTGATTCGAAGCTCCACTCCACATTCCTGCCTAACTCCGATAACCTTTCAGTTCCTTGTTAACTATGGATCTATCTAGCTCCAAAACATCCAAAGACCCTGCTTCCACATCCTTTTGAAAAAGAGCATTCCAAAGATTCACTGACCTGTGAGAGAAAAAATTCTTCTCATCCGTCTTAAATCAGTAAGCGGACCCCTTATTTTTAAACAATGACCACTATTTCTCGATTCTTCCATGAGAGGAAACATTCTCCTCAAGACCTCTTAGGATCGTAAAGGTTTCAATCAAGTTACCTCTTTCTCTTATAAACTCCAGCAGATACAACCCAAATTTACCCAACTTTTCCTCATAAGACAACCCACCATTCCTGGTATTGGTATAGTAAAACTTCTCTGACCTGCTCTGACATATTTCCATCTTTCCTTAAATAACGAGACCAATACTCTACACAATAGTCCAGATATGGTCTCACCAATACCCTGTATAACTGAAGCATAACTGAAGTATTACTGAAGTAGAACCTCCCTACTTTTGTAATCTGTTCCCCTCACAATAAATGATCACATTTTATCAGCTTTCCTAATTACTCGTTGTACTGGCATACCTGCCTTTTATGATTCATGTACTAGGACACCCAGATTCCCCTGAATCTCAGACCTGTGCAATCATTCACCATTTTTCCTCCAACCAAATGTAGGATTTCACACTTACCCACATTGTACTCAATTTGCCAGATCTTTTCCCACTCATTTAATCTATGTAAATCCCTTTGTCCACTTCACACCTTACCTATCTTTGTGTCAGCAGCAAATTTAGCAATCATACTTACAGTCCGTTCATTCAGGTCATTTATGTAAATTAGAAAATATTGAGATCCCAGTCCTGATCCCTGCGACATACCACTCGTTACATTTTGCGAACCAAAAAATTAACCATTTATGCCTACTGTCTGTTTCCTGTTGGCTAGCCAATGTGTTACCCCCGACAGCATGAGGTTTTATTTTTTTGCAATAATCTTTGATATGGCACCATATCAAATGTCTTTTGGAAATCTAAGTACAATACATTCACTGGTTCCCCTTTATCCACAGCACATGCTACATCTCCAAAGAACTCCAATTAATGGGAAAACATCATTTCCCTTTCACAAAACCATGTTGGCTCTGCTTGATTACCCTGAATATTTCCAAGAGCCCTCTTATGACATCTTTAATAACAGCTTCTAACATTTTTCCTATGACAGATGTTAAGATAACTAGCCTGTGATTTCCTGTTTTCTGTCTCCCTATCTTTTTGTATAATGAAGTTACATTTACTATTTTCCAATCTGATGGAATCTTCCCCAAATCTAGGGGATTTTGGAAAGTTAAAACCAACACTTCAACTATATTACCAGTCAATTCTTTTAAGACTCTAGGATGAAATCCATCAAGACCGGAGACTTGTCAACCTGCAGGACCAACAATTTGCTAAGTACCACTTCCCTGGCTGTTACGTATTTAAGTAATACATCCTTACCTGTGGAATGTCATGTGATCTGTAGTGATGTCAGCAGAGCGTTTGCACGGCTTTAGTTCTCCATCTAAGTATACATCTCTTCAATAAGCATTGTGTTGGTCGAAACCCAAGTGTGTGCCACCTCTATACCTTTTCTTTTTGCGGCACATGGAGAATTTCACACTGGTGATTGTAATTTTCTTGAGTTCCTCTGTCCTTTCCAATTCCTGATTCACCATAATTTCTGGGATGTTACTTGTCTCCTCGGTAGTGATTGTAATTTTCTTGGGCTGCTCCCACCCTCCCATTTCCTGATTTACAAGTTCTCCAGTCTCTCCACTGAAGTAAAATTGCATACCTGTGTTGTCCTTCCAATAAAATCTTCTGCATCCTTTCTGAGGCATGGTACCCTGCTGAAAATGTGGCTTAATTCTTCTTTCATGGGATGTGATTGTTGATGGCAAGGCCAGCATTTGTTGCTCATCCTTAACTGCCCTTGATGATGCAGTGGTGAACCAACTGAGGCCTGACCAGTGTTTTCCAAGGTATGAAAGAAAAATCTGGAGGAGTCATTTTGGCGTAGCATGTTATCCATGTTTTTGGAGCTTTAGAGCCCTGCTCTGAGAAGGGTGTGAGAAGTCTACTTAATTGTTAAAGTTAAGCTTTCTCCTTATACTGTTGACATTTTGCCGTTTACCTTTCTGACTTGTTACCTTTTTAATAGTTAATAAACTTTCTGAATTCACCCTTTGAAGTGTTAATTCTTGCCATGTGGTTGAGTTTGGAGAACCAGATGTGATGTACCAATGGGGGGTTATTGCAAACGGGTTAAGCCCATAAATCTTAGTTCAAAACATTAATTGACATTAGTAAACCAGCTGAGTTTTTAGATCTTTTTTTTCTTTAATACCCAATGTCATGCCAAGTATCCAGGTGTCTTTTTATCAGACTTCTCAACATGTCTTGCCACCTTCAAAGCTGTTTGTACATATACCTTAGGTCACTGTCTTCCTACATGCCCATTAAATATGTGCCTTTTACTTTATTTTGCCAATCCTCAATCTCCCCACCAAAATGTATCACATTAGACTTTGCTTTCAATTTCATTTGACATATGCCTGCCCATTTTACTAGCCTGTGTGCCCCTGAAATCTGTTACTATCCCCCTCATTAATTACTAATACTGGATTTCTACTCAAAGTCTTCTCCAGTGATGAACTGATATAAACATTGGGAAAATAATCCTCTCTGTCGTAATTAGAAAACCAAAATGAGCACAGATGTATGGAATTGTTTTCCAACCTGTTCTGAGGCTCTAACTTTTTGGATATTATTCAAGGAAGGAAGTTCAGCTGAGTTTTTGTTTTAGAATGTTTGCCATGGGGCTGTTTCGCACACTGGGCTAAATCGCTAGCTTTGAAAGCAGACCAAGGCAGGCCAGCAGCACGGTTCAATTCCCGCACCAGCCTCCCCGAACAGGCGCCGGAATGTGGCGACTAGGGGCTTTTCACAGTAACTTCATTTGAAGCCTACTTGTGACAATAAGCGATATTCATTTCATTCATGGCAGTAATTTATACAGATCTTTCGGAATTCTGAGATCGAGTACGTATCAATAACACTCTTCATGCTATTTGGTATTAAGTGGGCTTTCATTTCTTGTTGAAACTTTGAGGTTTCTTGGATTTCAGTAATTTTCCCATATTGTTCCCCATCTATGATTGAAATCTTCAAGCAAGTAATTGCTTTTTGACTTAATCATTTGGCTCCCTGAAGTGTGTAAACTCATAAACCCAGAAATTGCTGAAAGAATAATGTTGAATTCCATTCACAGTGCTTGCCATTTACTAGGTCATAAATTCAGCACTGTACCGAGGGGACGAGGTGCCCCCTCTCCCCACTGCTGTTTGCGCTAGCAGTAGAGCCGCTGGCAATTGCCCTGAGAGCTTCTAGGGGTTGAAAGGGGCTGGTGCAGGGGGGCGGGGGACACAGAGGTTTGTTGTACGCCGACGACCTGCTCTTATACATCACAGATCCAGTGGCTGGGATGGATGAAATCATGGGAATCCTGAGGGAATTCGGCGGTTCTCGGTATAAACTAAACATGGCAAAAAGTGAGTTGTTTGTAGTCCAGGCAAGGGGCCGGAGGGTCGGCTGAGGGGGCTGCTGTTTAGGTTAGTAGGGGACAGTTTTAGATACTTGGGGACACAGATGGCGCTGGACTGGGGCCGGTTGCACAAGTTGAACTTATCTTGGTTGGTGGAGGGTCGAGTTCTGGAGGTGGGATGCGCTCCCAATGACACTAGCGGCGAGAGTGCAGATGGTTAAAATGACGATCCTCCCGAGATTGCTGTTCATATTCCAGTGTCTCCCCATTTTCATTCCACGGTCTTTTTTCAAGAATGTCAATAAAATGATTATGGGATTTGTGTGGGCGGGAAAGTCCCCACAGGTGAGGAGATTGATGCTCGAGAGGAACCGAGGGGAAGGGGGACTGGTGCTGCCAAACTTTAGTAATTACTACTGGGCGGCCAACATAGCTATGATAAGGAAGTGGATGGTGGGCGCAGGGTCGCTTTGGGGGCGGACGGAGGCCGCTTCGTGCAGGGGCACCAGTTTGGCAGCCCTGGTTACGGCGCCCTTGCCACTCCCGCCGGCACGGTACTCCACCAGCCGTATAGTGATGGCGACCTTGCGGATCTGGGGCCAATGGAGAAGGCATGTGGGGGACGTGTACGCATCAGTTTGGTCCCCAGTTTGCGACAATCACCGGTTTGCCCCAGGGAATATGGACAGTGGGTTCCGAGCATGGCGGAGGGCTTGGATTGAGAGGATGGGGGATCTGTTCTTGGAAGGGAGCTTCCCGAGCATGAGGGCGCTAGAGGAGAAATTTGGGCTGGCGAGAGGGAATGATTTCAGATACTTGCAGGTGCGGGACTTTCTACGCAAACAGATTCCGTCCTTCCCATGCCTGCCACTTAGGGGGATCCAGGACAGGGTAGTGTCCAGTGGATGGGTGGGGGAAGGTAGGGCCTCAGATATATACAAAGAACTTATGGGGGCGGAGGAGTCACAGACCGAGGAGCTGAAGCTTAAGTGGGAAGAGGAGCTCGGAGGTGAGATAGAAGAGGGCTTATGGGCGGAGGCGTTGAGCATGGTAAACGCGACTGCAACATGTGCTAGGCTCAGCCTGATTCAATTTAAGGTTGTCCACTGGGCCCACATGACAGTGGCACGGATGAGTAAATTCTTTGGATTAGAGGACAGGTGCGCCAGATGTTTGGGAGGACCAGCGAACCATGTCCACATGTTCTGAGCATGTCCAAAACTCCGGGGGCACTGGCAGGGATTCGCGGACGTTAGGTCCCGGGTACTGAAAACAAGGGTAGCTGGTGAGCCAGAGGTGGCAATTTTTGGGGTTTCGGAGGACCCGGGAGTCCAGGAGGAGAGAGAGGCTGACATTTTGGCCTTTGCTTCCCTGGTAGCCCGGTGATGAATTCTGCTGGCATGGAGGGACTCAAAGCCCCTGAAGTCGGAGGCCTGGCTATCAGATATGGCGAGCTTTCTCAGTCTGGAGAAAATTAAGTTCGCTCTGAGAGGGTCACTGTCAGGGTTCGCCCGGAGGTGGCAACCATTTATCGACTTCTTCGCGGAAAATTAATCGTCAGCTGGGGGTGGGGGGGCGGTTAGGACAGTGTAGATCAGGGGGGTAGTTTGTCAGGTCCTTGTAAGAGGGGAGCTGGTTTTTGCACTATGTTGATTGTTCTTTGCACACTGTTTTGTATTGTTGTTGTTTACTATGCCAAAATGCCTCAATAAAATTGTTTATCAAAAAAAAAAATTCAGCAATTTGTGGCAAAGAAGAGAGAAGTTGAGTTGCAACTTATTGTAAATTGCTTGATGATTTGTTGTTGGCCTTGACTAAGCTGGGAAAATTATCATCATACCCTGAACATTTCTATTGAAATGAAGTCTGTCATGAAATTGCTGGATTTACATAATTTGTATGAATTAATTTTGCTAGAGCCATTTAGGACCTGCAATGTATGTCGTAAGGTGGCATGGTGGCACAGTGGTTAGCATTGCTGCCTCACAGCTCCAGGCTCCCGGGTTCAATTCTGGCCTCGGGTGTCTGACTGTGTGGAGTTTGCACTTTCTCCCCATGTCTGCGTGGGTTTCCTCCGGGTGCTCCGGATTCCTCCCACAGTCCAAAGATTAGATTAGGTGGATTGGCCTTGCTGAATTGCCCTTAGTATCCAGAAAGGCTAGATGGGGTTACTGGGTTACGGAATAGGTTGGGTGCTCTTTCCAAGGGCCGGTGCAGACTCGCTGGGCCGAGTGGCTTTCTTCTGCCTATTAAATTCTATGTGAAGTGAGTTAGGGACCTTACATTAAACCTTGGAGTTCAGGAAGAGAAGTGGAGAGACTGAAACTGTCGAGACTCATTCCCAGAATGAATAAGTTGTTCCAAGAAATTATTTAAAACCTACTTTTCGTGGCAGTTTTAATGTGTCAGCTGTGCCAACCACACTTCTTTTTTCTTTTAATAAACATTTTATTGAGGTATTTTTTGGTATTAGAACAACACAATAAACAATGTACATGAAACTATAAACATAGTGCAAAAGCCGTCTCCCTCCCTTCCAGCTCCCACCTTTACTAACCCCCTACTCTAAGCTAAACTCCACTTTGTTGACCTGTTTAAAAAAGGACCACGGAATAAAGATGGGGAGACATTGAAACACGAACAGGGATTTCGGGAGGACCGTCATCTTCACCGTCTGCACCCTCCCAGCTAATGACAACGGGAGCGCGTCCCATCTCCGAAAATCGTCCTTCATTTGGTCGACTAACCAGGCCATTTTTAATTTATGCAGCTGGTCCCATTCCCGTGCCACTTGAATGCCTAGGTACCAAAAGCTTCCCCCTACTAATCTAAATGGCAGCTCCCCCAATCGCCTCTCCTGTTCCTCGCCAGGACCGCAAGCATCTCACTTTTCCCCATATTTAGCTTATACCCTGGAAACCGGCCAAATTCCCCTAGAATCCTCATGATTTCTTCCATCCCCTCTAATGGGTCCGTACATACAGAAGCAGGTCGCACTGTGCCCCCCCCCCCCCCCCCCCCCCCCCCCCCCAAGGACCAGCCCCTTCCAGCCCCTTGAGGTTCTCAGAGCAATTGCCAGCGGCTCTATAGCTAGCGTGAACAACAGTGGGGAGAGGGGGCATCCCTGTCTCATCCCCGGTGCAGCCTAAAATAGTCCGATATTGTTCTGTTCATCCGTACACTTGCCACAGGAGCCTGATACAGCAACCTGACCCAGTCAATAAAGCCCCGCCCATATCCAAACCGCCCCAGCACCTCCCGCAGATAATCCCATTCTACCCGATCAAAAGCCTTTTCTGCATCCATTGCGATCACTATCTCTACCTCCCTACCTTCCGGGGGCATCATGATTACATTTAACAACCTTCTTACATTGGCCACCAATTGCCTACCCTTAACAAACCCGGTGTGGTCCTCCCCAATAACGGCCGACACACAGTCCTCAATCCTGGAGGACAAAATTTTGGCCAGCAGTTTGGCGTCCACATTTGATAGGGATATCGGCCTGTAGGATCCACACAGCTCCAGGTTCTTGTCCCGCTTCAGAATCAACAAAATCGTGGCCTTTGACATCGTCGGGGGCAGCATCCCTCTTTCCCTTGCCTCATTGAACATCCTCATCAGCATCGGCCCCAATATCCCAGAGAACATTTTATAAAACTCCACTGGGTACCCGTCCGGCCCTGGGGCTTTACCCGCCTGCGTGGCCTTCAGACCCTCCGCTATCTCTTCCAACCCGATCGGGGCCTCCAGCCCGTCTACCAGCTCCCTGTCCACCTTTGGGAAATTCAGCCCTCCCAAGAAGTGCCTCATCTCCTCCGGCCCCGTAGGGGGTTCCGACCTATACAACCTCCTGTAGAAATCCCTAAACGCCTTATTCACCCCTGCTGAATCACCAACCATTTTCCCATCTCCATCATTTACTTTCCCTATCTCCCTGGCTGCCTGCCTCTTTCTAAGCTGCTGTGCAAGCATTCTGCTGGCCTTCTCTCCATACTCATCGCCCCACTCGCCTTTCTCAGCTGCTCCACCGCCCTCCCTGTGGTTAACAAGCCGAACTCTGCCTGCAGCCTCTGCCGTTCCCTTAAAAGCCCTGCCTCTGGGGTCTCCGCATACCTCCTATCGATCTGTAGTATCTCCTTAACCAGTCGGTCATCTCAGCCCTGTCCACCTTCTCCCTATGGGCCCGTATCGAGATCAGCTCCCCTCTGACCACCACCTTCAGTGCTTCCCAGACCATCGCTGCTGAAATTTCCCCCGTGCCGTTGACCTGCAGGTAGTTCTGAATACATTTCCCCAGCCGCTTGCACCACCCCTTAGTCAGCCAAAAGTCCCACATCTAACCTCCATTGCGGGTGCTGGTTACTGTCTTTACTAACCTGCAGGTCAACCCAGTGCGGAGCATGGTCTGAGATTGTGATCGCCGAGTACCCCATGTCCACCGCCCCTGCCAGTAAGGCCCTGCTCAAAATAAAGCAATTTATCCGGGAGTACACTTTATGAACGTGTGAGTAGAAGGAGAACTCCTTCACCCTCGGCTGCCCAAATCTCCATGGATCCACTCCCCCCATCTGCTCCATGAACCCTTTTAGTTCCTTTGCCATTGCTGGCACCCTGCCTGTTTTTGAGCTTGACCGGAGCAAGCCAGGGTCAATAACTATGTTGAAGTCCCCTCCCATGACCAACCTGTGCAAGTCAGGTCCGGTATCTTCCCCAGCATCCTCTATATAAACTCCACATCATCCCAATTTGGCACATACACATTTACTAATACCATCTGCACCCCCTCCAGTTTTCCACTGACCATAAAGTACTGACCTCCCACATCAGAAACTATTCTACCCGCCTCAAACACCACCCGCTTATTGATCAGGATCACAACACCTCTAGTCTTTGAATCCAGTCCCGAGTGAAATACCTGACTGACCCAGCCTTTCCTCAATCTAATCTGGTCAGTTACTCTAAGGTGCGTCTCCTGCAACATTAGCACGTCCGCCTTCAGTCCCCTAAGATGCGCGAACACATGTGCCCTCTTGACCGGCCCATTTAACCCTCGAACATTCCAGGTGATCAGCCTAGTTGTGGGCTCATTGGGGCCCCCCCCCCCTTCGCCGATCAGCCATTCCCTTTTTTGGCCCGTCTCCAGCCCATGCTCTGCGCCTCCACCTGCCCGCCCCCAGGCAGCCTCCGCCCCCAACCGCCTCTCTGTCCCTTGGACCAAATCCCTCCCTCGTCAGCAGAACATTCCCCCCCCCCAGTAACAACACTCTGTAACCCAACCCCTTTGATAAACCGAACATATGCACCCCCCCATACTGCGCTTCCATGAGCTAGCCTGCCCATCCCTGGCGCCGGATAGTCTCCCACCTATTGTTCCCCCTCCCCCGCTCATACAAATATACTCCAACATCAAACAATCCCCACACAATTGCCCGACAGAAAAACACCAAAATCTAAACAAGCACACCTCCACCCCCCAACAGTCCAAATGAAAACCTTAACTCACTCAGCTCTGCCACTGATCCCAAATCAATACAGAAGGCATTACAAACAGCTTCCACAAAAAAACCCAAGAAACTTTTTTTTAAAAAAAGAACTGAGAAACAAAAAGAAAAAAAAAACATGAACATTGCAGCAAAGTTCAAAAGTTCTCAATCCACCACCAGTCCTTTCCTTTTCATGAAGTCCAACGCGTCCTCAGGCGACTCAAAATAAAAGTGCTTTCCTCGTACGTGACCCAGAGATGGGCCAGAAACAACAGTCCGAACTTCACCTTTTTCTTAAAAAGGATCGGCCTAATCTGGTTGAAGCCTGCTCTTCTCCTGGCCACATCCACACTCAGGTTTTGGTAGACCCGCAGGTTACTATTGTCTCACTTACAGTTCCGTGTCTGCTTCGCCCACTGTAGAATGCGCTGCTTATCCAAGTACCTGTGGAATCTCACCACCATTGCCCTGGGTGGGGGTGGGTCTCCCGTTCACGGCTTCCTCGCGAGTGCTCTGTGAGCCCTGTCCACCTCCAAGGGTCGGGAGAATGCCCCATCCCCGAGCAGCTTCTCAAACATATCTGCGATGTATGCCCCAGCGTCCGCTCCTTCAGACCCCTCTGAGAGCCCAACGTTTCTCAAGTTCTGCCGGCGGGACCTATTCTCTAGTTCCTCCACCTTCTCCAGGAGCTTCTTCTGCTGGTCTCTCAGAATCCCCACCTCCAGCTCCACTGCAGTTGATGTTCCTCCTGCTCAGCCAGCGCCTTCTCCACCTTCTGGATCGCCCGATCTTGGGCGTCCAATCTAAGCACCAGCCGCTCAATCGACTCTTTTATCGTGTCCAAGCAGTCCCGTTGCTGCTTAGCAAAGCCCTCCTGAACAACTTGCATTAGCTGCTCCTTTGACCGCTGGGTCGACAAACCAGAGGTCCGGTCCTCCGCCATGCTGTCTCCCGCTGCAGCTTCAGCCCAAGCCTTTTCTGTCTTTCTGTTTCTGCCTTTACGAGCGTTTCTAGTCCTTCTCTCCATGCACCAATGTGGGAATTCAGTACACAATTGCCTCTGACTTCAGTTTTACAATTCAAGTCCGGTAGAAAATCGGGGGAAAAGGTCCAAAAGTCCGACCCGAGCGGGAGCCACCAAATGTGCGACTTACTCCTTCATAGCCGCCACCGGAAGTCTTGCCGACTACACTTCTAATCACGCCAAAAGGCAATAATTTTCATGCTGCAAAGTTGTTTTGATATTCTGAAATGGAAATTATCTTGATTTTCTTTCAGAAAACAAAATTTTTGGGATATTCTGTACCAGTAATTTGAGACATGATATCGTGAATATAATATGCTGAGGGGACAGAGAGATTTGGGACCGGTTTGGTTTTATGAAAGGGAAATCACATTTAACAAATTTGTCAGAGCTTTTTGCAGATTTAACACGTAGGATCGATAAATGGAAGCCAATGGATGTTGTATGTTTTGACTTGCAAACCCATTCAATAAGGTGCCACGTGAAAGGTTAATACACAAGATAAGGGGCTCATGGAGCATGAATAAAGGATTTGTTAATGGACAGGTTGTAGGAATAAAGATAAATTGGGGACTTTTCAAGTTGGCAGGCTGTGACGAGAATGTGGCAAGGATCACTGCTGAGGCTTCAGGTATTTACAATCTATATTAATAACTTGTGCGAAGAGACAGCGGTGTGTCTAGTTTTGTTGATGATACAAAGCTTAGTTGGAATGCAAGCTGTGAGGCAGACAAAGAGGCAGAGAAGAAAGAGAGGCAGGTTAAATTAGTGGGCAACAAGGTCGCAGATTAACTGTAATGTGGAGGATTGTGCAGTTATTCACTTTGATCATAAGAATAGAAAAGCAAAGGCATGAAACTTGTAAATGTTGATGTTCAGAGAGTCTTGGGTGTACTTGTGCAAGGAACACCTAAAATTAGCATGCAGGTACAGCAAGCAATGAGAAACGTAAATGCTATGTTGCCTTTATTACAAGGGGATTTGAGTGAAAGGATTAAGAAGTCTTTCTAAAATTGTCTGGGACTTTGGAGACACCACGGGGCGATTCTCCAATATGGAGCCCAAGTGTTCGCGCCGTCGTGAACGCAATCGCATTTCACGACGGCGCAAACCGGGCCCGGGTACGACTGATTCTGGCCCCCAAAGGGGGGCCAGCACGGCGCTGGAGCGGTTCACGCCGCTCCAGCCTCGCCGCGCCAACTCGCGCATGCGCAGTTGGGTCGCGTCAACCTGCGCATGCGCGGGGAACTTCTTTAGTGCGCCGGCCCCGACTCAGCATGGCGTGGGTGTTCAGGGGCCAGCTGCGCCAGAAAGTAGGCCCGGGGGGGAGAGGCCGGCCCGTCGATCGGTGGGCCCCGATCCCGGGCCAGACCCCCATCAGGAGCCCCCTCCCGGTGAAGGAGCCCCCCCCCCACCCCCAAAAAAAACAGGTCGCTCCCCAACCGTTCGCGCAGAGTTCCCGCCGGCAGCGACCAGGGGTGAACGGCTCTGGCGGGACTCTGGCCGGCGCCGTGCCAAACGCACCGGCGCAAATGGCTCCGATACTCCGCACCTCAGAGAATCGCGCGCCGGCGTCGGGGCGCGGTTGCAGCGATTCTCTGGCCCAGCGCGGGGCTCCATGCGCAATTTTGGTCTCCATATTTAAGGCAGGATACACTTGCATTGGAGGCAGTATGGAATGCAGTGGCACAGTGGTAATGTCACTGGATTAGTAATCCAGAGGCTCAGGCTAATTAATACTCTGGGGCCTTGGGTTGAAATCTCACCGTGGCAGCGAATAGAATTTAAATTTAAGTAATAAATCTGGAATTAAAAGCTTGTCCCTGGAATGGTGACCATGAGATCTAAAAACCCATCTGGTTTGCTAATATCCGTTAATGTTTTGAACTAAGATTTATGGGCTTCGCTCGTTTGCAATAATTCCCCAATTGTAAATCACGTCTGATTCTTCAGACGCAACCACATGGCATGAATGAACACTTTAAATGGCAAATTCAGAAAGTTTATTAATCATTAAAAAGGCAACAGGTCAGAAAGATAAAAGGCAAAATGTCAATTAACAGTAAAAGGAGAAAGCTTAACTTTAACAATTGAGTGGACTTCTCACCACCCTTCTCAGACCAGGATTTGAAGCGAAGGCTCCGAAAACATGGATAGCGTGTTAACCCAAGATAGTTTCTTGAGACCTTTTTTATGTACCTTCAAGATGTTGGAAACCCACCTCAGCAATTGCTGGAAAGTAGTCAATTGGTCTATAATTTGTAAAGTATGAAATAAGAGCCTATTGGTTTTAGCTAATTACACGCCTTGTCTAAACCTTAAGACGATGGCTTCTCTTCAGTTAGATCTCCTATCTTGAGTTGGTCTAAGTGTCGAACAGTAATTGGTTAACATGTCTGTCATTTATCATTGAGACTTCTTGAATAGTTTGCAAGTTCATGTCATCTTTCCAGACTGGTCACAGCCCTCCAATTAGAAAAGCATCCTTCCATTGCTACTCTCTGCCTTCTATGGCCTAGCCAGTTCTGTATCCACCTTGCTAGCTCACCCCTGATCCCGTGTGACTTCACCTTTTGTACTAGTCTACCATGAGGGACCTTGTCAAAGGCCTTACTGAAGTCCATATAGACAACATCCACTGCTCTACCTGCATCAATCATCTTAGTGACCTCCTCGAAAAACTCTATCAAGTTAGTGAGACACGACCTTCCCTTCACAAAACCGTGCTGCCTCTCACTAATACGTCCATTTGCTTCCAAATGGGAGTAGATCCTGTCTCGAAGAATTCTCTCCAGTAATTTCCCTACCACTGAAGTAAGGCTCACCGGCCTGTAGTTCCCGGGATTATCCTTGCTACCCTTCTTAAACAGAGGAACAACATTGGCTATTCTCCAGTCCTCCGGGACATCCCCTGAAGACAGTGAGGATCCAAAGATTTCTGTCAAGGCCTCAGCAATTTCCTCTCCAGCCTCCTTCAGTATTCTGGGGTAGATCCCATCAGGCCCTGGGGACTTATCTACCTTAATATTTTTTAAGACACCCAACACCTCGTCTTTTGGATCTCAATGTGACCCAGGCTATCTACACACCCTTCTCCAGACTCAACATCTACCAATTTCTTCTCTTTGGTGAATACTGATGCAAAGTATTCATTTAGTACCTCACCCATTTCCTCTGGCTCCACACATAGATTCCCTTGCCTATCCTTCAGTGGGCCAACCCTTTCCCTACCTACCCTCTTGCTTTTTATGTACGTGTAAAAAGCCTTGGGATTTTCCTTAACCCTATTTGCCAATGACTTTTCGTGACCCCTTCTAGCCCTCCTGAACAATACAGCACAGGATCAGGCCCTTCAGACCTCCCAAGCCTGCGCCGATCACGTGTCCTATCGAGACCAACCGTCTGTATCCTTCTATAACGCCTCTGTTCATGTGCCTATCCAGATAAGTCTTAAAGGTATCTGCCTCAACCACCTCACATTGCAGTGCATTCCAGGTCACCACCACCCTCTGTGTAAAAAAAACTTCCCCCGCACATCTCCACTGAACCTTTCCCCCCTCACCTTGAACTTGTGCCCCCTTTTAATTGTCATTTCCAGCCTGGGAAAAAGCCTCCACCCTATCTATACCCCTAATAATTTTATAAACTTCTATCAGGTCGCCCCTCAGCCTCTAGGGAGAACAATCCCAGTTTATTCAGTCTCTCCTCATAGCTAATAACCTCCATACCAGGCAACATCCTGGTAAACCTTTTCTGTACTCTTTCTAAAGCCTCCACGTCCTTCTGGTAGTGCGGTAACCAGAATTGGACACGGTATTCCAAATGTGGCCTAACCAACGTTCTATATAACTAACAGAATTTTCGAGCTTTTATACTCGATACCCCGTCCTATGAAGGCAAACATGCCATATGCTTTCTTTACCACCATTTCCACCTGTGCTGCCACTTTTAAGGATTTGTGGATCTCCACGCCCATATCTCTCTCTGTCTCTATGCTCCTAATGGTTCTGCCATTTATTTTATTGCTCCCACCTGAATTAGATCTACCAAAAAGCATCACCTCGCATTTGTCCAGGTTAAATTCCACCTGCCATTTCTCGACCCAATTTTGCAGCCTATCTATATCGTGTTGTATTCTCTGACAATCTTCGTCATTATCCGCAACTCCTGCAATCTTAGTATCATCCGCAAACTTGCTAATCAGACGCGCTACGTTTTCTCCCAAGTCATTTATATATATTACAACGGGCAGAGGTCCCAGAACTGATCCTTGTGGAACACCACTATTTACAGACCTCCATTTGTAGAAACGCCCTTCCACTCCTTCCACTCCTACCCTCTGTCTTCTATGGCCAAGCCAGTTCTGGATCCATCCAGCAAGTTCACCCCTGACTCCATGTGATCTAATCTTTCCACCAGCCTGCCACGAGGGACCTTATCAAATGGTTTACTAAAGTTCATGTAGACAACATCCACAGCCCTTCCCTCGTCAATCATTTTTGTCGTCACCTCAAAAAATTAAATCAAATTAATGAGACATGACCTCCTTCGTACAAAACCGTGCTGTCTGTCGCTAATAAGATCATTCACTTCCAAATGTGCATAGATCCTATCTCTGAGATTCTGTTCCAACAATTTCACTATCACTGGCCTGTAATTATCCGGGTTATCCTTGCTACGCTGCTTAAATAACGGGACAACATTGGCTATCCTCCAATCCTCTGTGAGAGAATTCCACAGACCTGCAAGCCCCCCCCCCCAGCTCCAGTAAAAACTTGCCATCTTTTGTTTTTCATTCCCCTTGCAATACATGATAAAATTCCATTTGCCTTCCTAATCACTTGCTGTACCTATCCCCTATACCTATCTGCTTCCTGTTAGCTAACCAATCATTTCTTTGTGCTAATGTGCTAGCTCCTACACCAAGAATATTTCTTGTGTTATAGCTTGTGACGTGGCAAATGCCTTTGGAAATCCAAGTACAAGACATTGACAGGTTTCCCTTTATTCCCCCTTGCTGTTACTTCCCCCCAAAACTCAAATAAGTTAGTTAAACACGATTTCTCTTTCATGAAACCAGGTTTACTCTGCCAGATCCCATTATGATTTTGCAAGTATCCTGCCACAATCTCCCTAATAATGGATTCTAGCAATTTTCCTGTGGCAGACATTAAGCTAAGTGGCTTGCTTTCTATCTCGCTCCTTTCTTGAACAAAGGTGTTAAGTTTGCTTTTTCCTAATCTGCTGGAATCCTTCCAGAATGTATGACTCCACTGTCTCTGCAGCCACTTCTTTTAAGACTTTCGGATGCAGGCTAACAGGTCTGTGGACTTGTCAGCCTTTAAGTTTAAAGGTTTCGCCAGTGATATTTCACGGTCCTCTCTCCCTTTCACATCTTGATTTTCAAGTATCTTTGGTAAGTACTCTGCAGTGAAGACAGATACAAAAGATCTGTTCAATGATTTTGCCATTTTCTTGTTTTCCATTATTAATATCCCATAGTCACTCTCTGAAGGACCAATAATAGCATTGATTTTCCAATTGAAATACAGGAAATTCTTAGGGCGTGATTCTCCCAAAAGGGATCAAAGTCTAGCCCGCGCGTTTAGCCCAAAAGGGACCAAAGTCTAGCCCGCGCGTTTAGCCGCGTGTTTCCCGGTGCTTGCAGTACCGAGAAACACCTGGCTATACCCCCTCTCGAACAGGTATACCCCTTTGGATACCGTCAGGGGGGATAACCTATCAGGGGAAAACAGCAGCAGCCAGAGCAGTGGCACCACGGCTGGCTCTGATGTTCAGAAGGGAGGGTCAAAGCGCAGAAGAGCAATAGTAATAGGGGCCTCTATAGTCAGGGGCACAGATAGGCGCTTCTGTGGATGTGAAAGAGACCCCAGGATGGTATGTTGCCTCCCTGGTGCCAGGGTCCAGGATGTCTCCGAATGGGTAGAGGGCATCCTGAAGGGGGAGGGCAAACAGGCAGAGGTCGTTGTACATATTGGTACTAACGACATAGGCAGGGGCTTAGATGGGGCAGAGTTTGTAAGGAGCATCCAGGAGGGCTTCTTAAAACTATATGTAGACAGTCCAACTAGGGAAGGGGCGGTACTGGACCTGGTATTGGGGAATGAGCCCGGCCAGGTGGTAGAAGTGTCAGTAGGGGAGCATTTCGGGAACAGTGACCACAATTCAGTAAGTTTTAAAGTGCTGGTGGACAAGGATAAGAGTGGTCCAAGGGTGAATGTGCTAAATTGGGGGAAGGCTAATTATAACAATATTAGGCGGGAACTGAAGAACCTAGATTGGGGGCGGATGGTTGAGGGCAAATCAACATCTGACATGTGGGAGGCTTTCAAGTGTCAGTTGAAAGGAATTCAGGACCTGCATGTTCCTGTGAGGAAGAAGGATAAATACGGCAATTTTGGGGAACCTTGGATAACGAGAGATATTGTAGGCCTCGTCGAAAAGAAAAAGGAGGCATTTGTCAGGGCTAAAAGGCTGGGAACAGACAAAGCCTGTGTGGAATATAAGGAAAGTAGGAAGGAACTTAAGCAAGGAGTCAGGAGGGCTAGAAGGGGTCACGAAAAGTCATTGACAAATAGGGAAAAGGAAAATCCCAAGGCTTTTTACACGTACATAAAAAGCAAGAGGATAGCCAGGGAAAGAGTTGGCCCACTGAAGGATAGGCAAGGGAATCTATGTGTGGAGCAGAGGAAATGGGCGAGGTACTAAATGAATATTTTGCATCAGTATTCACCAAAGAGAAGGAATTGGTAGATGTTGAGTCTGGAGAAGGGTGTGTAGACAGCCTGGGTCACATTGAGATCCAAAAAGACGAGGTGTTGGGCGTCTTGAAAAATATTAAGGTAGATAAGTCCCCAGGGCCTGATGGGATCTACCCCAGAATACTGAAGGAGGCTGGAGAGGAAATTGCTGAGGCCTTGACAGAAATCTTTGGATCCTCACTGTCTTCAGGTGATGTCCCGGAGGACTGGAGAATAGCCAATGTTGTTCCTCTGTTTAAGAAGGGTAGCAAGGATAATCCAGGGAACTACAGGCCGGTGAGCCTTACTTCAGTGGTAGGGAAATTACTGGAGAGAATTCTTTGAGACAGGATCTACTCCCATTTGGAAGCAAATGGACGTATTAGTGAGAGGCAGCATGGTTTTGTGAAGGGGAGGACGTGTCTCACTAACTTGATAGAGTTTTTCGAGGAGGTCACAAAGATAATTGATGCAGAGAGGGCAGTGGCTGTTGTCTATGTGGACTTCAGTAAGGCCTTTGACAATGTCCCTCATGGTAGACTAGTACAAAAGGTGAAGTCACACGGGATCAGGGGTGAGCTGGCAAGGTGGATACAGAACTGGCTAGGTCATAGAAGGCAGAGAGTAGCAATGGAAGGATGCATTTCTAATTGGAGGGCTGTGACCAGTTGTGTTCCGCAGGGATCAGTGCTGGGACCTTTGCTGTTTGTAGTATATATAAATGATTTGGAGGAAAATGTAACTGGTCTGATTAGTAAGTTTGCAGACGATACAAAGGTTAGTGGAATTGCAGATAGCGATGAGGACTGTCGGAGGATACAGCAGGATTTAGATTGTTTGGAGACTTGGGTGGAGAGATGGCAGATGGAGTTTAATCCGGACAAATGTGAGGTAATGCATTTTGGAAGGTCTAATGCAGGTAGGGAATATACAGTGAATGGTAGAACCCCAAAGAGTATTGAAAGTCAGAGAGATCTAGGTGTACAGGTCCACAGGTCACTGAAAGGGGCAACACGGGTGGAGAAGGTAGTCAAGAAGGCATACGGCATGCTTGCCTTCATTGGCTGGGGCATGGAGTATATGAATTGGCAAGTCATGTTGCAGCTGTATAGAACCTTAGTTTGGCCACACTTGGAGTATAGTGTTCAATTCTGGTCGCCACACTACCAGAAGGATGTGGAGGCTTTAGAGAGGGTGCAGAAGAGATTTACCAGAATGTTGCCTGGTATAAAGGGCATTAGCTATGAGGAGCGGTTGAATAAACTTGGTTTGTTCTCACTGGAACGACGGAGGTTGAGGGGCGACCTGATAGAGGTCTACAAAATTATGAGGGGCATAGACAGAGTGGATAGTCAGAGACTTTTTCCCAGGGTGGAGGGGTCAATTACTAGGGGGCATAGGTTTAAGGTGAGAGGGGCAAGGTTTAGAGTAGATGTACGAGGCAAGTTTTTTACGCAGAGGGTAGTGGGTGCCTGGAACTCGCTACCGGAGGAGGTGGTGGAAGCAGGGACGATAGTGACATTTAAGGGGCATCTTGACAAATACATGAATAGGATGGGAACAGAGGGATACGGACCCAGGAAGTGTAGAAGATTGTAGTTTAGTTGGGCAGCATGGTTGGCATGGGCCTGGAGGGCCGAAGGGCATGTTCCTGTGCGATACATTTCTTTGTTCTTTGTATTCAACATGACCCGCATTGAATAAGGGGCCTGAAGGGGGACCGTGCGGCCTAGGCCACACACAGCCCCGTTTTGTACAGTGGGGAGCTTTTTTTAAAATTCGTTCATGGGACGTGGGCTTTGCCAGCATTTATTGCCATTCCTAATTGCACTTGAGGGGGCAGTTAAGAATCAACCACATTGCTGTGGGTCTGGAGTCGCATGTCAGCCAGAACAGGTAAGGACAGCAGATTTCCTTCCCTGAGGGACATTCGTGAACCAGATGAGTTTTTCCGACACTTGACAATAGTTTCAAAGTCATCATTTTAGACTTTTTTTAAATTCCAGGTATTTTATTGAGTTTAAATTCCATCACCTGCCATGATGGGATTCGAACTTGGGTCCTCAGATCATTATCCTGGGTCTCTGGATTACTAGTTCAGCGACAGTACCGCTATACCACCAGCTGCTTTCTGCTTGGCAGAACACCCCATTGCAGCAAGACATCGGGACGCCATTTTAAAATGATTTCCAAGGCCCCGAAACAATCCCCGACCTTCTCCTCCAGCCCAGCCCGAATGCACTATGGGAGTGCCCCTGCCCCCCCCCCCCCCCCCAAAAACACACATGGCGGACAACCCTGGCACAATCACGCGTGCAAAGAAAATGCCAGCTTGTGCAGCACGGTGGCACAGTGGTTAGCACTGCCACCTCACGCAGCCGAGATCCCAGGTTCGATCCTGGCTCTGGGTCACTGTCCATGTGGCATTTGAACATTCTCCCTGTGTCTGCGTGGGTTTAGCCCCCACAACCCAAAGATGTGCAAGGTAGGTGGATTGGCCACGCTAAATTGCCCCTTAATTGGAGAAAATGAATTGGATTTTCTAAATTTATTTTTAAAAAAGAAAGAAAATGCAAGCTTGCACCAACCTGGCACTGCCAAGGTGGCATTGCCAGCTGATATGAGAACTGCCAAGGCTGGCAGTGTCAAGGTGCCAATGTTTGCGCGATCGGGTCGGGGCACCCTGTGTGGGTGGAGGGTGTGGTGGGGCCAGGGACTCTCCCACAGTGCGTTGGGGTAGGAGGGGAGGTTGGGGATCGTTTTGAGGGCCTCCGAAATCTCTCGCTACACTGGGGAATTCCGACGAGCGGAGCTCCTCACTGTACAAAACGGGGCAATGTGCAGCCTCGGCCATGCGTTCCCCGTTCAGGCCCCTTATACAATGCGAGTCGGGTAGAATAGCTATGTGTTTCTTGGCACTGCGAGCACCGGGAAACACTCAGCTAAACGTGCATGCTATGGGACATTGTTCCCTTTTGGGAGAAATGCACCATGTTCTTGTTTGCTTGATGCTTTAGGCACCAAAATAACAGATTGATGTGGTGTATTTACTGCATTGCATTTAAATGTGGAAGAAATGTAAATTTCACTGTAAAGCTCCTGTCTAGATTTGCTCTGTTGCTCTATTTCTGCCGTCGTTGATTTCTTATTCTGGGGCACATGATTGACTGTGCCATCCACCTGTAAGCTTCCCTTTAATTACCCAAGTTGTGGAATTGCGTTCTCCTGGTTCTATCCTTGTATCTCCAAAATTAGCCAGTGCCTTTCTAGCATTAACTTCTCATCCCTCATTAGTTTTGGAGCGCCTGATTTTCACCTACTTGCTATCCGTCTATTTTGGTCATGCAATCGTCTTTTATAATTATTTGTCGTGGTTAATTCTTGATTTGACTATTTGAGAGCACTTCTCGCTGACCTCCCTTTTTATACCATCCATACATTCCAAACTCGTGTCCTATTGTGGAAATTGCTAATTTAAAATCCTCATATTTTTACCTTTATTACCTTTTTGTGAAACTTCACTGGACTGATGCAAGTTCTTAGATATGTTTTGAGCAGAAAAATGTGGTTTAATTTGATTATTTTAAAAAGTCTATGTCTATTTCAGAGGTAGTTTCTCCAGAGCAAAATGTTTAGCTGCAATGCAGTAGTTTTGTTTACTGTGGCTCCATCAGAATGATTTCAACATTGCAATGGGCGGAACTTTATTTGTGAATATTTATCATGGCACATCTGTGTTAGCTAGTTCCAAACAGAGCTTTTCTCCTTGTGCAAAAAGGTGTCCAGCAAGCATTGATCCAGAGCACCATTTTGTGAATGGGTTTATCATTCCTGATGGATTTGCTTTCTATGGCAATTAAACAAGTTTAATAGATCCTTATTATTGCTAACTAGAAAATTCCATAATATGTCCAGAAATTTTAAGCCTATCTTTTAAGTAATTGAAACCACATATAATTTGTAATGTTGAGCAGATCAATTCCTGTTAAAAAGCTGCTATGTGGAGTAAAACACTTCTGAGATCTGAATTAAAATTTTGGGCTGAAGTCTTTGTATGACAAATTATTTGATTACCAAGAAATCTTACTCAAGTAGGGGGAAGCACGCAGCAAAAATTTATTTACAGAAGTTGTCAATGTCAGTCTTAATGTTAGATGTGAGAAAGGGAAATAATTGAAGTAGTGCAGGAAATACTGATCCAAGATTGGGATTAAGATGCAGTTTGCATGGGCTGTAACCTGCTTTATTACTCACCTAGCTCATATGTCAATTCAGAATGTATTTAATGTTAATACTGGATGCCTATTAGATAAAATGTGTTTGATTGTCAGAGCTTGTATTCTTCAACTTGGTGAACATAACAGTTTGTCAATAAAATTCTAGGGTCAGTTTATTTCTTTTTGTTTGCAATGAAATTCAGTGGGAATAAGCTTACAAATCCAAGCAGTATAATTACAAAAAAACATGTTGTAGTGGAGAATATATATCCTTTACTTCTAAAGATGCTTGCTAAAGAGGCTGGGAATAAATTTCAAATTAAAGGATAGGAAGGGATCAGTTTGGTATTATGCAGGATCAGAAATAGACTTTCAGTGAACTCTCATGAAGCTGGGCTGATGTTTAATTTTCCATCAATTAGTTCTTTCCTCTGCTCTTTATAGCCTTTAAATAGCAACACAATTTTATTTGCTTACACCAGATAATCCTGAAATAAGGTGCAATTCTGATTGCCATGGTAACTGTTAAAAAGAAGTATATCGAGAATTTCTGCCATTTATTTGGTGCATGTTGGATTTTTTTTTCCCAAACGGCAACATGTGGTGTATGTCTGAATTACTACATGGTAAAGTTTATGATAACCCTCACAAATTAAAAATAAAGCTGTCCCAGCAAGTTATGTAACCTCATTATAGAAGACTGAAGGATATTTTTCGATTATTACAAAATCACTGGATAGATACAGATTGGAAAATTCATTAACCCACCCTTGCTCATCCATCCTGAAAAAAGCTGAGGTTTCACATGCAGCCATCTAATCACTTAATCCAGCTGTTGCTTGAATGATGCCAGGTTTTCTTTCCTTGCTGCTGTACCCAGAAGTCCATTCTATGTGTTGATTATCCCATTTCTGAGAAACATGTTGACAATCCTAAATATTTGGATGGCACGGTGGCGCAGTGGTTAGCATGGCTGCCTCACAGCGCTGAGGACCCGGGTTTGATCCTGACCGGGAGCCCAGGTCACTGTTCGTGTGGAGTTTGCACATTCTCCCATGTCTGCGTGGGTCTCACCCCGACAACCAAACATGTGCAGGGTAGGTGAATTGACCATGCTAAATTGCCCCTTAATTGGAAAAATAAATAATTGGGTACTCTAAATTTATTTTTAAAATGACGAACCTAAATATCTGTTTTAGCTTGAGGTTGTATTCCAGGTTTACTCATAGTTTGTTATCTGTTCTACTTCAGAGGTTCCTTCTTAGTCATCTTCTTTCACTCCCTTCTCTTTCAGGAGGGACAAACCTGTGGCACTTGCTTTTACACTGCCTCCAGAACTTAAATGCCTCCTTGGTGGTTTGAGCTGAACAGGCATAATGAGCCAAGTGGCCACCACCTGTGCTGCATCAATCTATAATTTAGCATTTTTCCAATGAAATAAGTTGTACATGTTTTGTGATTATCCAAACAAACGAAAGGCCTGCATTTTTGATAGAAATAACAGTGAAGCTATTAGCAACACAATTAATGACTAAGCTGGATAGCAACTACTGGCAACAGCATATAGCAGTTATCAGAAAGTTGATGTCTGAGTCTCCCTGCTCTTTTAGAAGCTGTGCCGCCCTGGTATCTCAATGAGAGGCTCCCCATTGAAATACGTGGGATTGCATAAAGTGGAGGTGCTTACAAAATATGTACCTGCTAAAAATGCCAGAAAATATTAGGGCTTGCCCATTCCTTTAAATAAGGTGTGGCAAGCCTTAATTGCTGCCAGAGAACTTTGTGATATTGAAAATTAACTTTTATTATTTTGATGTCTCAGCTCTTCATTCTTGTTGCAATTGTAAAGTTTTTCTACTTTTTCTATCTCCCATTTCTCTCTGAATACCATCTTTCTTTCCCTCTCTTTATTTCACTTTCTGTACATGATTTGGTATTGAATGAACTATTCCAGTTCACGCTTCCTGTTTCAGATTCTGCACTGCTCATTAACTATCCTTCCAGCTGATTGGTGAAGGAGAGACACAGTTTCTAGATGCCTGTGCTGAGTGGGCTGGATACACAAAATTAAATCAGAAGATAAAAGGAAGACGGTGGCACATAGTGGTATTGTCACTGGACTAGTAAACCAGAAGCCCAGGATAATGCTCTTGGGACCCAGGTTTGAATCCTGCCACTTCCAGGTGGTGATATCAGCTGCCCTTGTCTTTCTAGATGGAAGTGGTCATGGTTTGGAAAGTATGCCTCAGGAACCTTGATAAGTTCTTGCAGTATATCTTGTAGATGATGCACACTGCTGCTACTGTGCATCGCTCGTGAATGTTTGTGGAAGGGGTGCCAATCAAACAGGCTGTTGGCCTTGATGGTGTTGAGCCTCTTGAGTATTGCTGGTGCTGGAGTTGCAATCATCCAGGCAAGCGGGGAGTATTCCACCACACTCCTGGCTTGTGCCTTGTTGGTGGTGAACAGGCTTTGGGGAGTCGAGAGGTGAGATTCTCACTGCAGAATTCCTAGCCTCAGACCTGCTCTTGTAGCCACAGTAGTTATATGGCTAGTCCAGTGCAATTTCTGGTCGAAGGTAACCACCAGGATATTGGTAGTGGGGGATTCAGTGATGGTAATGCTATTGAATGTCAAGGGGAGATGGTTTGATTCCCTCTTACTGGAAATGGTCATTGCCTGGCACTTTATGTGTGGCACGGTAGCACAGTGGTTAGCACTGTTGCTTCACAGCGCCAGGGTCCCAGGTTCGATTCCCGCTTGGGTTACTGTCTGTGCAGAGTCTTCACATTCTCCCCGTGTCTTTGTGGGTTTCCTCCCGGCTCTCCAGTTTCTTCCTATGGGTCCCGAAATACGTGCTTGTTAGGTGAATTAGACATTCTGAAATCTCCCTCAGTGTACCTGAACAGGCGCCGGAATGTGGCGACTCGGGGATTTTCACAGTAACTTCAATGCAGTGTTAATGTAAGCCTACTTGTGACACTAAGAAAGATTATTATTATTATGTGGCGCAAATGTTACTTGCCACTTGTCAGCCCAAGCCTGGGTGTTGTCCAGGTCTTGCTGCATTTATTGCCCATCCCTAATTGCCCTTGCCTCATAAACTCCGCGTCATCCCAATTTGCTGTGTAAATATTTACTAACACCACCAGCATCCCCTTCAACTTCCCGCTCACCATGCTATACCTACCGCCCCGAATCCGCAACTATACTCCCTGTCTCAAATGACACCCGCTTATTGATCAGGATCTCAACCCCCCTAGTCTTAGAGTCTTACCCCGAATGAAATACTTACCCGACCCACCCCTTCCTCAGTCTAGTCTGATCCGCAACCCTCAGGTGTGCCTCTTGTAGCATTGCCACGTCTGCAATTGTTTGTTTAAATGTGACGTATTAAAAAGTGAATTAGTTGAAGAGGTAAAATATTTATTAATTTAAAGCAAAGCAGGCAAATTGAATATTTGATTGTAAGTAAAGAAGGTATAAAACTCCAAACCAAACAAAGTATGAAGTGAACGCTATTTAACCAACGTCATAATTGAGAATAATGTAAATGTGTTTGGATTTAGTGGATACATGACACATTGAACGTTTTTAAGAAAAAATGTCTTGGATATTTTAAAGCCAATCATAGTACAAAGAATGTTCAAGTTTGTATAATTTTTTTTTCTTCTTTTTTTAAATGAATTTAGTGTACCCAATTATTTTTTTTCAACTAACGGGCAATTTAGCATGGCCAATCCACCTCGCCTGCACACCTTTGGGTTGTGGGACGAAACCCACGCAAACACTGGGAGAATGTGCAAACTCCCCACAGACAGTGACCCGGGATCGAAACTGGGACCTCGGTGCCTTGAGGCTGCAAGGCTAACCCACTGCCCCACCGTGCTGCCCAAGTTTGTACAATTACTCTGTCATAAATGAGATATAGCTGAGAAAATAAAAGGTGACATCTACATTAATGTCCTAACTTGTAACTCTAGGATCTAGGCATACATAAACACCTAAGTAACATCAGCTTCCATTCATAGTGCCTTTAATGTAGTAAAACATGAGTGATATCGGACAGAATTTGACACCGAGCCACATAAAGAGTTATTAGAATAGAAGACCAAAAATCTGGTCAAGGAGGTTGGTTTTAAGGAGTGTCTTCAAAGGCAACAGACGCGAGAGAGGAGGAGAGTTTTAGGTGGCATTCCAGAGCTTTGGACCTAGACAGCTGCCAGTGGAGGGGTGAGGTAAAAGCTGGGCTGCTGATGAGACCAAAATTGGAGGAACTATAGAGTTCTTTTGCTTTGAGAATTGAATGAAGTTACAGAGATAGGGAGGGGTGAGACTATGGAGGGATTTGATGAGCATTTAAAGATGAGCATTTAAAATATGAGTTATTGCCAGACCGGAAGCTATTGTATTTTAACAACCGTATGAGTGATGGGAAAATATGACTTTGTAGTCCATACGTAAACTTGCAATGAATGTCAGTGAACTCAAGTATACAAAGAGTTGAAGATGGAGACCACCTGGGAGAGTATTGGAACACTTGTGTTTGAAGGTTACCGAGGTATGGATGAAGGTTTCAGTAGCAGATGAGCTGAGCTTGTATTGTGTAAAAACACATTTTACTAGGTTTCTCAATGAACAGATTACCAACAAGAGTTTGTTCGTGAAAGACTTGAGATTTTAGGAAGAGAGGGAGATTTATTAGTCCCCACCAACCTGTATGTCAGTATATGTCCTTGTCTTTTGTTACGCCAGTGTAATATTTCATTTGCCTCACCTGAGCAATATTTTGGTAAGAAAATAAAACAAATTTTTGAAGCAACTTGCATTCAAAATGCCCGAAAGTTCTTCATAGGAGTGCAATCAAAAATTGAAACCAAGCCAAAGAATGAGATATTAGAATGGCTTCACCAAAGAAGTAGGTTTTTAAGGAGCATGCTTAAGGTGGGTAGGGAGGTACATAACAGCATTGCATGAAGTCAAATAATATTGGACTGATGAGAAAAAGACACAAAAATTCTAAGTACAATTGAGATTGAAAATAAACATAGATGAGTCAATGTCACCCAATGCAGATAACAAATAAATAAATAAGGGGATTGTGGAATTAATGGCTCTCTGATACGTGAGCTTATTTGATGACTGTTGGGCTGAATGATCCATGGAGGTCATCTTTGACAGCCACATGCAGATGTATTAATCCAATAAGGGTTATTGGGTCAGGATAAGCAGCAGGGATTCTGACCATCCTTTCCACACTCAAGGATAGCGATTAGCTAAGGTGCGACAATCACCCTCGGCATGAGTAATTAACTATATTCAAACCAGACACCAAAAAAGTGAGCTTTCTGGTTTGTGAAACACACCATTTGTTTTGCTTACTCAATGAATTGTTGGAGAGCACTCTATTTGTCATATGGTGGGTTGTAGAAATAAACATGCTGCACCCCCCTCCAATAAAAATGCTGTTTGCAATGTCAAATCTTATTTGTTCAAGGGATAGAGGTTTATCCAATGCTGTTATATTTGCAATGTTTAAATTTTAGCAATTTTGTACGTACTTTACTGGGTGTCCCATACAAATAAACAAATTATGTTATACGAAAAATATAAGAGGTCTTGTGGTGCAGTGGGTCACATCCTTAACTCTGAGCCAATGCTCCAGGTCAGGCTCCTTTCCCAGGACTTGAGGCCAAGGAAGGCAAGTTCATAACACTGCCAACAAGTTGAGTGTTAACCTGCAAAATCCTTTCAGTACGCCAATGGCAGGCGGTAAGGCTGGTCAGCCATGGCTATAACCCTCTAGCGACAGCTTGCAACCTGTTGCAGGTATAACTTAATATGGGAACAGAAAGTCTGCCTTGTGCACCATTAAGTGCAGGAAGAGAAACAAGACTAATATATATAAATTTAAACTTAAAGTTTAGCTTTGGGTATTTTCTAACCTTGTTAAGTATACAATTGGTCGAATGATTTACAATTACCAGTATTTTTGTCAATTAAATGTTACTGTATGTTAACTCAGAAAATATTTGATTATTTAACAATATAAAAATATATCTTTTGGCATTCGGAATACCTGCCCTTATTCCCTAGATGAACAGTTATTTTGCTTTTCAATGAAATATCACAAGTTAGTCTATTTACAGATTTAGATAGCAGATTTTGGCAGCTGATGTGAAGAACAGTCACTGAAATATATTTTCTTGATGAGTCAAAGCACATGAAATCTTTTGCACATGATTGCTGAGGCTTTCACAGTGCTTGTTCATTGAAGTTTAAACTTTATTGCAGATCATTAATTTTTTTTAAAAAAACAAACAATTTTATTGAGGTATTTTTTTGGCATTGTAAACCGTTACAGCTAACAGAAATGTGCAAACATCAATATAAAACCATCAATATAAAACCACTACTTCAATCAAACCATACTGCACATGCCCGCTCCTCTCCCCTAGACACTACCCGCCTATTTATCCCTCCTACTCTACCCTAATCTCTCTCCCCCCCCCCCCCCCCTTCCTCTCCCTGTCCGCCCCCCCCTGCTGACGTTCACTCTCCTGCGAAGAAGTCGATGAATGGTTGCCACCTTCTGGCGAACCCCAGTACAGATCCCCTCAAGGGGAACTTAATTTTTTCCATACCCAGAAAACTTGACATGTCCGTCGGGGGTTTTGAGTCCCTGCCAGCAGTATCCGCCGCCAGGCTATTAGGGAAGCAAAGGCCAGAACATCTGCCTTTTTCTCCCCCTGGACTCCCGAGTCTTCCGAAACCCCGAAAATTGCCACCTCTGGACTCATCACCATGTTGCGGTTGAATTTACCCTACTCCGAGCTTCCGCCCACAGCCCGCCCTCCATCTCCCCGCCGAGCTCCTCCTCCCATTTGAGTTTCAGTTCCTCTGTCTGGGACTCTTCCCCCTTCATGAGCACCTTGTAGATATCCGAGACTCTACGCACTCCTCCTTCTCCTCTAGAGACTATTCTGTCCTGGATCCCTATTGGCGGGAGGCGTGGGAAGGATGGGAACAAAGTCCCGCATCTGTAAGTACCTAAAGTAATTTCCCCTTACCAGCCCAAATTTCTCCTCCAAGCCCCTCAAACTCGCAAAGCTCCCCTCCAGGAACATATCGCCCACCCTCCCCACCCCCGCCCGCCGCCATGTTCGAAACCCACTATCCATGTTCCCGGGGGCGAATCAATAGTTATCACATATTGGAGCCCAAACAGACGCATCCACCCCCCCCCACATGCCTCCTCCACTGGCCCCATATTCGCAGGGCCGCCCCTACTACCGGGCTGGTGGAGTATCTGGCCGGCGACAACGGTAGGGGAGCCGTGACCAGGGCTGTCAAACTGGTGACCCTGCACGAATCCGCCTCCACTCGCTCCCAGATAGACCCCATACCCACCATCCACTTCCTTATCATGGCTGTGTTAGCCGCCCAGTAGTAGTCGATCAGACTCGGCGATGCCAGTCCCCCCTCGCTGCGGCTCCTTTCAAGCATCGCCACCTTCACCCGCGGGGATTTTCCTGCCCAGACAAAGCTCATGATGATTTTGCCAGTCCTTTTGAAGAAGGACTGTGGGATAAAGATCGGGAGGCACTGGAAGATGAACAGAAATCTAGGGAGGATTGTCATCTTTACAGTCTGCACTCTCCCCGCCATTGACAGCGGAAGTGTACCCCATCTCCGAAACTCCCTCTTCATTTATTCCACCACCATAGTCAAATTTAACTTATGTAACCTGCCCCAGTCTCATGCCACCTGTATCCCCAAGTGCCGGAAACTTTCCTCCACCAGCCTAAATGGCAGCTCCTTCAGTCTATTCTCCTGGCCCCTTGCCTGCACCACAAACATCTCACTCTTGGCCATATTTAATTTGTACCCTGAAAACCGGCCGAACTTCCTCAATGTTTCCAGTATATTTTCCATCCCGGCCAGTGGGTCCGACATGTACATGAGCAGGTCATCCGCATAGAGAGAGACCCTATGTTCCACACCCCCCCCCCCTAGTCATTCCCTTCCACCCCTTCTCTGCTCTCAACGCCATCGCCAACGGCTCTATGGCCAGCGCGAACAGCAACGGGGAGAGTGGGCACCCCTGTCTGGTCCCGCGGTGTAGTCTGAAATAATCTGACATTATCCTGTTCGTCCTAACGCTAGCTTTTGGGGCCTGGTACAATAGTCTGACCCAATTAACCAGTCCCTCCCCGAATCCAAACCGTCCAAGCACCTCCCACAAATAGACCCACTCCACCCGGTCAAAGGCCTTCTCAGCGTCCATTGCCACCACTACCTCCACCTCCTTGCCTGTCGGGGGCATCATGATCACATTAAGCAATCTTCTCAAGTTAGCTGTCAGCTGCCTGCCTTTCACAAACCCATTCTGATCGTCCCCAATCACCTCCGGTACGCAGTCCTCAATTCTAATCGCCAGGACCTTGGCATCCACATTGATCAGGGAGATTGGCCTGTATGACCCGCAGGATTCCGGGTCCTTGTCCTGCTTTAGTATCAGTGAGATGGTGGCTTGCGACATCGTCGGTGGCAGGGCCCCTCTGTCCCTTGCCTCATTAAAAACCCTTGTCAGTGCCGGTCCCACTATCTCCGAGAACTTCTTGTAAAACTCTACTGGGTATCCATCTGGTCCCGGGGTTTTCCCCGACTGCATGGCCTTTAGGCTCCCCAATACCTCCTCCGCTCTAATCGGGGCCCCCAGCCCATCCACTAGTCTGCCTACTTTTGGGAAGGTTCATCCATCCCGGAACCTTTTCATCTCCTCCGGCCCTTCCGGGGGTTCTGAAGTGTACAGCTTACTATAGAAGTCCCGAAATACCTTATTCAGTCCTGTCGGGTCCTCTACTCTGCTCTGCTCCCCATCAACCACTCTACTTATTTCCCTGGCCGCCTCCCTCTTCCTGAGTTGCTGCGCTATCAATCTGCTGGCCTTCTCCCAATGCTCATACACCACTCACCTCGCCTTCCTAAGTTGTTCCATGGCCCTACTCGTGGATAGCACCCCCAGTTCCGCCTGCAATCTCCGTCTCTCCCTGAGTAGGTCCTCCTCCGGGGACCCCGCATGCTCCTCGTCTATCCGGTGAATTTCCCTAACCAATCTGTACATTTTTGCTCTGTCCGCCCCGACCCTGTGAGCCCGAATTGAGATCAGCTCCCCGTCACTACTGCCTTCAGCGCCTCCCACGGTCACTGCTGGAACCTCCCCCGTATCGTTCACCTGCAAGTAATTTTGCATACACTTCCGAAGTCTCTCACATATCCCCTCCTCCGACAACAGTCCTACGTCTAACCTCCATTGCGGGCGTTGGTAATTCGCCCCCCCCGACCTGCAGGTCCACCCAGTGCGGGGCATGGTCCGAGATGGTGATTGCCGAGTATTCCGTATTCTTTACCTCCCCTACACAGTCCCTGCTCAAGATTTAAAAAAAAAATCAATCCTAGAATATACTTTATGAACATGCGAATAAAACGAGTAGCCCCTTCCTGTCGGCTGTCTGGCTCTCCATGGGTCCACAGCCCCCATTTGCTCCATGAACCCTTTCAGCTCCCTTGCCATTGCTGGGAGTCTGCCCGTTCTGGGACATGACAGGTCCAGCCCCGGGTCAAGGACTGTATTAAAGTCCCCCCCCCGCCCCCCCATTATCAACTTATGTGAGTCTAGGTCCGGGACCTGCCCCAGCACACTTTTGATAAAGTCAAGGTCGTCCCAGTACGGCACATATATCTTCAACAGCACCACTCTTCTCTCCTCCAGCTTGCCCCTTACCATAAGGAATCTGCCCCTGCCGTCTGCGACTACGCCCTCCGCCTCAAATTGAACCCGCTTATTGATCATAATTGCTACCCCCCTGGACTTAGAATCCAAGTCCGAGTGGAAGACCTGGCTGATCCAGCCCCTCCTTAGCCTAGTCTGGTCAGACACTTTCAGATGTGTCTCCTGCAACATAATTACGTCCGCCTTTAGAGCCCGCAAATGCGCGAACACACGTGCCCTTTTAACTGGCCCATTTAGTCCCCTGACATTCTAGGTGATCAGTCTGGTTGGGGGGCACAACCCCCCACCCTGCCGGTCAGCCATAACCTTTCTTGGGCCCGCCCACGGTCCATGCGCCGTGCCATTCCTGGCTCGCCTCTTGGCTGCCTCCACCCCCGACCTCCTTTCCATTACCTACCTCACGTCAGCAAAATAACTCCCCCCCCCCCCCCCCCCCCCCCATAAAATACACAACGCACCTTTAAAGCAGTAAACAGTCGACCTGCAGTCCAGGCACAGTAAGCGTCCCTTCAACCAGTAATTCTCGGACCCTAGCTGCGTCCGTGGGTCCTTTTTTCGAGACCATCCCTTGATCCCTCACAAAGTCCATCGCTTCTTCGGGCTCGGAGAAGTAGTGGTGTTGGCCCTGATGCGTAACCCAAAGATGGGCCGGGAAGAGCAGACCAAACTTCACGAGCTTTTTGAACAACACCTCCTCAACTTGTTTAAATGCTGCTCGCCGCCTGGCCACCTCCTGGCGTAGGTCCTGGTAAATGCGAAGGACACTTGCTGTTCCATGTGTTGCTCTTAGCACTCTTTGCCCACTGCGGCACCCGCTCCTTCTCCACAAACTTGTGGAACCTAATCACCATCGGCCGGGGGGGGGCGCCCCCCCCACCCCCCCCCCCCCCCCCCCCAACCCCCCCCCCCCCCCCCCCCCCCACACCTGTCTCGCCTGTGTGCCCCCTCCAGCTTCGGCGGTCGTGGACAGGCTTCAGCCCCCATCAACTGCATCAACAGGTCCGCCACGAACACTGTGGCATCAGCTCCTCCGCCCCCTCCGGGAGGCCAATGATCCTCAGATTTTGTCTATGGGCTCTATTTTCCAGCTCCTCTACTCTGTCCAGCAGTCTTCTCTGTTTCTCCTTCAACCCGTCGACTTCTAGCGCAGCAATCGTCTGCGCGTCCACCTGCTCCTCCACCGCCTCTCCCAGCTCCTTAACATTTTCGTTCTGGGCATCCAATCTATGGTTCAATTGATCCACTGCTTTCTGAAGTGGCTCCAAGTTATCCCGCTTCAACGATTCAAAACTGCTTTTTATCACCTGCAGCATGTTTTCCAGCACCTGCTGGATCGCCGGGTCCGCAGGTCCGCCATCTTTGCTCCCGGGTCAGCTTCCCCTGCACCTTGACTTTGTCCCTTCCTCTCCCGTTTGCGCTGCTTTCTGCTCTCCTGCAGTTCCATGCAGCTCTGCCCGTTCCTCGGCACCTCCGTGGCCGTCTTTCCAGCGCTCCGCAGAACCGGGGAACCAGGTCCTCAAATCTCGCCGGAGTGAGAGCCCCGAATGTGCGGCTCACTCACTCATTGCCGCCACCGGAAGTCTCTATTGCAGATCATTATTAACTCCAGTTCTGTTTGAATATCATGCTGGAAGGCCTGCGATATGTGATATTCTGCAATATGTCTCCTGAAGATTCACATACATGCAGGGAATGTTGTGTTGTTCTTGGCAAAAAGGAAACATAACATTTCTGCAGTATTTGAATAAATACTAACAATTTCATTTGGTACTTGAATGTACCATATGGCCACTAAATTTTCAGAAATATTAAAATAATGTGGTAAAGGTCCTTGACGAGGATGCAGAAGAACATACAAACATATAGACGTGGAGCAGGAGTAGGCCATTCAATCCCTCGAACCTATTCCACCATTTAATAAAATCATGGCAGATCTGACAGTAACCTCATGACTAGGAGATATGTGAGAATGAGAAAAAGAATAAGGGATTTCAGGCATGAGAATGGATTTTTAAAATTATCTTGGGGGAATATTGCGTTTTCTGTGTCTTTGTATGTGTATGTGTAAATGATTTAATTAAGCTGGGGAAAAGTTACGAGAGACAGGGGGCTGGATTCTCTGATGGCGGGTTCCTTCACTTCACCGGCAGCGCACTCACGCCCGCGGATTTCCCGACGGCATGGGAGTGCCCGCAGCGGGAAAACCCATTGGCTGGCTGCCGGGAGGGAGTATCCTGGAACTGGTGGGGGCATGCCACACCAGAAGATGGGTGCAGCGGGTCGGAGAATCCCGCCCAAGTTCTCTGGGACATTTAAGAGATGAAAGCATAGAGAAGCTAGTTACAAGTAAATAAGC
Organism: Scyliorhinus torazame; assembly: GCF_047496885.1. NCBI lineage: Eukaryota > Metazoa > Chordata > Chondrichthyes > Carcharhiniformes > Scyliorhinidae > Scyliorhinus > Scyliorhinus torazame. Next base: position 149,074,902 of record NC_092717.1, on the reverse strand, counting down.
TGGATCTAACATTTGGATTTTTAGATAAGTTGAGTCTGTTTGCATATCAAAGGAAAGTCAGAGGTGACAGGAGTTCCATGGAGAAGAGCGTATGTTAACTTTTTATTTACCTGAAAGCAGAGACAATATAGAAACATGTAAGATTTTATACTTGGAAAGATTTGAGTTTCAGAGAGGTACAAAAACAATGGCACCTGAGATTTGGGGGTGGGTGGTGGGGGCTGTGGTGCGGTATTTTAGAGTTAATGTGGAGAGCTTAGGCATTGGCAGTATGAGGATGATCTCATAGAAACAACTCTTGCTGAAAGAAGGTGCACTTATGGCCATCCAGTTTAGCCAGAAAAGCAGTCTTACATGGAACCATAGAATGCCTACAGTACAGAAGGAGGCCATTCGGTCCATCAAGTCTTCACCGGCTGAATAGGTACCCTGCCTGTAGCTCACTCCCCCACCCTACTGTCACCCCACCTAACCTGCACATGTTTGGACACTAAGGGGCGATTTAGCATAGCCAATCCACCTAACCCGCACTCTTTGGACTGCGGAAGGAAGCCTGAGCACCTGGAGGAAACGCACGCAGCATGGAGAGAACATGCAAACTCCACAGTCACTCAAGGCAGGAATTGAACCCGGGTTGGTCCAGTGCTAACCACTGTGCCACAGTGCTGCTCCTGAAGGCTTGTTCTAAGTCTTGGATTTCCATAGCCGAGTGGGAGTGAGTTTGGGAGGTGGTGCGGTATCACTTTATTGATGCCAGAACAGTTTGCCTTGGGCAATCGTGATAGATTCTCATAGTTAAGCATCTATAACCGAGTGTTGCCTGGAAGGTGTTTACTTTGGACCTGACCAGGTAGGGAGTCTTTGAGGTAGAATGTTTTGTAAGTCTATGTAACTGTAATTTTGTGTGCTTAAGTTTTCATTTTAATAAGCCTTTTACTTCAAATTTTTAAAATCCCAAAAGTTTTACTGAGCTTTGATGTTGAGATGAGTATTGGTTTTCTTGTTTTCAGAATACAAATAAAAGGTATGGCCTGTATCATAAAAATTAGGAGCACGATTTGACCATTCAGCCCGTCGAGCCTGCTCCACCATTCATTATGATCATGGCTGATCATCCAACTCAATAACCTGATCTCCCTTTCCCCCCATATCCTTTGGTCTCCTTAGCCCCAAGAGCTATATGTAACTCCTTGAAAACATAGAATGTTTTGGTTTAAACTACTTCCTGCGGTAGCGAATTCCACAGGCTTACCACTCTTTGGGTGAAGAAATTTCTCCTCACTTCAGTCCTAAAAGGTTTACCCCGTATCCTTAGACTATGACCCCTGGTTCTGAACACCCCCGCCATTGGGAACATCTTTCCCACATCTATTCTGGACGGATTCTCTGTTCTTGCAGCCGCGGATTTCTCAGCGGCGTGCCGTTCGCTGGTGGCAGATTCTATATCCACGCCGCTTGTCAATGGGCTTTCCCATTGCAGCCACCCCATGCTGCTGGCAGGGGTGCGCTGCTGGCATAAAAAGTGAATTGCAATGATCAGAGAAATTTTGGGCTCTGTATAGTTCTGTTACAATTTTATAGGTTTCTCTGAGATTCCCCCCTCGTTCTTCTGAACTCCAGCAAATATTATTCAAACTGACTCAATCTCTGCACGTACACCAGTCACGCCAACCCAGGAATCAGATTGGTAAACCTTCACTGCACTCTCTACAGCAAAACATCCTTTATCAGATAAGGAGGCCAAAACTGCACATAATATTCTAGGTGTGGCCTCGGGACACCTGGTGTCATTGAGATTTGTTGTTAAGTTTGAATAGGGATTTCAATATACATTCCGAAAAGGACATTGTGCAGAGCTATGGAGAAAGTATGGGATAATTGCTCTAATTTGACAGCACTTTCAAATAACCAGCACAGGCATAAAAGGCCGAATAGTCTCTTCTAGTTTTTATGATTTTTCAAGTGTTTATGACTTTCTATGTTTGTGCGGTAGCTCAACACATCTGACATGCCCGGAGGAGATGCTGCAATCATGTCCTAGAGCCGAGACGGTTTATGTCCAATGAATGTTGTTAGGATATTGTCTGTCTGTCCTGTGTTCCCTTTTAATGCTCGTCCTGCTGTCTGTTCTGAGGTATTCTTCGGGCCAACTGCTACAAAGTTACTACAGCCTTTGGGATTTCTGTTTCAATTGTAGTCTTTGGACACTGGAAAATCCCCCCTGTTCTGATGGGCTGGTCCAAATGCTTCCCCTTTAGGTTTTGTGGCATTACTCCTGATGTCGTTTGGTAGACTTGGCAAGCAGCCAATCAGTGTATATAGGATTTTCAGCCTTCTCTGATCGGGGCCTATGGTTGGTGAAGCCAGTTTTGTACAGGTATCATGCCAGTGAAAACCACAAAATTCCAGGATCAGAGCTGCATTAACCTCACAGGGAGGTGAAAGCTCCATCTGGTGGTAGAAAGACAGAGGTGCACTAACCTGAGCATCCTGCGGATAGCACCATCGGGTGGCCGATGGGTGGTATTGCGCCGACCTGGAATTCTTTTTTTAAAAAATATTTTTATTATCCTTTTTCACATTTTCTCCCACATTTACACCCATCAACAATAATCAGCAAGCTATGTCAATCCCCATAATAACAACGATCCCATCCGCCCACCAACCCCCAAACATCAGCCTGCATGTTTACATAAACAAATGACAAAAAGGAATCAGGGATTACCCGTAGTCACCCTTAATCTACACAGACCCCCCTCCCTCCAACCCACCCCCCCACCCACCTCCCCAACTAATGTTCGATGTTATCCAGTTCTTGAAAGTGCATAATAAATAGGGCCCATGACTTGTAGAACCCCTCCGAGCTTCCCCTCAGTTCGAACTTAACCTTCTCAAGGGTCAAGTATTCCAACTGGTCCCCCCGCCACACCAAGGCACTGGGTGGAGATGCTGCTCTCCATCCCAGCAGGATCCGCCTTCGGGCGATCAACGAGGCGAAGGCTATGATATCTGCCTCCGCTCCCGTTTCTAACCCTGGCTGGTCCGACACCCCGAATATGGCGTCCTGGGGACCCGGGTCCAGTTTCACACGCACCACCTTGGAAATTACCCATGAACACCTCCTTCCAGTACTCCCCTAGCTTTGGACAGGACCAAAACAAATGAAAGTGATTTGCGCCCCCCCCGCAACGCTCTCACACATCCTCTACTCCTTCAAAAAATCGGCTCATCCTCGCCCTCATGAGGTGCGCTCTATATACCACCTTCAGCTGTATCAGCTCCAACCTCGCACATGAGGTGGAGGCATTCACTCTCCGGAGCACCTCACACCAGACCCCCTCCTCTATAACCTCTCCCAGCTCTTCCTCCCACTTTGCTTTGATCCCTTCCAGTGGTGCCTTATCCTCTTCCAGAATAGCTCCGTACACCGCTGACACTGCCCCCTTCTCCAGTCCCCTTGTCGTCAACACCTCCTCCAGCAATGTGGAGGCCGGTTCCTCTGGGAAGCTCTGTATCTCCTTCCTGGCAAAATCCCGAACCTGCATGTACCTAAACACTTCTCCCTGTTCTAGCCCATACTTCGCTTCCAGCTCCTTCAATCCTGCAAACCGACCCCGAAGAAACAAATCTTTTAGCGTCTTAATCCCCTTCTCTTCCCATTTCCGAAAACTTCCATCCTACCTCCCTGGCTCAAATCTGTGGTTCCCCCGAATCGGCATTTCCCTTGACCTTCAACCCAACCCGAAGTGTTGGCGAAACTGCCTCCAGATTTCCAATGAAGCTATTATTACCGGACTCCCTGAATATTTCCCCGGAGCTATCGGGAGCGGCGCTGTTGCTCGTGCTTTCAGCCCCGACCCCCTGCACAAACTCTCCTCCATTCACACCCACTGAGAATAGAACATAGAACATTACAGCGCAGTGCAGGCCCTTCGGCCCTCGATGTTGCGCCGACCTGTAAAACCACTAAAGCCCATCTACACTATTCCCTTATCGTCCATATGTCTATCCAATGACCATTTGAATGCCCTTAGTGTTGGCGAGTCCACTACTGTTGCAGGCAGGGCATTCCACGCCCTTACTACTCTCTGAGTAAAGAACCTACCTCTGACATCTGTCCTATATCTATCTCCCCTCAATTTAAAGCTATGTCCCCTCGTGCTAGACATCACCATCCGAAGAAAAAGACTCTCACTGTCCACCCTATCTAATCCTCTGATCATCTTGTATACCTCAATTAAGTCACCTCGTAACCTTCTCTCTAACGAAAACAGCCTCAAGTCCCTCAGCCTTCCCTCATAAGATCTTCCTTCCATACCAGGCAACATTCTGGTAAATCTCCTCTGCACTCTTTCCAATGCTTCCACAACCTTCCTATAATGTGGCGACCAGAATTGCACGCAATACTCCAAATGCGGCAGCACCAGAGTTTTGTACAGCTGCAACATGATCAACCCCTCTGACCCAGTTCCGCACTTTATTCATGTTCGCCGCCCAGTAGTAGTACAACGGGTTCGGGAGACCCATAACCCCCTGCCTGCCTTCCCCTCTGTAGCAGCACCTTTCTCACTCTGGCCACCTTCACTCCCCATATGAATGAGGTAATCCTTCCCTCAATCTCCCTGAAAAAAGACTTTGGCAGGAAAATCGGTAGGCATTGAAAAATAAACCGGAACCGCGGCAACACATTCATTTTAACCGCCTGTACCCGACCCGCCAGTGACAGAGGAAGGCCATCCCACCTTGCCAGATCGGCTTTCACTCTCCCCACCAAACTAGTGATGTTGTACCTGCGAAGCCTCCCCCACTCCCGGGCAACCTGCACCCCCAGATACCTAAAATGAGTCCCTGCTCTATGGAATGGCAGCCCCCCCACCCCGCCCCAACCCCCGGCCGAGACACCGCAAAGTACTCACTCTTGTCCAGGTTCAACTTGTACCCCGAGAAAGACCCAAATACCCGCAGTAGCTCCAATATTCCTCCTATCGACGCACTCTGCTCCGACACATACAGCAGCAAGTTTTAAAGTACTGGTGGACAAGGATAAGAGTGGTCCGAGGATGAATGTGCTAAATTGGGGGAAGGCTAATTATAACAATATTAGGCGGGAACTGAAGAACATCGATTGGGGGCGGATGTTTGAGGGCAAATCAACATCTGACATGTGGGAGGCTTTCAAGTGTCAGTTGATAGGAATACAGGACAGGCATGTTCCTGTGAGGAAGAAAGATAAATACGGCAATTTTCGGGAACCTTGGATGACGAATGATATTGTAGGCCTCGTCAAAAAGAAAAAGGAGGCATTTGTCAGGGCTAAAAGGCTGGGAACAGACGAAGCCTGTGTGGCATATAAGGAAAGTAGGAAGGAACTTAAGCAGGGAGTCAGGAGGGCTAGAAGGGGTCATGAAAAGTCATTGGCAAATAGGGTTAAGGAAAATCCCAAGGCTTTTTACACTTACATAAAAAGCAAGAGGGTAGCCAGGGAAAGGGTTGGCCCACTGAAGGATAGGCAAGGGAATCTATGTGTGGAGCCAGAGGAAATGGGCGAGGTACTAAATGAATACTTTGCATCAGTATTCACCAAAGAGAAGGAATTGGTAGATGTTGAGTCTGGAGAAGGGGGTGTAGATAGCCTGGGTCACATTGTGATCCAAAAAGACGAGGTGTTGGGTGTCTTAAAAAATATTAAGGTAGATAAGTCCCCAGGGCCGGATGGGATCTACCCCAGAATACTGAAGGAGGCTGGAGAGGAAATTGCTGAGGCCTTGACAGAAATCTTTGGATCCTCGCTGTCTTCAGGGGATGTCCCGGAGGACTGGAGAATAGCCAATGTTGTTCCTCTGTTTAAGAAGGGTAGCAAGGATAATCCCGGGAACTACAGGCCGGTGAGCCTTACTTCAGTGGTAGGGAAATTACTGGAGAGAATTCTTCGTGACAGGATCTACTCCCATTTGGAAGCAAATGGACGTATTAGTGAGAGGCAGCACGGTTTTGTGAAGGGGAGGTCGTGTCTCACTAACTTGATAGAGTTTTTCGAGGAGGTCACTAAGATGATTGATGCAGGTAGGGCAGTAGATGTTGTCTATATGGACTTCAGTAAGGCCTTTGACAAGGTCCCTCATGGTAGACTAGTACAAAAGGTGAAGTCACACGGGATCGGGGGTGAACTGGCAAGGTGGATACAGAACTGGCTAGGCCATAGAAGGCAGAGGGTAGCAATGGAGGGATGCTTTTCTAATTGGAGGGCTGTGACCAGTGGTGTTCCACAGGGATCAGTGCTGGGACCTTTGCTCTTTGTAGTATATATAAATGATTTGGAGGAAAATGTAACTGGTCTGATTAGTAAGTTTGCAGACGACACAAAGGTTGGTGGAATTGCGGATAGCGATGAGGACTGTCTGAGGATACAGCAGGATTTAGATTGTCTGGAGACTTGGGCGGAGAGATGGCAGATGGAGTTTAACCTGGACAAATGTGAGGTAATGCATTTTGGAAGGGCTAATGCAGGTAGGGAATATACAGTGAATGGTAGAACCCTCAAGAGTATTGAAAGTCAAAGAGATCTAGGAGTACAGGTCCACAGATCACTGAAAGGGGCTACACAGGTGGAGAAGGTAGTCAAGAAGGCATACGGCATGCTTGCCTTCATTGGCCGGGGCATTGAGTATAAGAATTGGCAAGTCATGTTGCAGCTGTATAGAACCTTAGTTAGGCCACACTTGGAGTATAGTGTTCAATTCTGGTCGCCACACTACCAGAAGGATGTGGAGGCTTTAGAGAGGGTGCAGAAGAGATTTACCAGAATGTTGCCTGGTATGGAGGGCATAAGCTATGAGGAGCGATTGAATAAACTCGGTTTGTTCTCACTGGAACGAAGGAGGTTGAGGGGCGACCTGATAGAGGTATACAAAATTATGAGGGGCATAGACAGAGTGGATAGTCAGAGGCTTTTCCCCAGGGTAGAGGGGTCAATTACTAGGGGGCATAGGTTTAAGGTGAGAGGGGCAAAGTTTAGAGTAGATGTACGAGGCAAGTTTTTTACGCAGAGGGTAGTGGGTGCCTGGAACTCACTACCGGAGGAGGTAGTGGAGGCAGGGACGATAGGGACATTTAAGGGGCATCTTGACAAATATATGAATAGGATGGGAATAGAAGGATACGGACCCAGGAAGGGTAGAAGATTGTAGCTTAGTCGTGCAGTATGGTCGGCACGGGCTTGGAGGGCCGAAGGGCCTGTTCCTGTGCTGTACATTTCTTTGTTCTTTGTTCTTTGACACCCTGTGCTCTATTCCTCCCCCCCGCACTATTCCTTTCCATGCTCCCGAACTTCTCAATGTGATGGCCAAAGGCTCAGTCGCAAGTGCAAACAGCAGGGGAGACATAGGACATCCCTGTCTCGTACCACAGTGGAGAGAAAAGTATCTCAAACTGTTATTATTTGTGTGGACACTCGCCTTCGGTTCCTTATATAATAGCTTTACCCAGTTCACAAACCGCTCCAGCACTGCCATCAGGTACCCCAATTCTACCCGATCAAACGCCTTCTCGGAGTCCAATGCCACAACTACCTCTGTTTCCTTTCTTTCCACCGGTGCCATAACAACGTTCAAAATCCTCCTAATGTTCGAAACAGCTGCCTCCCTTTCACGAACCCCGTCTGATCCTCCCCTATTACCTTCGGAAGGCACTCCTCCAGCCTGCCCGCCAGTACCTTCGCCAATACTTTTACGTCCACATTCAGAAGTGATATGAGCCGATACGACCCACATTCCGTCGGATCCTTATCTTTTTTTAGTAACAGGGAAATCGATGCCTGCCCCAAGGTTTGCGGCAACACCCCCTTCCCTATCGCCTCCTCAAACATCCCCACCATCAGGGGTGCCAACCTATCCTTAAATTTTTGATAATATTCCACCGGAAACCCATCCGGCCCTGCCACCTTCCCTGACTGCACCCTCCCAATCGCATCCTTTATCTCTTGCACCACTATTGCTCCTTCTAATGTAACCCTGTCCCCCTCCCCTAGCCTCGGGTACTCCAACCCATCTAGAAATTCCTGCATCTCACGGTCTCCCCCGAGTGGCTCTGACTTGTACAACCTCTCATAAAACTCCTCAAAAACCTTGTTAATCAGCACTGGGGCCACCACCAACTTCCCTGCCCTATCCTTCACCTGAAGAATTTCCCTTGCTGCTGCCTCCCTCCGGAGCTGACCTAACATCTCCATGTTCATAAACTGCACCCCTTGCTCGTCTCAGTTGGCGCACCGCCTTCCTGGTGGACAGTCGGCCGAAGCTCGCCTGTAGTTCCTTCCTCTTTTCCAACTTCGCCGGGTCCCCATCCTCTGCATACCTCCTATCTACCTCCAACATCTCATCTATTACCCTCTGCCGCTCCAACCTCTCCTCTTTATCCACCCTGGCCTTAACAACAAAATTACCTCACCTCTCACCACCGCCTTTAGAGCCTCCCTGACGACTGCCTTCGACACCTCACCCGTACAATTGAAACCTACATATTCCTTAATTACCGTTTCAATTTTCTCACAGAACACTTGGTTCCCCAAAAACCCCACATCCAGTTTCCACCCCGGTCTCTGCGCTGCCCCCTTCTCCAGCACCATATCCACCCAATGTGGAGCGTGATCTAACACTGCAATTGCAGAGTATTCCGACCCCTTGACTCCAGCCAGCAAAGCCCTCCCCACCACAAAAAAGTTGATCCGCGAGTGTATGCTCCCGTTCCCTTGGGGGCAGGAACCTCCAAGGGTCCACCCTTCCCATTTCCACCATTAGCCCAGCCAGCCCCCCCCCCGATGGGACCAGCGAGCGCGGCCGTGATCTGTCCAACCTTGGCTCCTGCACCAAGTTCCAGTCCCCCCCCACAATCAGCACATGCGTGTCCAAGTCCAAATAGCCCCAAACACCTTCCTCGCGAATCCCACATCGTCCCAATTGGGACCGTATACACTTAACAGCGCCACTAATCTCCCCTCCAGTGCCCCTGTCACAATCACATATCTACCCCCCTGATCTGCCACCACCTTCTCCATCTGGAAGCGTACCCTTTTGCTGACCAGCACCGCTACCCCTCGAGCCCTTCCATTAAATCCGGAGTGAAACACTTGGCTAACCCAGCCCTTTTTAAGTCTCACCTGGTCCTTCACCCTCAAGTGAGTCTCCTGCAGCATTGCTACATCGGCTTTCAAACTTTTAAGATGTGCAAGCACCCTTGACCTCTTGACCGGACCTCCTAGCCCTCTCACGTTCCACGTGGTTATCCTTATTGGGGGTCTCTCACCCCCCCCCCCCCCCCACCTTTCTTATCCACCATCACCATACCACCGGGCCCTGCCCCATAAGCCTGACCCGCCCCTGTCAATTGTTAACATCGAACCCCTTCCCCCCCCCCTCCCAAGAACCCCCCCTACAAAAACATCCCCCAACATCCATCCCTCCACCCCCTCTTGCTCGCCTCGTAGACCCATTGAAGCCTGCTATCCAGGCTCCAACGTCCGCAGTCCTCCTCTCACCTCATCCCTGTTCACTAACTGACTTTAGTTAGCTAGCGCGGGTGGCTCCCCCCGCCAAGACCTCTCGCCCCCTTCCGCCCAGTCCCAGAGAAAGAAACACCAAAACAAACCCAACAATCCAACCCCTACAATTCACTAACATAACATTTAACCGTCGCAACACAGAACGCCATTAACCTGAACTCTGTAACAATGCAAAGAGAAGTAAATTTCAATACAAATCAGTAAAAAGAAAGTTGTAAAATTTGTACATTTTCCAGCTGCTCAAACCCAGTCCACAGTCTCTCTTCCAGTTCCGCTCTTCACGTCTGTCCCAAGCCTTCTGCCCTCACGAACGCCTCAGCCGCCTCCGCTGTCTCAAAATAAAAGTCTTTGGCGTTATATGTTACTCTCAACTTCGCCGGGTACACCACACCAAACCGCACCCCCTTCTTGTACAAAGCTGCCTTCACTCGCCCAAACGCCGCTCGTCTTTTTGCCTCACGCTCCTGCTTCGCCCAGCTTAATACTTTCTCCTTCATGCAAAACTTATGGAAGCAGATAATTACTGCCCTTGGCGGCTCGTTCACTTTGGGCTTCGGCCTTAATGACCGATGAGCTCGGTCTAGCTCATACAGGGTGGGGCTCTCACCCTCCCCCATCAGCTCCGCCAACTTCTTAGCGAAGTATTGCGTTGGCCTTGGGCCCTCTGTCCCTTCGGGCAAGCCCACAATTCTCAAATTGTGCCGCCTTGAGCGGTTTTCCAAGTCTTCCAGCTTTGCTCGGAGTCCTCTGTTAACCTCCACCACCCTCCGCAGCTCGTCCCCCGTCGAGGTGTCCTGGTCGCTGTGTCGTGTCACGGCCTCCTCCACCTCCTTCATCTTCTCGCCCTGCTCTCTCACCTCGGCCGATATCTTTGCCACGTCCACCCTCATCGGGCCGATTGCCTCCTCCAACAATGACCTCAACAGGACCGCCACCTCTTTCCTCAGGACCTCCATGTGCCTCACCAAACGTTGTTCCAGCTCCACCACCATCACCTCGGTCATCTTCTCCACCGTAAGTAGTGCGACCTCGCCTTGCAGTTTGGCTTCCGCCATCCTGTCAACACTTTTGCTCGTCTTCTCCTGCGGCGGCGAACCGCGTTTCCTCCTTTCTTCTACGCTGCCTTTCGCATCCTTTAGCGGCTTATTGTTTTTTTAATCTTATTTCCTTTCTCCTCTCTCCCCCTTCACCCTCCTGCCCTTCATCAATCTGACATTCTTCTTTTTTGAGAAAAAAAAAACTTAACAAACTTCCTTAAATCTTCTTTCTTTCTCCTCTGCATTCACCTGGGACCAGGCTTCAACCTTCTTTCTTCTTCCTCGGTGGGAGCCATCCGACGTGGAGCACCCTCCCTACATGGTGCCCTGGCCTCGGGCCTGCCGCCTCCGCCTCCTCGTTGCTCCGCCCCCGCTGTTCTGACCTGCCGGGCCCGGCCCCTGAGCCCCCGCCGCCCGACACCCGCGCGGGGTTCTTTGCTGGTTTGTAAACCGGCCCCGCTGTCTGCTCGTGGCAGCCCCAAAGGCCGAAGATAGTCGGGGGGCACGTGAAGACTCGGGGATTTCCCCGAAAGCGCCGCAAATCGCGGCCACCGGCGGGAGCTCTTGTTATTGCGGCCGCACTGCTCGCCCATGCCACCGGAAGTCCAGAAGGTTAACTTGGCTGATTCCTGGGATCCTGATCTGGAATTCTTAGGTGAAACACGATCTAGTGGTTGAAGGACGGAATTGCGCCAACCTGAACCTCTCGAGTACATCTGTTTCCCAGAGGCTCTAACCGCAGTAGTGAAGACTCATCTCAGAGCTACCCCTTTAATCCCTGTTTTTTTTTATTTCTCACCAACCCTTATCTTGTGTCCGTCTTGTGTGTGTCTGGATAGAGGGTGGGACGGGATCTTGGGATTAGGTAGTCTGGTATACCCATATGTTTTCTTATGTTCATCTTTTCTCCTTTTTGTTAATAAATAGTTTTTTAATGTTTTAATTCTAAATCTGGTATCTGTAACTTATTAGCAGTCAAGGGTTAAAGATCTTTGGAAAACACATTATTGGTGAATTCTCTTATGTTGCGACTCTGGGGTCTGTGGGGCTGGAATTCACTGCGCACTCGCCCAGGGTGTTGTAACAATGTGACTGCCTTTCTTGGTGTCAGGTATAACTCCAGCCAGTGGAGTGTTTTTCTCTTCATCCCCATTAACTAGTTTTACTCAGGATTCTTGGTGCCACACTGACTGAAATGCTACTTTGATGTGAAGGCCAGTTCACCATATGTATTGCGCTATCACTGATGCTCAGTTTCGATTCTGCCAATTCCTCTCAGCTCCAGACCTCAATGCAGCCTTGCTCCAAGCATGGACAGAATAGCTGAATTGTCTGCGTAATCCAATGGAGCTCTGGTGTCAGGCTCTCCACTGGCTGAAGTTGTACCAAACAAGATAGAAGATGATTGTGGTTGGTGAAAGCCCAGGACATCATTGCAAGAGTCGTACAGAACAGTGTCCTGGGCCCAATCATCTTCAGCTCCTTCATCAGGGCCTTGCCCCCACCCAACCATCATAAGATGAGAAATGGGGTTGTTCCCTGATGATTGCACCATGTTCAAATTCATTTTCAGCTCCTCGGGGCCTGAAGCTGTCCATAATTGCATGCTTTGAGGCCTGGGCTAATAAATGACAAATACGATTTTTTATCACAAAAGTATCAGGCAATGATCATCTCCAATAAGAGAAAAATTAACCTGAACAGCCAACAAAGTTACCATCGCGGAATCCCTTACCTAAACACCCCAGGGAGCACCATTGACCAGACATGAAAGTGGAACAATCACATAAACACTGTAACTATAACAGCAGATCAGAGATTGGATATTCTGCAGGTGATTAACTCACATTCTGACTTCCCAAAGCCTGTCGACCATCTACGAGGCACAAGTCAAGTGTGTGATGGAATACCCTCCACTAGATGGGTGCTACTCCAGCAGCACTCAAGAATCTCAACACCATCCAGAACAAAGCTTGATAGCTAATCCCTCCACCACTGACCAAAGGTGGCAGCAATGTGCCCCATCAGCAAGATGCATTTCAGCAACCCCATAAGATTTCTTCAATCGCACTTTCCAAACTTGCAACCTCCACCACCTAGAAGGGCAGAGGGTGCATGTTCTCCTTTAGGTTTCACATTATCCTTACCTGGGAATATATCGATGTTCCTTCATTGCAGCTGAAGCACCCTGGGCATGGCAACACCAAGCAGACTGCAGTGGTTTAAGTTGAACACCCAGTACCAGTTTCCTGAGGGCAATTAGACATGGGCAACAAATGCTTTCCCTGCCAATGATGCCCACACTTGAACTTGAAAAAAGAAAGCTTCATTCTAGGTACAAGAATCATGATCATGATCTGGCATCAAGCTTTGGCTCAAGTTTGCTTTTGTTGAAATCTCATGAGAGCTCAACATCATTTATCTATTTGCTGTGCAGCCAGTAACCCTTCCATCTAGCCTTCTTGATTGCATTCATCCATCATCTGTACTGCAGTTGCTGGTGCAACTGATGTGCCTATTTCAAATAAAGGAAATCTATCACTGGCCAATTTTCAAATATACCCAATATATTGCAGCTGTTTTGTCTCAATTCTGTGTTTCAATATTGATTGGTCATGTGGTGGGCTCATTTTATTTGCTTCTGCACAATGCTTAGTACAAAAACATATACACACTTGCATGAGGAAATATAGCACAGTAGACAGCTTATGACACCAGTGTCCATGCTGGTTTTTCAATACGATTTCCTTGCCCTTTCCCTGTAGTCTTTTTCTTCTTTTTGCAATTGAGATATCATCTCTCCCTGAATAGCTGGTGGTAATTCTATAGGCCATGTAAGGATTGTTATTTGGAGACATCAAATGAAACCATTCCTTCAACTCTACATCAAATCAATAACCTAAGGTTTATTGTACATCAAAAATTCAGCTAATTTAAACTGTCTCATGTTTGTGTGCATCTGCATCAACCAAACCAATCACAGCTGGAACACTCAACATGACTGAGTAAATTGACAATTTACTCTTATCAAAGTCATCAGAAATGTCAAGGCACAGTTGCATGTGAATTAATATGATTAATACATTGAGGGTAATTTGATTAGTACCATCTTCAAATCAGGCATTCAATATACACAAGTTATTTGGGCAGATATTACTAAATGATAAAAGTTTCATTAATTACAGAATTAAACATTAATTTAAATGTACCACAATAACCAGCTGGGTTTTACATAATGTGGAAAAGGGTCATGTTCATTCTGCATGATCAATTAAATTGGCGATAATGTTTTATGGTTAGATTTTTGTATACTTGACAAGTTAATAGTTTTGACCAACAAGTATATCGAGGTATATTTAAAGTCTATTTCAACATATTGCTGATAAGTAGATAGATTTGACAATATTGTTCGAAGATTTCATACAACTATATTATTCTGGATAGGCTGTAATTGAATTCGACAGGTCAATTTCTTTATCATATATTTTCTCCGCTCCCTTCCTTCATCAAGTATTCTCCGTCCTTCCTTTCCCCAACCATTTAATTTGCCCTACCATGTATTCTGATCCTTCCTTTCCCCTTGCCATGCATTCTGCAGCCTCCCTTTGCTATACACACTGTTCTTTCCATTCCTTTTTACCATGTCTTGTGCTGCTTCCTTTTTTTTAAATAAATGTTTTTTATTGGCTTTTTGAACAAAGTATATTTACCGTTATGTACACAGAATAGAATACATATATAGAAGAGAAGGGAACACGCACAAAAAACAAAACAAACAGCAACAAAAAAAAAGTTAGAATACAATAACTGGTAGGGTATTATGTGCTAGCTCAACAACAGCAGCTCTGTACAATTGGCAATTTTGTTTTTAGCACATAAGTAGGCATCTGTTTGGGGGGGGGCGGGGGGTGCGGGCGGCGGTACATATACATTTGGGTGCCGGGAAACAATTACAGAGGGCAATACGCAAATGGATCTGGTGTTGGTGTTGTCGCTTGCTTCTCCCGGACTGTTTTCGCAGCCGTTGTTGTCTCGTGATCACCTTCACTTCAGCTGTTTGTCCCGTCTTTTGCCCGGATTTTCCTTGTTCTCTGCTCCTGTAGATGCCAAGTTTGTTATCGTTTCCCGTACCCTCCTTCCGGCTGTCATTCCCTTGCTCCCCCCCCCCCCCCCACTCTCTGGTTCCCCTCTATTGTTCCCTGTCTCCTCCCTCTTTCCCCCCCCACCCCCCTACTGCTCCCTTTCCCCTGCCTCCCCTTCTGTGGTTCGCCTTTCTTTTCTCTTAGGTTTAGCTGCTATCTCCCCCCGGTCTATCCCTCCCTCCCCGCCTTGGCCCCTTTCCCCTGATTCTTGGCTACCTGGCTATTCTTCTTGTTCGTTGGCTACAAACAGGTCCTGGAACAATTGGGTGAATGGCTCCCACGCCCTGTGGAAGCCGTCGCCTGACCCTCGGATGGCGAATTTGATTTTCTCCATTTGGAGAGATTCTGAGAGGTCGGACAGCCAGCCTGCAACTTTGGGTGATGCTGCTGACCGCCAGCCGAACAGGATTCTACGGTGGGCGGTCAGGGAGGCAAAGACAAGGGCGTCCGCCCTCCTCCCCAGGAATAGATCTGGCTGGTCTGATACCCCGAAGACCGCCACTTTCGGGCATGGCTCCACCCTCATCCCCACCACTTTGGACATTGCCTCGGAGAAGGCTGTCCAGTACCGGACTTCCGGTTGCGGTGATGCCTAGCTAGCCGCACGCTTCGGTGGCTCCAGCTCCGACGGACCTTCGGGCTCTTTTAAGAGCCCCAACGGGGAATTTTTCGACGACGCAACCCGGTGTGGGGTGTGTGAGAAGGGAGTCCCCCCCAAACTAAGGAGGAAAAAACCGGCGGCGGCGGCTGCAGCGCGAGGAATCGTCGACCAAAGGGTCAGAAAGAGAGAAGTACAAGATGGCGGCGGAGAAAGCGCAGGCGACATGGGGGCCTGAGCAGGATGAAATTGTGAGACGGTGCGTGGAGCTGCTGAAGAGGGAGGTGCTGACCCCGTTGCTACAGGAAATTGAGGGGCTTAAGGAGACATTAAAGACCCAGGAGACAGAGCTCCGCGTGGTGGAGCAGAAGGTGACAGATATTGAGGACGAGATCCTGGGCCTGGCGGTTAAGACACAGACGCACGAGGCACTTCATAAAAAGTGTACTGAAAGGATCGAAGCCCTAGAAAATGGAGCGCGAAGGAAGAACCTTCGGATACTGGGTCTCCCTGAGGGTGTGGAAGGAGTGGACTGTGGAGCGTACGCAAGTACGATGCTGAGCTCACTGATGGGTGCTGAGGCCCCTACGGGCCCCTTGGAGGTGGAGTGGGCAAATCGGATTCCGGCGGGAAGACCAAAAGCGGGAGAACCACCCAGGGCGATAATCGTGCGATTTTACCGCCTTAAGGTTAGAGAAGAGGTCCTGAGATGGGCTAAAAAGGTGCGGAGTAGCAGATGGGAGAATGCAGTGGTACGGGTATACCAGGATTGGAGTGCGGAGGTGGCGAGAAGGAGGGCGAGCTTCAACCGAGCCAAAGAGGTGTTGCATAAAAGGAAGGTGAAGTTCGGGATGCTGCAGCCGGCAAGACTATGGGTCACGTATCAGGAGAGACACCATTATTTCGAGACGGCGGAGGAAGCATGGACCTTCATCAAAGAAGAGAAATTGGATCGGAACTGAGGGACTGATGCTGCAGGAAATGTTATTGTTAATGTTACGGTGGAAGTTAATTGAGAAGTAAATTGGGAAGGGGGGAGACATTGGGGCAATGTGGGCGCCGGTTGGGGGGGGAAAGACGGGACATAGTTGGAGAATGGGGAAGGGGAGGGGGAGGGGAAAGGGAGCTGCGCCACAAGAGGCGGGTCAGGTAAAGGGATGTTCCCGCGCCAGAAAGAATAAGGCGGAAAGACAGGCGCAAGGCGGATGGGAGTTCCCCACACGGGGGGGGTCGAGGAGTAGCCGGGGTCAGTTTAAGCCAGCTGACTTACGGAAGTAATATGGGGGGAGCAATCATGCTAGAAAGAGATCTAGCGGGGAGGGGGGGGGGGGGGGTAGGGGGGGAGGGAAGGGGAGGGGGGTGGACAACTGGGTTGCTGCTGCGGAAATCCAAAAGGAAATGGCTAGAGTGGGTGGGCGGGGATGGTGTGCGACGCCGGGGGAGCGAGCGGGAGCGCGGAGGCGGGATATGGGACTGGCCTAGAGAAGGTAATGGCTAGTCGACACTGGAAGGGGGCAGGTAGCCCCCTAGTGAGGCTGATCACGTGGAACGTGAGAGGCCTGAACGGACCGATAAAAAGGGCCCGAGTGCTCGCGCATTTTAAAGGACTAAGGGCAGACGTGGCTATGCTCCAAGAGACGCACCTAAAGGTGGTGGACCAAGTTAGGCTAAGGAAAGGATGGGTGGGACAGGTGTTCCACTCAGGACTGGACGCAAAGAATAGAGGGGTGGCCATTTTGGTGGGGAAACGGGTAGCATTTGAAGCAAAGAACATCGTAGCAGATAGCGGAGGTAGATATGTAATGGTGAGTGGCAGGCTGGAGGGAATGGAGGTCGTGTTGATTAATGTGTATGCTCCAAACTGGGGCGATGCGGGATTTATGAGACGGATGCTGGGGCGTATACCGGACCTGGAGGTAGGAAACTTGATTTTAGGAGGGGACTTTAATACGGTGCTGGACCCGGGGCTAGATAGATCCAGCTCAAGGACCGGAAGGAGGCCGGCAGCGGCCAAGGTACTTAAGGGGTTTATGGACCAAATGGGGGGAGTGGATCCATGGCGATTTCTTAGACCTCGGGCTAGGGAGTTTTCCTCCTTCTCCCATGTCCATAAAGTGTACTCCCGGATAGATTTTTTTGTTTTGGGAAGGTCGTTGATCTCTAGGGTGGAAGAAGCTGAGTACTCAGCCATAGCGGTTTCGGATCATGCCCCACATCGGATGGACCTGGAATTAGGAGAGGAAAGGGAGCAGAGAACACTCTGGCGATTAGATGTGGGACTGATGGCGGATGAGGGAGTGTGTGCAAGAGTGCGGGGGTGTATTGAGAGATACCTGGAGGTCAATGACGACGGCGAGGTCCCTGTGGGAGTGGTATGGGAAGCACTAAAAGCGGTGGTCAGAGGAGAGCTGATCTCCATTGGGGCCCACAAAAGGAAAACAGAGGCCAAGGATAGGGAAAGATTACTGGGGGAGATTTTAAGGGTGGATAGGGAATTTGCAGAGACCCCGGAGGCGGAATTGTACAGGGAGAGGAGACGACTCCAGACGGAATTTGACCTTCTGACCACCAGAAAGGCGGAGGTACTGTGGAGGAAGGCACAGGGGAGGAGGTATGAATATGGGGAAAAGGCTAGTCGCCTGTTGGCTCATTAATTGCGAAAGAGGGCAGCAGCGAGAGAGATAGGAGGAATTAGAGACGAAAGGGGAGACACGGTGCGAAGGGCAGGAAAGATAAATGAGGTGTTCAAGACCTTCTATGAGGAACTGTATAGGTCTCAACCCCCAGAGGGAGAGGAGGGGATGCGGCAGTTCCTGGACCAATTGAGGTTCCCGAAAGTGGAGGAGCGGGGGGTGGTAGGCCTGTGGGCACCGATTGGGGTGGACGAGGTTATTAAGGGACTGGGAAGCATGCAAGCAGGGAAGGCCCCAAGGCCAGACGGGTTCCCGGTGGAGTATTACAGAAAATATGTGGACTTGTTGGCCCCGTTGATGGTGAGGACGTTCAATGAGGCCAGGAAAGGGGGGACTCTACCCCCGACGATGTCGGAGGCGACGATATCGTTAATTTTGAAGAGGGATAAAGATCCATTGCAGTACGAGTCCTATAGACCCATTTCATTATTGAACGTGGACGCCAGATTGTTGGCAAAGGTACTGGCATCGAGGATAGAGGACTGTGTCCCGGGGGTGGTGCACGAAGACCAGACGGTTCGTAAAAGGGAGACAACTGAATGTTAACGTGCGACGACTATTAGGGGTGATAATGATGCCCCCAGTGGAGGGGGAGGCAGAGATAGTGACGGCAATGGACGCAGAGAAGGCATTTGATAGGGTGGAGTGGGAGTATTTATGGGAAGTGTTAAGGAGGTTTGGGTTTGGGAACTGGTTTATTAGCTGGGTTAGACTTCTTTATGGGGCTCCAACGGCAAGCGTAGTTACAGGTCGACATAGATCGGAGTATTTCCGACTATATAGGGGAACAAGACAGGGATGCCCGCTGTCTCCATTGTTGTTCGCGTTGGCAATTGAACCTCTGGCCATGGCGTTGAGAGACTCCAGGAAATGGAGAGGGGTGATTAGAGGGGGAGAAGAACACCGAGTCTCGTTATATGCGGATGACCTATTGTTATACGTGTCGGACCCAGCAGGGGGGATGATCGAGGTTATGCAAATTTTGAGGGGGTTCGGGGATTTCTCGGGGTATAGGCTAAACATGGGGAAGAGTGAATTATTTGTGATACATCCAGGGGACCAGAGTAGAGAGATAGAAGGCTTGCCTCTAAGGAAAGTGGAAAGAAACTTCCGATACCTGGGGATTCAGATCGCTAGGAGCTGGGGAACCTTGCACAGACTTAATCTGACACGGTTGGTAGAACAAATGGAGGAGGACTTCAAGAGGTGGGACATGCAGCCTCTATCGCTGGTGGGCAGGGTGCAAGCAATTAAGATGATGGTCCTCCCGAGGTTCTTATTTGTATTTCAATGTCTCCCTATACTAATCACCAAGACCTTTTTTAATAAAATAGACAGGAGCATCACGAGCTTCGTGTGGGCAGGGAAAGTTCCGAGAGTAAGGAGGGGGTTCCTTCAGCGTAGTAGGGACAGAGGAGGATTGGCACTACCGAACTTGGGCGATTACTATTGGGCCGCCAATGTGGCAATGACACGTAAATGGATGATGGAGGGTGAGGGAGCGGCGTGGAAAAGACTGTAGAGAAAGTCCTGTAAAGGGACGAATTTAGAGGCGCTGGTGACGGCGCCGCTACCGATCTCACCTAAAAAGTTTACCACAAACCCGGTGGTGGCGGCAACATTGAATATCTGGGGACAGTGGAGGCGACAGAGAGGGGTGCGGGGAGCCCTGGTGGGGACCCAATCAGGAACAACCATAGGTTCGCCCCAGGAAGAATGGATGGAGGATTTCAGAGCTGGTACCAGTTGGGAATTAGGAGGGTGGGAGATTTATTTATAGATGGGACTTTTGCGAGCTTGGGAGCATTGGAGGAAAAGTATAAGTTGCCCCGGGGAAATGTCTTGAGATATATGCAGGTGAGGGCGTTTACTAGATAACAGGTGAGGGAATTTCCGTTGCTCCCGACACAGGGGATACAGGACAGGGTGCTTTCAGGGGTGTGGGTCGGAGAGGGCAAGGTGTCAGATATTTATCGAGAGATGAGGGAAGAGGGGGAGGAGTCGGTGGGCGAACTAAAAGGAAAGTGGGAAGACGAACTAGGGGAGGAGATAGAAGAGGGTATGTGGGCTGATGCCCTAAGCAGGGTAAACTCCTCTTCCTCATGCGCCAGGCTTAGCCTGATTCAATTTAAGGTGCTACATAGAGCACACATAATGGGAGCAAGGTTGAGCAGGTTCTTCGGAGTGGAGGACAAGTGTGGGAGGTGTGGCGGGAGCCCGGCAAACCACGCACATATGTTTTGGGCGTGCCCGGCACTGGAAGGGTATTGGAAGGGAGTGACGGGAGTGATTTCGCGGATGGTGAAGGCCCGGGTCAAACCAGGCTGGGGGTTAGCTCTATTTGGAGTTGCGGAAGAGCCGGGAGTGCAGGAGGCGAAAGAGGCCAACGTTGTGGCCTTTGCGTCCCTAGTAGCCCGGCGCAGGATCCTACTCATGTGGAAGGAGGCGAAACCCCCCGGACTGGAGGCCTGGGTAAATGATATGGCGGGGTTCATTAAACTGGAGCAGATAAAGTTTGCCCTGAGAGGATCGGCTCAAGGGTTCACCAGGCGGTGGCAGCCATTTCTCGACTACCTAGGGGAACGTTAGAGGGAAGACAGATGACCAGCAGCAGCAACCCAGGGGGAAGGGGGGGGGGGGGGGGGGTTAGTTTAGTTTAGGTCAAAGATAAGGGGTTTTGTGACTTGTGTATTGTAAAAAATTTCTGTATTGTTATTGTTGCGTTTGCTTTGTAAGAGGGGAAAAATTGTTGTTTGGGAAAATAATTTCAATAAAACATATTTAAAAAAGAAAAAAGGCTGTCCAATACCCCGCAAGTCTGGGGCAAGACCAGAACATGTGGGCGTGGTTGGCCGGGCCTCCTTGGCACCATTCACATCTATCCTCCACTCTGGGAAGAACCTACTCATACGAGTTCTTGTTAAGTGGTCTCTATGTACCACTTTTAGTTGCGTCAGGCTGAACCTTGCGCACGTGGAGGTGGAGTTGACCCTATGCAGTGCTTCGCTCCAGAGTCCCCACCCTATTTCAATCCCCAGGTCTTTCTCCCATTTCTTTCTTGTTGCGTCCAGTACGGTGTCGGCCCTTTCTACCAGTCGGTCATACATGTCGCTACAGTTCCCTTTATCTAGGATGCTTGTGTCCAGTAACTCTTCCAACAATGTCTGTCGTGGCGGTTGTGGATACGTCCTTGTCTCTTTTCGTAGGAAGTTTTTGAGTTGCAGGTACCTCATCTCGTTCCCCCTGGTCTTCCTTTTTTAATGTATTGCAGCACTTCCCCCTTGGCATCTATTTCCAACCCACTCCTATCCTAATCAGATGCTATCGGACCGATTGTACTAGCTTCCTTCTCTTTATGTTTAATAACTAAGATTGCTTCCTGTATTTGAAGAAGGTGAGAACTCCTGTTTTTGTGTCAATTCCTGCTTACAGTGCAGAGAAGTTCAAATCCGTTCGGAGACTCGACCTCCCTAATATATTAACGACTGCATTCAAGAGCAGACATGGGGATGCACAATTGTGCTGATTTATACTCGCAGATGCTGATTGAACCCAGGACTGTCTACCTAAAATTCTGATTGGTATGCATGTGCACAACAACTAACTTGTTTGGTTACTAATTTTTGTCAAAATGGACGAGTAAATATTTTTAAAATGGCAAACTCCTAAAGTCTTTAATTGCCATCTGTGTTTGTGACTTTTTTGTAGTAATATGTCAATAGTGAATATCGTGCAGGATGTTGTGAGGTATCAATCATTTTTAAAAGACTGTTATTTTGTGGGACCAATTTAACCAATGGGATAAGAGTTTCCTATGATCCTTCGTCAATTCAAAATCTTAGCTGGTATATATGGCTTACTTCTGCACTCACAATGTTTACGAGTGTAGCATCTGCTTTTGATGACCAAATTTGAAGGTGGCTGGAATATGTGGTGGCTGCCATTTAGTCTTTATGTATGTAAAACAATGGCAAACCGAACAAGGGCCATTTTGGTTAAATCATTGGCTCTCAAAAGTGGAATACACATTGTATCTTTTCGTTGATTTTCTTATGAAATGCCTGCTGCACTCTGTTAGCAGGAATGAATCCGAAAGAATCACTCGATACTCTGGTCTGTCCCAAATGTCAAAATGTTTATTGATTTAACACCAGCAGGGTGCAAGTCACTGGGCACACGATGCGCTTCTCTGCTCAGCAAATTTTGAACAGTTACACAACCCAGCTTGGCTGGACACAACCAATCGTAACGATTATCGATTCCATTCACTTGCTGTTCGATCCAATGAAATTGGTTAGGAAGCAGCATGGGCTGCGTGATCGGCTCATGGACAGATAGAGGCTCCCTCATGATGTTTTCCAGACCCACTTATCAACTGTCCTTGGGTCTTCTTGATGAATCGCAATCTTAACCTTGCTACTGACGGGGACTACAGTCAGCATTCCTCAGAGGCAGCTGCTCGGGGGCTGCTGATGAAGGATGTTTTGCTGATTGAGCCATTTCGGTGCAGATCAGCCATTTCGGTGCAGATCAGTGTGAACTAGCCTTTGTAAACAAATGTGGCCAAGTCAGTTCGCTGAATCTCATGTGCCTCACAAACACTTCATTGCTACCTAGGATTATGCGTTATTAGAGTGTACCTAAGCAGTCACAGGTATTCAGTATATTGTGTTTTCAAAAATACATGGATATAATGTTTACTGCAGGTGCCTCTGCCTTTGGAACTTAGTTCAACACACTCCCTCTTAAAATAATACCCACTTAATTTGCCTTCTTCGGCATATTTAGTGAATATTCAGCAATCTCTGTGTGAAACTGTTAAACACAAATATCCAAGGATACGCAGTATTTCGGAAAGATGGACTGAAAGGAAAAGGAGGTCTTGTAGTCTTGATCGTGCTGAAATGAGAAATGACGTAAGCGCAGGAGATCAAGATATGGGATCAGTCTGGGTGCAGTTAGAAATGGCAAAGGGAAAAAGTCCTTGGTAGGAGAAATCTCTAGGTCCAGAAACGGTCACAGTATAAACCAGGAATTACTGGAGGCTTGTAAAAAAGATACGACAACAATCATGGGTGATCGGGACTTCCGGTGGCAGCCATGGTGTGACTGGTCGCACATTTGGCAGCTCCCGCTTGTGGCGTTTTTTTGGTCCATTTTCACTATTAATGGGCAGATGTTTTGATGGAAAAAGGTGCAGGAGTGGTGGAGGAAGAGTATATTCCACCGGTGGATGGATTCGTGGACCAGAAGTGGTTTTAGGCAAAAGGAGCTGTTGGAGCAAGAAACCTTTCCTGCGACACAGGGAAAGATGGCGGAGGGCAAAGGATCGGCTCTACCGTCTCAATAGTCGATGGAGCAGCTGGTGGCCTGCTTGAATAAGAAGTTCAGCCAGCAGAGAAAGGAGTCTCTGGAGGACCTGGCGAAGGCGGGGATCGACCGCGTGGAGCTGGCGAAGGCGGGGTTCGACCGTGTGGAGCTGAGGCTGGAGACACAAATCCAGGCGATCCAAAGGAGACGGTGGGGGAGCACGAGGAGCAGCATACTTCGTTGGCGACCGAAATGGGGGTGTTGAGCTATACCCAGAAGCGGCTTCAGGAGAAGGTGGAAGATCTCGAAAACAACTCCCGGAGGCAGAATCTGAGGATTGTGGGGGTGCCAGAGGGCATTGAGGGAGTGGACGCTGGCTCTTATGTAGCCAAAATGCTGGAGAAGCTGCTGGGGGAGGGGGCCTTTGATGGGCCCCTTGATATGGATTGGGCGCAGAGGGAGCTGATGAGGAAACTGCAGGCTAACGAGCCGGCGAGGGCGATGGTGATGCGGTTGCACTGGCTCCTTGGTAAAGAAAGGATCTTGAGGTGGGCCAGGCAGACGAGGCTATGTACCTGGGAGGATAACGAGCTTCGGGTATACCAGAACCTGGGTGCAGAGCTGGCCAAGAGGAGAGCGGGCTTTAACCGAGTGAAGACTGCCCTCTTTAAGAAGGGGGTGAAGTTTGGGATGCTGTAGGAGGTGTTTGGTTGATTCTCCCTGTGCCCCCCCCCCCCCCCGCTCCCCCCGCTCCCCTTGCCAGGGAGATCGGGATTTTTTTTCACCCTTGGGGGTTGCTTTTTCTTATTGGGCTGTTATTGCTGTAACTTGCTTGTCCCCCTTGGGGGTGGGGGGAGAGAATCTTCTTTGGGGCCTTTGTTGCTTCACTCAGGGCTATTTTGATGGAATGGGGGAGGGGCATCTTGGTAATTGCACTGGGTTTTGTTTTCCTCTGGGGGATATTTTCCTTTGTACCTTTGTTGTTTCTTTCTTTGTTTGCTGTTTGCACCAGGGGAGTGTGTGAGGGTGGGGTGGAATCAGTAGGGGGTAGGATATTTGGCTCTGGGTGGCACGGTAGCACAGTGGTTAGCACGGTTGCTTCACACTGCCAGGCTCCTAGGTTCGATTCCTGGCTTGGGTTACTGCCTGTGCGGAGTCTGCAAGTTCTCCCCGTGTCTGCATGGGTTTCCTCCGGTTGCTCTGGTTTCCTCCCACAAGCCCCGAAAGAGGTAATTTGGACACTCTGAATTCTCCCTCCATGTACCCGAACAGGCACCGGAATGTGGCGACGAGGGAATTTTCACAGTGACTTCACAGTGACTGCATTGTGGTGTTCATGCAACTCTACTTCTGACACTAATAAAGATTATTATTAAGGCGCATGGGTGGAGGCTGGCAGTCTAGGGCGGTGTTGTACCTTTAAGACCTCTGATGCATTCGACCAGTTTACTTACTCAAACGTTTTACCCAGGTGCCCTTATTTGTGAGATGAACGAAGGACCAAACCAGTTTATTCACAGTTCTATTACTCAAGAAAATATGACTCCGACTCACAGCTGAACTTTGGGTTTTACCTGCACTTAGTAAAGGAGGCTGGCAGGCTTTGAGCATTTGATCTGGATACCTTCTCTGGGTTTGAAAGAAATCCTTTATTCTTGCGATGGTTGTGCCTGTGGAACTCCCAGGTTATCGTTCAAGATCTGTTAGATGCTGCTTTCTTTATACTGGAAAGCTTGAATTGAATCATAGGTATACGCCCACCACTGGCCATTGCCCGAGCCGGACCCCAACTTAATGAGAAGGATGGGATACTCCTGTTTACCCATGGTGGTTCAATCAAGACCCATTGTCCTCTGAAACTGCCCTTGTCTGACGAGCCATCCGCTCATTATGGCGTCTGATGGCTTCTTTTGTCTGTTCTTCGGCCTGCTGCAAAGTTGATCACCTGTGACTGGAAGTTTGTTACATATTCATAGACTTGCAGTGGGTAATCACAAAATCCATATAGCAGTAACAGGTTTATGCCTTGTCGTGGGTGCTGTTGCAGATGGCCAGTATCGATTCCAGCCAGGGTCTCATGAGACAGTTTCTGTTCCTTGACTATGTGTATCCTCTCAGCCTGTTTTCAGTACCACAGCGGGACAGTTCAGGGTAGCGCAGTGGGGGGGGGGGGTGAGTAGGTGGTTAGAGTGTTAATCGGGGTTGGGATTGTTGCTTGGGTTGGAGGGGGGGGGGGGGGGGTACTGCTGACAGGGGAGGGACTTTTGATGTATGATCTGAAGGGGGTTGGTGACTGTGGACATCTGAGGGTGGGCCTGGGGGGGGTTGCGGGACGTGGCAGAGGCTGGCCTAGCAGGGGCTATGGTTGTTTTTGGGCAGGGGGGGAGACTGAGTGTCCCCCAAACAGACTGATCATATGGAATGTGAGAGGGTTGAATGGGCCGGTCAAGAGGTCCTGTGTGTTTGTGTATTTGTGGAGCTTAAAGGCGGATGTGGCATTCTTGCAGGAAACACACCTGAGGATTGGGGATCCAATCCAGGCTAAGGAAAGGGTGGGTAGGTCAGGTCTTTCATTCAGGATTGGATTTGAAGAAGCAGGGGGCGGCGGTCTTGATAAATAAGCGGGTAGCATTTGATGTGGGGAACATAGTGGCAGACTCCAGGCGGGGGGGGGGGGGGAAGGTTCGTTATGGTGAGTGGGGAATTGGAGGGGATGTCGGTGGTTTTGGTGAATGTGGGACGATGTTGCGTTTATGAGGCGGGTGCTGGGGAAGGACCTGGACTCGCACTGGCTGATAATGGCAGGGGGAGGGGGATTTTAATACTGTTATTGAGCTAAAATTGGATCGATTGAGTCTGAGGTTGGGGAGGGTATCAGCGGTGGCGAGGGAATTGAAAGAGTTTATGGCGTGTATGGGAGGTGTGGACCCGTGGAGATTTGGTAGTTCGAGGGCGAAAGAATTTTCTTTCTTCTCTCATGCACATAAGGTGTACTCCCGGATTGACTATTTAGTGATGGACAGGACGTTGTTGACGGGGGTGGTCGGTTCGGACTACTTGGCGATTGTGGTTTCGGACCATGTGCCGCATTGGATGAACTTGCAGGTGGATGGAGGGTGTGGGGCGGGCAGCGCCCGCAGTGGAGGCTGGATGTGGGACTGTTAGCAGATGAGGAGGTTTGTGAGCTGGTTAGACCTACTATTAGGGGTTATGTGGAGCTGAATGACACGGGCAAGGTTTCGGCCGCCACATTACGGGATGCATTGAAAGCAGTGGTGAGGGAGGAGTTTCTATCAATACGAGCGCATAGAGACAAGATGGAGCGGGCGGAGATGTCGAGGTTAATGGATAAGATCCTGCAGATAGATAGGTATTCTGAGGCCCTGGAGGCTGGGTTGTTGAGGGAGCGGCAGAAACACCAGATGGAGTTTGGACTGATATGTACGGGTAAGGCGGTGGGGCAGTTGAGCAGGGCCGAGGGGCAGTCCACGAATATGGGGAAAAGGCGAGTAGGATGTTGGCTCATCAACTGAGGAAGTAGGAGGCGCTGAGGGAGATTGGAAAGGTGAAGGATAGGTGGGGGAACACGTCCAAAGCTGGAGGGATTCTGGCGGGGGGTTTGCTGACATTATGTCTGAGGTCTTAAGGATGAAATTGGTCCTGATTCCAGAAGTGGCAATCTTTGGAGTGTCAGATGATCCGGGAGTCCAAGAGGCAAGAAAGGCTGATGTCTTGGCCTTTGCCTCCCTGGTAGCCTGGAGACGGATCTTATTGGAGTAGCGGGACTTCGGGCTGCCGAAACTGGGTGAGCGATCCAGCAGAATTCCTCAGGCTGGAAAAGATTAAATTGGCCTTGAGAGGGTCTGTGGAGGGGTTTGCCCGGAAATGGCAGCCGTTCATCGACTACTTAGAAAATAGTTAGGATGCCAGCAGTGGGGGGTGGGGGGGGGGGGGGAAGGCTGTAGGGGGGTTAAAAAAGAGGTGGGGAGGTGGAGAGCGGGAGGCAGGACGGTGGGGTGTTCGATATTTATTTTCTTTGGTTATTTGTATTCCTGTTTGCGTGTTTTTTTTTCTGTATAGTTATGCTTGATGTCTATATATAAATGCCTCAATAAAAATATTTAAAGAAACAATCATGGGTGACTTTTAAAAAATTTAGAGTACCCAATTCATTTTTTCCAATGCAATTTTAGTGTGGCCAATCCACCTAGCCTGAACATCTTTGTGTTGTGGGGGCGAAGCCCACGCAAACACGGGGAGAATGTGCAAACTCCACACGGACAGTTAGCCAGAGCCGGAATCGAACCTGGGACCTCGGTGCCGTGAGGCAGCAGTGCTAACCACTGCGCCACCTTGTTGCCCAATGGGTGATTTTAATATGCACCTCGATTAGAAGAATCAAATTAGCAAGGGTAGCCCGGAGACGGAGTTCATTGAATGTATTGTGGAACCAATCAGGGAGCAGGCTACTTTGGGTTTAGTATTGTGTAATGAGGAGGGATTAATTAATTACCTTGTAGTTAAGGAACCTCTAGGGAGGATTAACCATAGTATGGTAGAATTCAAAATTCAGTTTGCGAAGAGAAAATGGAGCCCCACACTTGCGTCTTGGAATTAAACAAAGGAAATTACATAGGCATGAGGGCAGATTTGGCCTCAGCAGAGTGGGCAGGAAGGCTAAAAGGTAGGGCAGCTGATGAGCATTGGCAATTGTTTCAGGAGATACTCAATTCCTCACAATTAAAATGTATCCCAGTGAGGAAGAAAATGGTAAGAGGGGTGACAAAGCTGACAAAGGGTCATCTGGACTCGAAACGTTAGGTCTTTTCTCTCCCTACAGATGCTGCCAGACCTGCTGAGCATTTTCTTTTTGGTTTCAGATTTGATAACTGATTTCATTAACTTAGAAACTTGCCCTGCAGCCTTTAAAGATTTGTAAATCTGCACCTCAGATCTCTCGGATCTTACATTCATTGCTCAAAATACAGTTGTACGATTTGGATGATGTTGCCACTCTATGGTGTTCTCTCAAGGTGCAACATTTCAGCTGTATAAAATTGCATCTGCTATATGTCTGTCCATTTCAAGTCTTCCTGAAGCCTTTTACTAATCATGCTTGCAAAACTTGGCAATGTAGAATCTGCAAACTTCCAAATTGTGCTCCATATACTCATGTTCTGGTCATTCATATATAGCAAGAAAAGCAGTGGTTCTAATATTGGCCCCTGGCGACCCTACTGCATACTTCAGTCCAGTCAGAAAAACATCCATTCACCACGGCTCTCTGTCTCTTTCCCTTGGCCAATTATAAACCTAAATTACCACTGTCCATTTAACAGCATCTGCTTCTGTTTTCCAAATAAATCTGTTGTGAGGTACCTTGTTAAATGCCTTTTTGAAAGTTCACGGGCGGGATTCTCCGGGATCCGGCTGGCGGGCCGCACCGGTGAAAAGAGTGAAGTGAACCACTCCGGCGTCGGGCCGCCCTGAAGGTGCGGAATCCTCCTTGGCACAAGCGCAGGAGCGCCGGCATGTTCCCAGAAACCGCTGGCGTGCTTCCTGCGCATGCGCAGGGGGTTTCTTCTCCGCGCCAGCCATGGTGGAGCTTTACAGTGGCCGGCGCAGAGGGAAAGAGTGCCCCCACGGCACAGGCCGGCCACTGTGGGCCGCCCCCCCCCCCCCCGGGCCAGATCTCTCTCTCTCCCCCCCACCCCCCACCGGGGACTCCGCAGGCCGTCCGCATGCCAGGTCCCACTGGTAAGAACCTTGTGTAATTTTACGCCGGTGGGACTGACCGTAAACGGGCTGCCGCTCGGCCCTTCGCGGAGCGGAGAATCGCCAGGGGGGCCGCTGCCAACCCGTAATAATTCTCCGGGTGCTCCGGTTTCCTCCCAATGTCCAAAGATGTGCAGGTTAGGTGGATTTGCCGTGCTAAATTTCCCCATCGTGTCCAAAAGGTTAGGTTGGGTTACGGGGATAGGGTGGAGGGGGTGGGTTTAAGTAGGGCGCCCTTTCCAAGGGCCGGTGCAGTCTCGATGGGTCGAGTGGCTTCCTGCACTGTAAATTCTATGATTCTATGACAACAATCGAACAGTTCCTTTTCTATTCTTTAACTCTAACCAAGTAGATTTAATTTTTGACCTCTATTGTATTGTTCCTCTGCAGAACTGCAATATTTTCCTTGCTTATTACTGCATCAACAAACCTCCCCAGAAGGGATTGGCCCCAGCCCTGTCCAGGTGCAACCTGGCCTTGTACAGGTCCTCATTGTCTCAGAACTGGTTCCAATGCCCCAAGAATTTAATGTGTTACCTTCTGCACCACTTTTTTTCAGCTACATATTCACCTACACTACCTTCATATTTCTGTACTCATGAATGTGTGGCAATGGAGTGACCCAAAAATGACTATCTTCAAGGTCCTGGTCTAATCATTTACCCAGCTCTTGGAGCTCTTCCTATAGAGTCTGAACCCTTTTCCTACCGATGTCATTAAATCCATTATAGACCATTACTTCTGGTCGTTCCCCTTTCTCTTACAGACATGTACCAGTTCAATTATATACTTTACCCTGGTAGCATGGAGACAATACAGCATGTGGGACACAGGTCTGCAGTTGCAGAAACATTGGTCCATTCCCTGACTATTGAACCCCTTATAACAGTTGGAATGCTACACTTCGTTGTGCCCACCGTCATGCATCAGTGCCATAGATTTCCTTTTGACATTCCCCCAAGATGTCATCACCTTCACTGATAGTCAGCATTGATTATGTAAGTGCCAAGCTCAAATGGGATTTTGCACTGCCTTTTCCACCTCAACTGCCTGGTGATCGTGCTGCCCTCCTGAACTTGCTATGACTATGGGATGACCATTTCCTGAATAATACTGTGGTATCATTATTTAGGACGGGGAGGAATGGATAAACCAGGAAACTACAGGCCAGTTAGTCTAACCTGGGTGGTGGAGAAACTATTGGAAGCAATTCTGAAAGACAGAATTAATCTACATTTGGCGAGGCAGGGATTAATCAAAAAAGTCAGCATGGTTGTGTTCAGGGGAAACCATTTCTGACCAACTTGATTGAACAATTCGAAGAGGTGACCAGGTGTGTAGATGAGGGCAATGCATTTGACTAAAGGGCTTTTGACAAGGTCCCACATGAGAGACTGACAGTGAAAGTAAGAGCTCATGGGATCCAAGGAAATTTGGCAGATTGAATCCAGAATTGGCTTAGTGGCAGGAAGCAGAGGGTGAAGGTCCAGGGGTGTAGTTCTTTCTTTTTTCTTTTTATAAATTTAGAGTACCCAATTCATTTTTTCTAATTAAGGGGAAATTTAGCGTGGCCAAGGGCAGCGAAAGCAGCACAGTAGGATAGTGGTTAGCACTGTGGCTTCACAGCCCTGGGGTCGCAGGTTCGATTCCCACTGGGTCACTGTCTGTGTAGAGTCTGCACGTTCTCCCAGTGCTCGCGTGGGGTTCCTCTGGATGCTCTGGTTTCCTCCCACTAGTCCCGAAAGACGTGCTGTTAGGTAATTTGGACATTCTGAATTCTCCCTCTCTGTACCCGAACAGGCGCCGGAATGTGGTGACTAGGGGGCTTTTCACAGTAACTTAATTGCAATGTAAGCCTACATGTGACAATAAAGATTATTATTACAATCCACCTAACCTGCACTCTTTGAGTGTGCGGATGAGACTCACGCAAGCACAGGAGAATGTGCAAATTCCACACGGACAGTGACCCAGAGCCGGGATCAAACCTGGGATCTCGGTGCTGTGAGGCAGCAGTGCTAACCACTGCTCCACCTTGCTGCCCTAGGTGTGTATTACTGACTGGAAGCCTGTGTCCAATGGGGTCCTGCAGGGATCAGTGTTGAGGCCCTTACTATTTGTGGCTTATATAAATGATTTAGTCAGGCATGTAGGAGGGTTGATCAGTAAATTTGCTGATGATACGTAAATTGGTGATTTGGTAAATAGTGAGGATAGCCTCAGAGAGCCATTAAGCAGCACAGTAGCACAGTGGGTAGCACTGTAGCTTCACGGCCCCAGGTTCGATTCCTGGCTTGGGTCACTGTGTGGAATCTGCACGTTCTCCCCATGTCTGCGGGGGTTTCCTCCGGGTGCATAGATTGAAGGTAAAGGGGGGATGTGAGGAAAAATGTTTTCACCCGGCTGCCCTCAAAATCTGGGGGCAGTGTAGGTGGCACAGGGGGGAAGTTGGGGCCTCGGTGTGGACCCCAATACGGGGGAACCACCGGTTTGTCCCAGAGAGAACAGATGGAGGGTTTCCGGGGTGGAACAGGGCAGGGATACGAAGGTTGGGGGGCCTGTTTGTGGACGGGAAGTTCGCGAGCCTGGGTGAGCTGGAGGAGAAGTAAGGGCTCTCCCCCCCCCCCCCCCCACCCCCGGGGGAACACCTTCAGGTACCTACAGGTAAGGACATTTGCCAGACGGCAGGTGGTGGAATTCCTGTGGCTGCAGCCACGCACAGTACAGGACAGGGTGCTTTCGGGGGGGGGGGGAGAGATCTCGGAAACTTACCAGGTGATGCAGGAGGAGGAGGAGGCCTCGATGGTGGAGGTGAAAGGTAAGTGGGAGGAGGAGTTGGGAGAGGAGATCGAGGAAGGGACGTGGGCAGATGCCCTAGGCAGGGTGATCTCTTCCTCGTCGTGCTTGAGGCTCAGCCTCATACAGTTTAGGGTGCTGCACAGGGCACACATGACCGGGACAAGGTTGAGCCGGTTCTTTGGGGGCGAGGACAGGTGTGTTAGGTGCTTGGGGAGTCCAGAGAATCATGCCCATATGCTCTGGGCATGCCCAGCGCTGGAGGTGTAGTGAGGACGGTGTCGAGGGTGGTAGGTTCCAGGGTCAAGCCGGGCTGGGGACTCGCAATATTTGGGGTGACAGAGGAGCCGGGAATGCAGGAGGCGAAAGAGGCTGGTATTCTGGCCTTTGCATCCCTGGTAGCCCGGTGGAGGATTCTTCTTCAGTGGAAGGATGCGAGGCCCCCAAGCGTGGAATCCTGGATCAATGATATGGCGGGGTTTATTAAGTTGGAGAGGGTGAAATTGGCCTTGAGAGGGTCGGTTCAAGGGTTATTCAGGCGGTGGCAACCGTTCTTAGACTTCCTGGCAGAACGGTAGACATTGGTCAATGGCAGCAGCACCTCGGGCGGAGGGGGAGGGGGGAGCTGCCGGGGGGGGGGGGGGGTTACTTTATTTTTGTTATTTACACTGGGGGGGTCTGAGGGGGTGTATACATTTGTTGTGTTAAGTCGGGGTGTTAACGTTAATTTATTATTTATGTACGGGGGGAGGGGGGTATGGAGGGTTGCTTTTTTCTTGGACTGTGTTTTGTACTTAACCCTGTTGGGTTCCTTTTTCATTTTGTTATTGATATTTTATGAAAAGCCGAATAAAAATTATTTTAAAAAACAAAAAAATGTTTTCACCCAGAGAGTGGTGGGAGTCTGGAACCCACTGCCTGAAGGGGTGGTGGAGGTAGAGACCCTCATAACATTTAATAAGTATTTAGATGTGCACTTGCGATCCCAAGGCATACAAGGCTAAGGGTCAAGTGCTGGAAAGTGGGATTAGAATACGTAACTGATTGTTTTTGACCGACACAGATGTGACGGGCCGAAGCGCCTTTTCTGTGCTCTAGACCTCTGTGACTCTAATACTACTCAAGAAACTCTCTGCTTCCCATTCACATTGTAATGGCTCCAGCCATCCTACAAGCTCAAGAACTCTGACTTCAGGCAGTTGGGAGTTCTTCCCGTGTATGTGTGTGTATATTTATTTGTTATATATATACATTTATGCTAGATATGAATTCTGTATACTATAAAATATGTATGTTTTATCATTTATATTTTATTTATATTGCAATAAGTGTTGAATTAAATATTCATATCTAAGGGATAAAGCTAAAATTAAACAGCAAATAGTAATAACACTGAAGTGTTCTGAATTTTTCAGTAAATTAAAATCTAACGTAAGATACTTCTAAAGTAAGTGAGTGTGCTCTGCCCAAAGGCAAAGTCCTTGCCTCATTGTCCGCTGATGCTTTATCCTGAGCGGTTTTCTTTCGTTGTTGTTTGTCATTATTTTCTACTGAAGTGCAGGGCAAGAGGCAAGTCCTAAGCCTACCTCGGGTGGGACAGAGATTGAACCTTTGCTGTTGACATTATTTTAAACCACACATGAGCCATCTGGTCAACTAAATTAACTCGACCCAAGTATTTCGAAAATAAGAGTTAAATATTGACCTCCCAATAAAATGAACATAAGGTAGGCAGTTGATTGGTGAATAGCAGGGTGAGTCATTATTTGTTTAAGTCATACATTTAATAGGCTAATAGAGGTATGGCAGGGCAGTTGAGTCCTGTGGGATGTGCATCCTGTTCCATGTGGTATCTCCATGATACTACTTTGTATCCCTGACAAGCTGTAAAGGGGTGAATGTTCCTTGTGAGTTCTCCTAGGTTTGAAGCCGTACTCTGGATGAACAGGAACGAGTAGCTCAATACAAGCAATGTATGAAAACAATTTTTATTTGACAACAGTTAAACAATTATTAATGATTAAAAGAAAATTGAAGAAAGATAAAGGGCTGAATTCTGCGCTTCCTGCTGCTGGCAGCGAGAATTGCAATCAGGTGGAGAATAGCACGTAATGGAAAAATTGTGATTTGCGTGCGCCGTCAATTCCGACACCTTGCGTCCCTCGCTGGTGGCATTGGTGAAGTTTTCACCCTGTGTCGGCAGGCCCATGCAACCCGTCATTTTCATGAATTTAAATCTCATTAGCAGGTTGGACACTGCATGCTCCACTCCTCTCGGGCGGAAATCACATGGGCATGAATTAACGCATGTATTTACAAGCGGGGCCTGGGTGCCATGGCTGTTCAGGCAGAGTGGGAGGGTAAAGAAACTCTCAAAAACTCTGTAAAACTTGTCGGGCTTGCAGGCGTTGGCTGCCTGGGCTTGGAGGAGTAGTGGGGAACAAACTGGTTGCAACTCTGTGAACTTGGGGTGTTCCCCCTCACGATCGGTGTGTTTGGCCTCAGACCGCCATTGATGCAGTACATGTCCTCATTTGATTTTTCTTTAAAAGGAGATGTAAGGAGGCCAGCATGTTTGCAAGGTTCAGGATGAACTTGCGTAATAGTTAAGAAGTCCGAAAAATGAACAAAGCTCGTTGGCATTCGTCGGGGTGAGGGCCTACTGAATGGTGCGCACCTTTTCTGCGGTGGGGTGTAAGCCTTCGGCTCCACCCTATAACCGAGTTAGACCACCTCCCTTGCATGGAAGACCCATTTCGCTGCAAGCGGACACTAGACTCAGAAAACCGTTTCAGCACTGCCTCAAGTTTTTCCAGATGCTCTAGTTCGGTCGCTCCTGTGACCAGCTCGTCATCCACGCATGGCAACGCTCTTAGGATGTCCACCATTACTCGTTGAAATATAGCACAGGCAGAGGACGCACCCAAAGACAGCCGGTTGTATTAGTAAAGTGCTCTGTGTGTATTGATTATAACATATTTCCGGGAGGCCGTGTCCAATCAAGCTGTAAATACGCATGGCTCATATCAAGTTTAGTGAACAAGTGCCCACCTGCCAACTTTGCGTAATGGTCTTCAATGCAGGTGATGGGATAATGATCCAATCTTGAAGCTGTTTTCACTACCAGCTTATAGTCCCCGCATAACCATAAGACCAAAAGACTTAGGAGCGGAAGTAAGGCCATTCGGCCCATCGAGTCCACTCCGCCATTCAATCATGGCTGATTTCAACTCCATTTACCCGCTCTCTCTCCATAGCCCTTAATTCCTCGAGAAATCAAGAATTTATCAACTTCTGTCTTAAAGACACTCAACGTCCCGGCCTCCACCGCCCTCTGTGGCAATGAATTCCACAGACCCACCACTCTCTGGCTGAAGAAATTTCTCCTTATCTCTGTTCTAAAGTGACTCCCTTTTATTCTAAGGCTGTGCCCCCGGGTCCTAGTCTCCCCTGCTAATGGAAACAACTTCCCTACATCCACCCTATCTAAGCCATTCATTATCTTGTAAGTTTCTATTAGATCTCCCCTCAACCTCCTAAACTCCAATGAATATAATCCCAGGATCCTCAGACGGTCATCGTATGTTAGGCCTACCATTCCTGGGATCTTCCGTGTGAATCTCCGCTGGACCCGCTCCAGTGCCAGTATGTCCTTCCTGAGGTGTGGGGCCCAAAATTGCTCACAGTATTCTAAATGGGGCCTAACTAATGCTTTATAAAGCTTCAGAAGTACATCCCTGCTTTTATATTCCAAGCCTCTTGAGATGAATGACAACATTGCATTTGCTTTCTTAATTACAGACTCAACCTGCAAGTTTACCTTTAGAGAATCCTGGACTAGGACTCCCAAGTCCCTTTGCACTTCAGCATTATGAATTTTGTCACCGTTTAGAAAATAGTCCATGCCTCTATTCTTTTTTCCAAAGTGCAAGACCTCGCACTTGCCCACGTTGAATTTCATCAGCCATTTCTTGGACCACTCTCCTAAACTGTCTAAATGTTTCTGCAGCCTCCCCACCTCCTCCATACTACCTGCCCCTCCACCTATCTTTGTATCATTGGCAAACTTAGCCAGAATGCCCCCAGTCCCGTCATCTAGATCGTTAATATATAAAGAGAACAGCTGTGGCCCCAACACTGAACCCTGCGGGACACCACTCGTCACCGGTTGCCATTCCGAAAAAGAACCTTTTATCCCAACTCTCTGCCTTCTGCCTGACAGCCAATCGTCAATCCATGTTAGTACCTTGCCTCGAATACCATGGGCCCTTATTTTACTCAGCAGTCTCCCGTGAGGCACCTTATCAAAGGCCTTTTGGAAGTCAAGATAGATAACATCCATTGGCTCTCCTTGGTCTAACCTATTTGTTATCTCTTCAAAGAACTCTAACAGGTTTGTCAGGCACGACCTCCCCTTACTAAATCCATGTTGACTTGTCCTAATCTGACCCTGCACTTCCAAGAATTTAGAAATCTCATCCTTAACAATGGATTCTAGAATCTTGCCAACAACCGAGGTCAGGCTAATTGGCCTATAATTTTCCATCTTTTTCCTTGTTCCCTTCTTGAACAGGGGGGTTACAACAGCGATTTTCCAATCCTCTGGGACTTTCCCGGACTCCAGTGACTTTTGAAAGATCATAACTAACGCATCCACTATTTCTTCAGCTATCTCCTTTAGAACTCTAGGATGTAGCCCATCTGGGCCCAGAGATTTATCAATTTTTAGACCTCTTAGTTTCTCTAGCACTTTCTCCTTTGTGATGGCTACCATATTCAACTCTGCCCCCTGACTCTCCGGAATTGGTGGGATATTACTCATGTCTTCTACTGTGAAGACTGACGCAAAGTACTTATTTAGTTCCTCAGCTATTTCCTTGTCTCCCATCACAAAATTACCAGCGTCATTTTGGAGCGGCCCAATGTCAACTTTTGCCTCCCGTTTGTTTTTAATGTATTTAAAGAAACTTTTACTATCATTCCTAATGTTACTGGCTAGCCTACCTTCATATTTGATCCTCTCTTTCCTTATTTCTCTCTTTGTTATCCTCTGTTTGTTTTTGTAGCCTTCCCAATCTTCTGACTTCCCACTACTCTTTGCCACATTATAGACTTTCTCTTTTGCTTTGATACATTCCCTAACTTCCTTTGTCAGCCATGGCTGCCTAATCCCCCCTCTGATAACCTTTCTTTTCTTTGGGATGAACCTCTGCACTGTGTCCTCAATTACTCCCAGAAACTCCTGCCATTGCTGTTCTACTGTCTTTCCCACTAGGCTCTGCTCCCAGTCGATTTTCGTCAGTTCCTCCCTCATGCCCCTATAGTTAGCTTTATTTAACTGTAACACCTTTACATCTGATTCTACCTTCTTTCTTTCAAATTGGAGATTGAATTCTACCATATTATGATCACTGCCTCCTAAGTGCTCCCTTACTTTAAGATCTTTAATCAAGTCTGGCTCATTACATAACACTAAGTCCAGAATGGCCGGTTCCCTCGTGGGCTCCATCACAAGCTGTTCCAAAAAGCCCTCCTGTAAACATTCAATGAATTCCCTTTCCTTGGGTCCACTGGCAGCATTATTTACCCAGTCCACCTGCATATTGAAGTCCCCCATGATCACTGTGACCTTGCCTTTCTGACATGCACTTTCTATTTCGTGGTGCATTTTGTGCCCCTGGTCCTGACCACTGTTAGGAGGCCTGTACATAACTCCCATTATGTTTTTTTTGCCTTTGTGGTTCCTCAACTCTACCCACACAGACTCCACATCATCTGACCCTATGTCGTTTAGTGCTATTGATTTAATTTCATTCGTAATTAACAAGGCAACCCCGCCCCCTCTGCCCACCTCCCTGTCTTTTCGATAGGTTGTGAATCCCTGGATGTTTAAATGCCAGTCCTGAACCCCCTGCAACCATGTCTCTGTGATGCCTACCACATCATACCTGCCAGTCACAATCTGGGCCACAAGCTCATCTACCTTGTTCCGTACACTGCGCGCATTTAAATATAGCACCTTTAATTCTCTATTGACCGTCCCTTTTTGTTTTCTTAGTGTGGTGGACCATGGTTTACTGAGCCTTTCCATACACTGTGTCATATTTTGTGGGATGGGGACTATCGTAACCTCTCCTGAGTTTTGTCTTTTCGTGCTTTTTTGTATTCCTAAGCAGCTACGCTTCCCACTGATTACTTCACCTCTTGGTTCCCTGACTTTCCCTTCCCCCCCCAATCTTTAGTTTAAAGTCTGTCAACCAGGCTGTCTTGTCCAGTTTTAACACCGGCGCTGCCCAATCCATGAAACGTACGGGCCTGATGATACCTAGAAGCCTCGAGCTGACTAAGTTCAGTTTCTACTTTTTCCAACAATGCATAAGAAACTGCGTGCGCTCGAAATACCGAGGTTGGGCTCCCGAGTTGACCTGAACGCGAGCTTCGGGCGCCTTTTGTCTTTTCCAGTCCGGGTTGAAATACTTTGGGGTTCTTGCCAAACTCTTTGTTTAGGACCCTGGGCCCTGCCTGGAGGGTGCATTGCCAGTTTAGTTGTAGATGGCTCAACTAATCACAGCCCAATAAGTTGAGGTCTTGTCCCCTGTCCGCAATAAGTAGGAGGCATGCCGATTGGTGACCATGAACTACTGGAGTCATGGTGATACCCGCAATGTTCAATGGCTCACCGGTGTAGGTGGCTAACCTCGCTTTGGTTTCTGTCATGTCTAAATCCTGTATTCCTTGTTTAGCGTGGTCAAACGTACTCTGTCCCACAACAACACTGCCACGCCAGTGTCCAGTTCCATGTCCAGCAAATGCCCATTCACCTGCACTGTAGTCCTGATGGAGGACACCTGAGGTGCCGTCACACAATTTAGCTGCATGCAGTCATCTTCTTCAGGCTCATCCAGGTGAAAGGTGCAGGCTCTAGGCTGATGGCTACCTTTACCGAGGAGCCGGGATCTCTGGTTGGTCTGCGCTCTCACCTGGGCCTGCACTCCCCGCAAATACCCGGCTTGCCTTCATTGGATTCCGGTGAAGTGTCCTGTCTGGATAACTCGGCCTTTGGCCAACGGGTCGGGCCTTTATGGGCTTGATCAAGGCAGGATAGCCATCCAGGGAGAGGCTCCACGCTGGGAAGGGGTGCGGTCCAAGGCGTTTACTTCCATGACTTGAATTTCCTGCATCCCTTGCTCTGCGCTTTCCCGGGACAGCAAAATTTGTATGGCTTGCTGTAGATTCAGGAAAGTTTTAGCAAATAGTTTATTTTAGATGGCTGTATTGTTCATTCCGCAAACTAACTGGTCTTGCAGCATTTCTTGCAGGGAAGTGCCGCATTCGCAGAACTCGGCAATCTTCCGCAACCTTGACAAGTACTCTGAGACGGGCTTGGTCCTCTTGGCAGCATTAATTCAATACCGTTATACAATAACGGACAGGGTTGGGTTGAAGTGCTGCCCCACGGGAGTTACTAGTTGATTGAAAGTTTGCATGTCAGGCGCCGCTGGGTACATAAGGCTTCATATTACTCCAAACATATGTGTGCCACAGGCAATCAGCAAGATGGCTGTCCAGTGATCATTCCCGTGATATTGTTTGCCCTGAAAAAATAG
This sequence comes from Scyliorhinus torazame, assembly GCF_047496885.1. Classification (NCBI taxonomy): domain Eukaryota; kingdom Metazoa; phylum Chordata; class Chondrichthyes; order Carcharhiniformes; family Scyliorhinidae; genus Scyliorhinus; species Scyliorhinus torazame. The sequence continues at coordinate 149,035,388 of NC_092717.1, read as the reverse complement.
TGCATTTGCTCTGCATACTGATTCCAGTCTTCCAATCTGGCATCAAAGACATCTAACCATCCAAACAGAGGCATAATGAAGAGAAAATTCCAACCTATATCGAACAGGGACCTGGAGGTGGCTTATCCGATGGTGTAGCAACGTTGATAGCTAGACAGTTTGACCCTCGTCGCCAGTTTTATAAGGCCACAAAGGAGTCCACACCAAATAGTTCAAAGAAACTTTGTTTACATCAACTATTATATGCGTCACATGATAGATCCCTACTGGTTCTGCCTTGCCGGTGCTAAATTGGCCGGCTTTATATACTATGAAACTATACATCGTTTAAAGGTCCCCCAGCCCCTTAACGTCTCTTATTCAGCAAGGTTCACAGGACAGTTAATTGTTCACACCCTTTGAGGGTTATAACAGTATCCCTTGTCACCTCTTGGTATTGAGCAGTAGGTCCACTTCAGACTCCCGAAATCGGGGCAGGTCTTCGCAGAGCCATCTTCGTGGCACAAATGAGTGTGTGGTGAATGGAGCGCTTATAAGTAGCTCCAGCTTGTCAGACTCTTTAGCGCAGTGTTTTTCAAACTTTTTCACCTGTGATCCATTTTTACCAACCGACCACCCTTCGTCACACGCTTATAACACACATGGACTTTGCATCCTTATTTACATTGACATTATTGAGAAACCCATACATCAAGTAATCATCTTTATGCTGCTTTGTTCCTGTTTTCAGCTTCTTCGTGGGTTGTACTGTTGGCAACTGCAAAATGGGGGAATCTCTCTAATGCACTAAGAACAAGTGATGTCAGCATGACCCCTCTGCTACCACTGCAGCCAGGAAGACTCCAATGATTTAAAAAAAAAAAAAAAAAAAAAAAAAATCTGCTCCTGAGTCAGCGCGCTGACTTCCGGAGGAAACGTTCTGCCCTGCTGGGCTCCGGGTCTGCACATTGTTGAGGGGGCACGTGTGGTACGGCCAGCATTCTGAAAGCCAGTCGCGGCTGGCATTCGTAAAAGCCGGTTACGCGGTTGGGCACTCTTTCCCGTGATTGGGAACGCCGCGACGCGTGGCCTCGTGATCCTCCTGACACCCGCTCATGGGTCGCAACCCTGGATTTGAAAATGATTGCTTCAGTGTGAACTTTGTCCCCAGCGGATACGCTGTCAGCGGGGATGGGAATTTCCTCCAATACATGCCAACAGAGTGCTGGCCCATTTGCATGTCTTGAATCTGGGAACAATTAGTGCCCCCAATGGGAATACAAATTGCATGCTATTTAGTTCCGGCGGGAAGGCTTAGAAATCCAAACTGAGAATCCAGCCCAATGTTTTTAAAAAGATAGGAAGAAAAATGAACTGTATATATTGAAAGAAAAACAACTTTGCATCCATGGTCTACATACTATATAATGCATGTTAACCTCAAATTGGTCTGTTCAAGACAGCTCGCTAAAACGGTAAAGCAACCCCAAATTGTGCTGTTAATGGCAGCTCTCCACAGCAGCTCTCCAAAATGGTAAAATTCCCCTTGGTTCATAAATTACGAATCCTCTGAATAACCTTCGGTGGGTAGGCACTTCGGTCAGTCATTCCTTTCACAGCTTACCCTTGGAATCTCGAGATGAGATAGAGAATCTGGTGAACTGGTGCGACGACAATAATCTCTCCCTCAATGTCAACAAAACAAAGGAGATTGTCATCGACTTCAGGAAGCGCAGTGGAGAACATGCCCCTGTCTACATCAATGGGAACGAAATGGAAAGGGTCGAGAGCTTCAAGTTTTTAGGTGTCCAGATCACCAACAACCTGTCCTGGTCCTCCCATGCCGACACTATTGTTAAGAAAGCCCACCAACGACTCTACTTTCTCAGGAGACTAAGGAAATTTGGCATGTCACCTACGACACTCACCAACTTCTACAGATGCACCATAGAAAGCATTCTTTTTGGTTGTATCACAGCCTGGTATGGATCCTGCTCTGCCAAGACCGCAGGAAATTACAAAAGGTTGTGAATGTAGCCCAATCCACCACGCAAACCAGCCTCTCATCCATTGACTCGTCTACAATTCCCACTGCCTCGGAAAGGCAGCCAGCATAATTAAGATCCCTACACACCCCGGACGTACTCTCTTCCACCTCCTTCCGTCAGGAAAAAGATACCAAAGTTTGAGGTTACGTACCAACCGACTCAAAAAACAGCTTCTTCCCTACTGCCATCAGACTTTTGAATGGACCTTCCTCGTATTAAGTTGATCTTTTCTCTACACCTTGCTATATCCTTCCTTCCCTATGTACGGTATGCATTGTTTGCAAGAAACAATACTTTTCACTGTATACAATACATGTGACAATAATAAATAAATAAAATCAAATGTTGACAATTCTACTCCAGCTGCAGCAGCAAATCCTGGGAGGAGTGTATTCCAGCCTTTTGGGGTGTAACTCCAATGTTCTCAAAACAAGAGCCTGGAAAACATGAACTCTTTACAATTCCCCTTACGGGCACTGGAAGGCTTCGTAGATTTTGCCAATACAAGTTGTTTATACGTTTTTTGACTGTCTCTCATCTGCCACCAATCAGGTTGTATGTCAAAGAACAAAGAACAATGCAGCACAGGAACAGGCCCTTCAGCCCTCCAAGCCTGTACCGGTCATGATACCAATTTTTGCCAAAACCCTCAGCACTTCCTTGTGCCATATCCCTCCATACTCATCCTATCCATGTGTTTGTCAAGATGCCTTTTGAACGCCGTGTCACTCAATCAAACTCTATCTCCTGATTCCACATCATAGTTGACCACCCCATGTGTAAGGCTATTCGTTGTCCTGGCTTGTAGTTAGTTCAAGGATCATCGTATGCAGTAAAAAAAAAAAAAGCACTTCTGATTAACAAAAGGCAACTTTTATTTTGGTATCCTAGCTTGAAAAGGAAAAGCAAAGGTGTAGACCAAATATCAGTTGTGAATGGACAGTATGATAAACAAGGTCTTGGGAAAACAGATCTGCAGTTAATATCATGACTGATTAATAGTGATTGAGTATTTGATTGAAAGCACAAAAATATATAGTTTTAAATCAAGGTCTACAAAGTAACTTTAAATATTCAATACAAACTTAAAATCAAGAGCAAAGCAGTATTAAAATGCAAAAATACAAATTTGCTAACATTAGTGGCTGCAGGCCTCAAGCTGACAAAGCACATATGCAGGAAGTGTCGTCAGCTACTACAGCTCGAGCTCTGGGATTTGAAGTTGAGCTACAGTTGGTGTTACAGTAGTACATCCGCAAGGCTGAGCATTTTGTGGACAGCATGTTTATGGATGTGGTTACCCTTCACCTGAAGGGCCAGCAGGCAGAGGAAATAGGTGAATGCTATGCACAGGAGGATCAGGCAGGTAGTACAGGAGTCCTTTGAATCCATCTTGCTCTCCAAGCAGTATTCATTTCTTCAAATGTGTGGGAGTGTGTTTTCCTCTTGGGATTGCAGTCAGAGTTTAGTTCACGGCACTGCAGCTGGCTCAGGAAGACTTAGGAAATAATAGCGATAGGGAATTAGATGAAGGAACAGACAGGCATTTCGTGGCTGCAGACATGAATCCGGGATGTTATGTTGCCTCCTTAGTGCGAGAGTGTCAGTGAGCAGTTGCAGAGCAATCAAAGGGGCGAGTAAACAAGCATTCAGCAGCCATAGCCCATATCAGTATCAACAAATACGTGCAATGAGGTCCTGCACGTAGATTTTAGGGAGCTGGGAAAGAAACTAGCAAGCAGGACCTCTGAGGTAATATAATCTGGATCACTCCCAGTACCACAGACCGACTGAAAAAAGGACAGGACTGGACACTATGTATTTCTTGATGCAAGGTGTTCAAGAAAGACAGTGCAAGAAAGGGAGAAGCAATATTGATTAAGGGGAAATGTGCAGTGCTGAAGAGAGAGGATTTCTTAGAGGGGTCAAGGATGGAGTCTGTTTGGTTAGCGGTACCATCAGACGATAGGGTGTGGAAAAGATACAGAGGAACAAATTTGCAAGAAAATTCAAGACCGGTGTGAGGATTTTCATTCTCTTAATATGGACTTGGATAGTAATAGTGTTCAGGGAAGTGAGGGGAAAGTGTTTACTTAACATAGAATTTACAGTGCAGAAGGAGGCCATTCAGCCCATCGAGTCTGCACCGGCTCTTGGAAAGAGCACCCTACCCAAGGTCAACACCTCCACCCTATCCCCATAACCCAGTAACCCCACCCAACACTAAGGGCAATTTTGGACACTAAAGGCAATTTATCATGGCCAATCCACCTAACCTGCACATCTTTGGACTGTGGGAGGAAACCGGAGCACCCGGAGGAAATCCACGCACACACGGGTAGGATGTGCAGACTCCGCACAGACAGTGACCCAAGCCGGAATCGAACCTAGGACCCTGGAGCTGTGAAGCAATTGTGCTATCCACAATGCTACCATGCTGCCCTTTAAGAAGCATGTTGAGAATTTTCCAGCTATGTTTCTGACCTAATGAGCAAGGAGGCATTTGAATTAGGTACTTCAAGTATCAGCAAGTGAATACTTAGCGAGTAGTAACCAGAGTATCATCAGGGTTATGTTGGGTTTGGGTGTGGAAAAGGATGAGCAACCCAGGGTGAAGTTAATTAATTGCGGGGAAAACCAACTTCAGTTGTATGAGAACGGATTTGGCCCAGCTAAATGGAATCAAGGATTGGTAGGCAAAACTGTATGAGAATAATGAGATGCCTTGAAAGAGAAGGTAGTTTGGGTAAGGTTGTGGTACATTTTCTTGGGGATGGAAAGACAGGGGAAACAAAGCCAGAGCTCCCAGGATGATGACAGACATGGGCAGTAAGATGAAGTGGAAAAATGGCGCACATGACTTCTTTAAGGTGGGTAATACAATTGAGAACCAGGCTGAATATAGAAAGTTAAGAAGGGAATTAAAGAAACAAATAAAGTAAGTATTAGAAGTGGCTGGTAGTGACATAATAGGGAACCAAAAGAGTGGTAAAAAGAAGGGTGAGGCTAATTAGTGACCATAAATCAGATTAACAGGTGAAGACCGAGGAAATGTCTGAACTATTAAATCAGTACTTTCCAACTGCCTTTACCAAGGAAGAAAATACTGCCCAAGTCATTGTGAAAGAGGAGGCAGTTGAGCTACTGGATGGGCTAAACATTGATTAGATAGGTTGGCTATACTTGAAAGTCGATAAGTAAGCAGAACCAGATGAGATGCATCCGAGGATACTGAGGGAATTGAGGTTGGAAAACGTGGAGACACGAGCCATAATCTTCTAATCCTTCTTAGATTTAGGGATGGTGCTATAGAACAGGAAATTAGAAATGTTACACAATAGTTAAATAAAATGTGTGTCAGGATAATCCCAGCAATGATAGGCCAGTCAGTTTAACCTTCAGAAAGGTTTTGGAATCCATAGTTCACGGCAAAATTAACAGTCACTTGGACAAATTAGCGGTGACAGGGCAGATTGAGAAGGCAATTGATAAACTAGGAGGATCCGAGACTTTATAAATAGGAGCATATAGTAAAAAATAAGCAAGTTATGATGAACCTTCATATTGCAGGAGTTTCACACCAACAGAAAATATAGTGCAATTATACCTTTGCTCATCTTCCAAATAATTAACATATGCCAATCGACAGCATACATTTGTTTTAGAAGTTATTTTTGTCCATTCACGAGTATTCGTAAGGATTACATAATTAATAACACACGAGTCTAATTATCAATCATAATCTGGGCATGCATTTTGAATTATAATATCACTAAGCACGTACTTATTTCTACTTATCTAATAACTGCTAGACACGAGTAAGATAAAGATATGCCTGACCTTTGGTATACCAAACTCCCCTTCCATTGTCGGGCACACATGAGCTGCAGCTGCATAATGGTCAGTTTAATTTTTGTGTGAGAGCTCTGTGACTACAGCCTGCCTGTAATTAATACCGCAAGAGTCCTTGAGTTGTATCTAGACGATCTGAGCTGAAGCAACTTGTTTCTCGTCATTAGTTTGAATTTAACAGCGAGCAGCCGATGTGAGCCTGTGTGGCTTTTGAACCTGCATGATTTTTAACCCCTTCACTTTAGAAACACTGGTTCAGCCTCAATTGGAAGCTTGTGTCCAATTCTTTAGGAAGGATATGAAGGCTAGGTGCATAAATGATTTATAGATTTAAGTGTTGCCTTTTCTTTTACTCTGTCTTTTCTGTGGCTCTGTTCCAATTATGGCAATCAGTGAGTTTGCCTTTCTTTCTATATTATCTGTGTTAATGCTTTGAGTCGCCAGGTATCGAATGATACCGTCACAAGTTTCAACCAGCTATCGATCAAAGAGACAAACACCAGTTAGTTAGTTCAAGGCCAAGGGTATTTACACACAATTAGTAATGCAACATAAACACTACTAGTTAACTACACCGATCAGCTAAGACAACCTGCACTTAACTTGGGCACCCGGCTTAGATCAGAAAACAGTGGCCGCTGTTCAATTCTGGACCTCTCGGGTTCGAAGGAGTAACTGCTGCTCAGCTGGGCTCATCCGTCTGGTAGCGGGCGTTGAACTTGGACTCGCTTCTGGTGTTGCTGCAATTGGCGATGGCCGTGACCAGGGTAGCAAGGCCAAGAGGGCGCCAAGAGAGAGCGAACATATGGCAAACTCCTCTTCTTATACTCGGGGGAGGGCGGGGGGGGGGGGTTTGCGCTCTTTTGGGCGGTCCTTCGATTTGGGCCTTACTAATTGGGTGATCCCTGATCATTCTGTTCGCTTTCTTAGCCAATAAGTGGGTGGGGATCTGGATGGCTGGACGTGTCCCAAGTGGTCACTGACCCCGTTGTTTGCGTTTCCTTTGAACAGGGAGTGGCGCCAAAATGTCTGGGACTGTCCCGGTTGCTTGAGTATCAGTCCTTTGTTTTGGGGAAGGTGGGCCATCAAATGCTAATCGGCCCCATTAAAATGCTAATTGGACGGAGTTTCGATACCATCTGGATTTCTTGCTTACGAATATGCATTTCAGGCTCTGAGCCTGCCTGAGTCTTAGCTTATCCATTTTACCTGCCAGGCTTTGCGAGTTTCTCTGTACCTAGTTGGAAGTGGCCATCCCAGATGTCTACATAAGACTAAGATTGGGAGGAACCTCTTCACTCAGATGATTGTTAACTTTTGAAATTTGCTTGCCCAAAGAGGAGGGAAGGCTGGGTCATTGAGTATATTGAAGCCTGAGTTAGTCAGATTTTTGATCGACAAAGGATTTGAGTGTAATGCGAGGCTGGTGGGAAAGTGGAGTTAATGCCACCATCAGATTAACCATGATCTTATTGAATGGTGGAGCAGGCTCAAGGGACTGACTGGATGACGAACTTCAATTTCATAAATAAATTGAGACGTTGGGACCGTTCTCCTTGGAGAAGAAAAGATTAAGAAGGGATTTCATAGAAGTGCTCAAAATCATAAAAGATTTGGGCAGAGTAGATCGGCAGAAACTTTCCTATTGGCATAAGGAAAAGAAACCGAGGCACTGATGTAATTTGATTCGCAAAAGAATTGGTGATATTTGGAAAAACCTTTTTATGCAGCAAGTGCTTAAGATCGGGCATGCGCTACCTGAGAGTGTAGCACAAGCAGATTTAATCATGGCTTTCAAAAGAGAATTGGATAATTTGCTTTGAAGAAATTAGCAGAGCTACAAGGGAAAAGACATAGCAGTGACTAGATGTTGTCAAGACAGAGAACCCATGTGGATATACAAGGCCAAATAGCATCCTTTCCTGTAATCATTTTATGATGCATTCTATGATTCAATGTGGTTTTCCACTGGTGGAGTTCCCACATGGCACAGAATGATCATGTGCCTGGGGTCAGTGTCCTGCCATGTTCACTTGGTTATTCAAGATTGTTTGTTTAGCTTAAATGTTCTTTAACCGATCAGCTAACACTAAAGGATTAAAGCACCGACTATTTAAAACCATTAACCAATAAACTAAATACTCAAACTAAATTTAAAGTAACTTAACACAGACCACCAAATGTTTGCCTGTTCATCCTTGGGTTCCATCCTCCGTCCTGGTTGTGATTTTGTTCTGGTAGTTTTGGGGCCTGCTGCTCTTGCCGCACTCACGCTGGTGTTATGCTCCTGAACCTGCCGTTGTTGGTCTCAGATTATTTATATATTTACTGCTATTCATCATTTGACGTTACTAAGCACTTGCTTCATCTTCTGCACCAAATTCATGTGCTCACAAAAATCCCGTTGTCAATCTGTTCAGCAAGCCATTCATTTTAGTAGATTCTCTCAGCTCAGTGCACACGACTTCTCATTCATGAAGATGTTAGTTTTTAAAAGTGGAAGCAATGGTTAAGTTTTCCCTTGAAGTTTCACTTGGATCAAGGACTATCTCTGGGTGAGAGGAGGCTTGGATATGGCTCCCATATCTCAACACCATTTTATTACTGGGTACTAGGCAACATGTGAGAGTGCTTCAGGATCATTTTCTGTTTGATTTTTGTATTTACTCCTGATTCTCTTTGTGATATTACACCTGAGATCAACAATCATTATGTGACGATTGCAATCAAAACCATATCATATTACTTTGTTGCACAGAGACTTGTGTTCCAGCTCTGTGCAGTTCCTCAATTAATAGATTTACTTTGAAGCTCTATGTCTGTATCTTGCAATTGGTAACCAGGTCAATAAAACAATACTGAATCATATATACTGAATTCAGATCTATTATGTTCAGTTATCAGAATACTGCTTTTAAATCTGATGCAAATACATTTTGTTCAAACTGACTAAAGTGCTTGTCTCCTTACCAGAAGACGAGGTCTATGATTTAGAACTGTGAAGTGATTTGTGTGCAACCTTTTGATTGTGCTTATGTTGTCATACCCCACAAAATTCCAAGATGCATTCAGCACTATTTCAGTGAATATTTTGTTTTATAGATAGACCCATTTATCAGACATATTAAATGCCTGCCATTTCATGATCCTTTCATGTATTGCTAGGTTTGATGGACATGTTTTTAAGAAGTCATAATTCTACATTTTCCAAACTGGGGGAAAAGGAGGGGGAAAAACTGTTTATGTCCCTGAGATTAATTATTGATTTGGTTGGTTAAATTTTTTTTTAAAAAAATTGCCGTTTCTCATATTTATAAACAGTTGTATATATATATACATTAAATTTTTCTTGCCTGCGTGAACTTACTTTATTGTACAGAGATGTTTATTTTGTCCTTCTGTATAACTGACCCTATGTACATTTTGCTGCTCTGTGGATGGATCTATAGTTTCCCCCCATTTCCCCGTTGGCCACCTCCCCCCCTGTTTGTGCATTTCTTTAGTTTCTCATCTGCCTTGGTTTTTTATTCCTAGCTTACTCCTCGTTGCTGGCCTCGAACAGGTTTTGGAACAGGCTGACAAACTGCCCCCAAGTATCCAGGAAGCCTTCCTCCGACCCAGGTGGAGAAATTCCAGGAGGTCAGCTAGCCAGTCTGCAGCTTTGGGTGGTGCTGCTGATCGCCAGCCGAGCAGGATTCTCCGGTGTGCGATTAGGGAAGCGAAACAAGGGCGTTAGTTCCCTTCCCCATGTGTCGCTCCGACATGGCTGCACATTTGGTGGCTCCCGTTCGTGGTGGACTTTTTGGACCTTTCTTCCCGATTTACGGTGGATTTGATCGATAAAACAAGGTGCTGCTGAAGTAGAAAAGGAGGATTCTCCACCAGTGTATGGATTCGTGGACCAGAAGTGGTCTGAAAAGAAGAGGACGTTGGTCGAAAATGGGAGTGGAGCCTGTGACACAGAGGAATATGGCGGAAGGTCAGGGACTGAAACTGCTGGCCCATGGTCGATGGAGCAACTTGTGGCCTTTCTCCATGAGAAAGTTGCTCAGCAGAGAAAGGAATCTCGGGAAGACCTGTCCAGAGTGGTGGATCCGATAAAGGCGGAGATTGATTGCATGGAGCAGAGATTGGAAACCCAGGGCCAGGCGATCCAGAAGGTGGAAGAGGCGGTGGCTGAGCGCAATGACCAGCTAGCCACGATTGTGGTGGAGATGGACCTGATGAAGGGCCATCAAAAGAGGCTGCGTGACAAAGTGGAGGATCTGGAGAACAGTTCGCGCACACAGAATTGTCGGCCTGCCGGAGGGCAGCGTGGGATTGGATGCCGTTGCATATGTGGCATGCATGTTTGAGAAGTTGCTGGGAAAAGGTGCGTTTGCTCGACCCTAGGAGGTGGACAGGGCGCACAGGGTGCTTATGAGGAAGCCGCTGAGGAACGAGCCGCCGAGGGCGATGGTGGTACGAATGCACCGGTTCCTGGACAAGGAACAGATCTTGAGGTGGGCCAGGCAGACGAGGCGCTGCTTATGGGAAGGCAGCGAGCTGCGCGTCTATCAGGACCTGGGTGCGAAACTGGCCAAAAGAAGGGCGAGTTTCAATAAAGCAAAATCGGCCCTTTTCAAGAAGGGGATGAAGTTCGACATACTGTACCCAGCATGTTTGTGGGTCACGTAGGAGGGCCAGGAACTTTACTTCGGATCGCCAGAAGAGGCGGTGAACTTTATCAGGGACAAGGGTCTGGAAGGAGATGTAGGACATTGAACTTGGGGGCGAGTAGTTGTGTTTTTGAATTGCTGTTAAACTTCCTTTTCTTTTGGTTTTGTATGTATTGTTTTGCACTAAGTTTGGGGCCATTGTTCAGTTTGGTTTGCGGGTTAACTTTTTTCTGAATGGAGGATGGTGGGTGCAATTTTCTTCTTTGTGTTTGTTGGGGATTGTAATGTTTGCATATATAAGTTGGTCGAGCGGTGGCGGGAGGGGGGGAGGGGGACCAGTGGGGGTGTAGGATGCTTGCCGCCATGGGCGGTGGCTACCAGATTAGCAGGGCGGGCTAGCTCACAGAAGAGCAGTGGGGTGAGCAGGTGATAAGTTTGTTGTTGGGGGTTGGGATTTTGTTATGGGGTGGGGGGAGGGAGAAGGAGGGGAATAAAGATCTGCTGACGGGAGGGATTGGCGATGGGCGACAGGATGGGGGTCGATGACATTGGCTGCTTGGGGGCGGGCCTGAAGAGGCGCGGAACGTGGGCTGGAGGCTGGCCTGAGAAGGGATATGGTTGATCGGCAGGGGGTGGAGGGGAGGGGAGTGGGGTGTGTGGTTTGCCCCCCAACCAGGCTGATCACATGGAAAGTGAATGGCTGAATGGGCCGGTCCAGAGGGCATGTGTGTTCGCGCATCTGAAGCGTTTAGAGGTGGATGTGGTAATGTTGCAAGAGACACACCTGAGGGTGGTGGATCAGACTAGGCTGAGGAAGGGGTGGGTTGGGCAAGTATTTCATTCAGGGCTAGACTCTAAAACTCGGGGGTGGGGTGGGGGGGTAGCGATTGTGATAAATAAGCGGGTGTTGTTTGATGTGGGAAGTATAGTGGCGGCCCCGGGGGTAGGTGGGGTAGGTACATTATGGTGAGTGGGAAGTTGGAGGGGATGCCGGTGGTGCGGATGGGCATTAATGCACCAAAGTGGGACGACGCGGAGTTCATGAAGCGGGTGTTCGGGAAGATTCCGGATCTGGACTCTCATCGGCTGATCATTGGACGGGACACACACACTTTAATGCAATTATAGATCTGAGGCTGGATCGGTCGAGATAGAGGACAGGGAGGGTGCCAGCGGCTGTGAAGGAACTAAATAGGTTTATGGAACAGATGGGAGGGGTAGATCCGTGGAGTTTTGGACGGCCAAGATCGAAGGAGTTTTCTTTTTTCTCCGATGTACACAAAGTATACTCTCAAGATCAACTTTTTCGTTTTGGATAGGGCTTTCCTGGCGGGGGTGTTAGACGCCGAGTACTCGACGATTGTAGTGTCAGACCATGCCACACACTGGGTGGATTTACGGGTGAGCAAGGAGGGGGGCCAACGCCCGCACCGGAGATTAGATGTAGGACTGTTAGTAAATGAGGAGGTGTGTGGGTGGGTGAGGGAGGTCATCCATAATTATGTGGAGATAAACGGTGGAGGAGCACAGGGTCTCGTTATGTGCGGACGGCCTGCTCCTGTATATTTCTGACCCGCAGATCCTAGGGGAATTTGGCCGGTTCTCGGGGTATAAATTGAATATGGGTAAAAGTGAGGCTTTTATGATCCAGGCGAGGGGGCAGGAGAGGAGACTGTGGGACATACCGTTTAAAGTGGTGGGCGGAAGTTTTCGACACTTGGAAAGGTGGCACGGGGTTGGGAGCAGTTACATAAATTAAATCTGGCCCGGTTGGTTGAGCGGATGAAGGAGAACTTTCGGACGTGGGACGTGCTCCCGCTGTCACTGGTGTGAGGGTACAGACCGTAAAGATGACGGTTCTCTCAAAATTTTTGTTTATTTTCCAGCGTCTCCTTATTTCTATCCCAAAAGCTTTTTTAAAGAGGGTCAATGTGGTGATCTCTGGGTTTGTATCGGCCGGTAAAACCCCACGAGTAAGGAAGGCGCTGTTGGAAGGCGGGGGTGGGGGTGGGGGGGGGGGGTGTGTGTGCTGACCTTACCGAACTTCAGGAATTATTACTGGGCGACAAATATAGCTATGATTAGGAAGTGGGGAGAGGGGGAGGGGTCAGTGTGAGAGCAGGTGGAGGCGGCATCATGTAGGGGCACATGTTTGGAGGCACTGGTAACCCGCTGGCTTGGTACTCCACAAGCCCGGTGGTGGTGGCAGCTCTGAGGGTATGGGGGCAGTGGCGGAAGCATATGGGAGTGGAGGGAGCGTTGGTGGGGGCTCCAATTTGTGGGAACCACCGGTTTGTGCCGGGGAGGATGGATTGGGGGATTTGGAGGTGGCAGGGAGCAGGGATTGAGAGGCTGGTGCACCTGTTTATTGATGGGAGCTTTCCATGTTTGGAGGATTTAGAGGAGGAGTTTGAACCACCAGGAGGGAATGCGTTTCGTTATCTGCAGGTGAGAGACATTGTACGGAGGCAGGTCTTGACTGTTCCGTTTCTACCGCCCCAGGAAATGCAGAATACGGTAGTTTCAAAAATGAGAGTGGGGGAGGGGAAGGTCTTGTAAATTTATAAAGAGCTCATGGAGTGGGAGGGAACCCAGATAAGGGAGGTAAAGCGTAAATGGGAGGATGAGTTGGGCAAGGAATTAGAGGTGGGTCTGTGGGAGGATGCTCTGAGTAGAGTCAACACGTCCTCATCATGTGCCAGGCTCAACCTGATACAATTTAAGGTGGTTCACCGGGCACACATGACGGTGGCCCGGATGAGCAGGTTTTTTGAAGGGGTGGTTGACAGGTGTGGGCTATGTGTGTGAGGGCCTGCAAACCATGTCCACATGTTTTGGGCATGTCCGAAGCTTAGTGATTCTGGTAGGGATTTGCTAATGTCATGCCCACTGTTTTAAAGACATGGCACCGAGTCCAGAGGTGGCGGTTTTTGGAGTGTCGCAAGACCCGGGAGTCCAGGGGGCGAGAGAGGCTAACGTTTTGGCCTTTGCATCTTTGGTAGCCCGAAGATGGATCTTATTGGTCCCTCCACACCAATAAGATCCAGTTATTGGATCTTAGCAGGAATGTGTGGTTGAAAGCTCGGAAGCCAAGTTTGGAGCAGAGACTGTAAACAATATCATAGAATCAGAATCATAGAGCCCATACATGGAGAAGGAGGCCATTTGGTCCATTTAGTCTGCACCAACCCTCTGAAAGAGCACCCGACCTAGGCCCACTCCCCTGCCCTATACCCGTAACTCCACCTAACCTGCACATCTTTGGTGCGTGGGAGGAAATCGGAGCACCTGTAAGAAACCCAGTTTCAGTCATGTTGAGATTTAAGTGAAGGAAAGTTCTGATCATAAGGATGTCAGACAAGCAGCCCACTAATTTAGCAGCAGTAGGGGAGTCGAGAGCGGTGGTGAGGTATAATTGCTTGTCATCAATGTACATTGTGAAAATTAGTGCTGTGCTTTGGGTGATGTTGCTGAGAGATAAAATGAAGATAAGAAATAGCGGGGGGGAGGGACCAGGACTTGACTGTTGGGGAACACTAGAGGTAACAGTTTTCAGAATGTCTATTGTTAATAGGGTAATTTTAGATTATTTAATGAAAGGTAAATACTATATTAAAAGCACCACAAATTTTATTTTTCTGCAACTTAAGCAGCATTACTTATGGTTGCACCAGTGAGCTGTTTTAGAAGAGTTATCTTGGTAATATTATATTGTTACTGTTCCTTTTAAGGCATCAATACCTGCTTGTTCTTCAGTACTGGGTGAGGTTAGAATTTAATTGCTCTTCATGGCTTTGTGTACTTGCTCTTTAAGTGTAGTTGGAAAGGTTACTCACATTCTGGCTCTTGTGTCAAATGTCTACTATTGTTTCTCTGAGCTATTTTTATCAAGACTGACACAGAAATATGAAAGTGAATTGAATTGTGCCAACCAAATTGATTAGAACCATGATGACAGCAAATGTGTGCTCGATGCACTGTCTTTATCATATAGAAGATGTAAGAATTGAGAGGGGAGAAATTTGTTTGTTTACAAATATCATTAATATCATTGAAGAACGATGTGTGGGCCGTGCAAGTTGTAGTCTGTGGTGCTCCCTACCCCCGGGAATCAATGAAAGCACATAGCTATAAGTGCTGCTCCTCAAAGCAGCACTTTGTGAACCAATTTCCCCCGAGAAATGTTTGAACTTTGTGCGTGTGTGTATGTATAAGATATATTCACTGTCATCAATTTATGTTGGTATATATTTTAACTGAAGCATCTGCACGTGTTGTAAGTTCAAGATAAATATTTAACATTTCTTAAATCATGATATGAAATTAATGGGCCTGATTCTGGTCTTCCAGCCACGTGTTTCTCAGCAGTGGGAGGTGACACGGCATTCGCTGGCGGCCGGATTCTCTAGTCCAACTGCTGTCAATGTGAATTTTCCTTGAAACCCGCGGGAGGGTGGAATGCGCTGCCTGCAGGACCAGAGAATTCTGCCAGCGTGAAGGGCTGGAGAATACCGGCCAATGTTGATCAATATTTGTACTTTTTCATTGTTTCATGGGATGGGAGTGTCACTGGCCAGGTTAGCATTTGTTGCCTATCCCTAATTGTTCTTGAGAAGGTGTTGGTGAGCTGAATTTGTGCTGTTAACAATGGAGTTCCAAGATTTTGATCCAGTGGCAGGGAAGGAATGGCAATTTTGTTCCAAGTCAGGATGATGTGTGGTTTGGGAGAGAAACTTGTTGGTAGTGTTTCCATGTGTCTGTTGCCCTTGTCTTTCAAGAATATAGAGGTCGCGTGTTTGGAAGTTGCTGTTGAGTCTTGGTGAGTTTCTGTAGTACACATTGCTACTACTCTGCATTGGTGGTGGAAGGAGTGAATGTTTATGTTGGTGCGTGGGGTGCAGAGCAAGCGGACTGGATTTTCTTTGAGTTGTTGGTGGTGCACTGAGGCAAAGCGAAAGAGTGGACAGGGCAAAATTGTTTCCCTTGATGGAAAATTCTAGAATCAGGGGACATAGATTCAAAATAAGTGGCAGAAGGTGTAGCGGGGTTAACAGGAAGAACGCTTTGATACAGAGGGGGAGTGGGAGTCTGGAATTCGCTCCCGAGTTGGTGGTGGAGGCAGAGACCCTAAACTCTTTTTTTTAAAGTACCTGGACCTGCACCTTAAGTCCTGTAAGCTTACTCGACTATGACTGGGTGCAGGAAGGTGGGATTAGAAATGGCACCTAGGTGTCCACGGGCTGGCATGGACAAGATGGGCCAAAAGGCTTCTTCTGTGCTGTAACGTTTCTCTGGTTTCTATGGTCAGGAGCCGAGTGGCCCTGTAAAGACAATGAGTATAAGCTGCAAACTAACTTACAGCTATTTGGTTAATGACTTGCATGTTGGAATGCGTGTATGTAACCAAAATTCGAAAACCATTTTTGTTTTTCAGACATTAGAAGCCATTTTGAACTTCAAATATTCTGGTGGACCAGGCCACATTGATGGATACTACAGGAATCTTTCTTTAGGGCTCCATGTGGATGTCGAGCCATCAGTATTCTTCACCAGAGTCAGCACACTTCCTGCAACAAGGTACAACAAACTAATCAATTTACTCTGTGCAGGCTGCTATTTATTGTGGGAGTTGTGTGGCACTTGAAAATAGAAAACTTGAGATGGCTTCATGGGACACAAGATTGTTGTGGTAGCTATATGATTTGATAAGGTGACTTGTTACAGATCAATGGTTGTCTTAGAGCAGGAGAGGCGTGGATAGGAATTTGATCAGGCTGTTGGACTGTTTTTGAGTCATGAGTTCATGAGTGGGCAAGAGCGTCAGCAAGAGCGCAGGATGGCTGAGAAAAACAAAGTGAATGGAGGTTTGCATGTAACCTTTTGGTTGCAAATATGTTGCCCTGTGTCTTCCTTAATCCCTTCCTTACCTTTTTGATCTATGTATTATACTTACTGCATGTTCTCGCTCTAATTCTTTCCATCACCTCCACTCACTGTATTGCCAATTGTTTGGTCTCATCACTCCCAAACCTGTGTCTGTTCATCAGTAACCATTTGACCTCCCTGCTCTGAATACACTGCCAAAAACAATGATGGTCAATGCGCCCTGTTCCTTCCCTTGGCATGTAACTGCAAGGAAAGTTTTACACATCAATTTACAATGCAAATGTGTGACCAAGAAGCTTGACAACAAGAAGACAAAAGCAAAGTCTTTGGATAGTAAAACCTGAAATAAGACCAGGAATGCTGGGAAAACTCAGCAGGTCAGGTAGTATCTGTGGAGAGAGAAACAGAGTTAACCTGTAGGTCGATGACTTTTCATCATAACAGCAAGTACAGCTCACAGCTGGGAAGGAAATTGATAGAGAAAACTTAAAGAAAATGCTCCTTCTTCTGGGAGATTGCAAAATCCAGGATCATAATCATAAGATTGTCACAAATAAATCTATCAAGAAATTGAGGATAAATTTCTTTATCAGAGTGTGGTTAAAATGTGAAATTTGCTATCACATGGAATTTTACAGAAAAATATTAAAGCGACTTTGAGGTAATCAAGAAGACATACGACATGCTTGCCTTCATCGGTCGGGGCATTGAGTATAAAAATTGGCAAGTTATGCTGCAGCTGTATTGAACCTTAGTTAGGTTACAATTGGAATATTGCATACAATTCTGGTCGCCACACTACTAGAAGTATGTGGATTATTTGTGAGGGTTCCAGAGGTTCACCAGGATGTTGCCTGGTCTGGAAGGTATTAGTTACACGGAGAGGTTGGATAAACTCAGATTGTTTTCACTGGAACTAAGGAGGTTGAGGGACGACCTGATAGAGATTTTAAAAATTATGAGTGGTATGGAAAAAATAGATAGTCAGACGCTTTTTCCCAGGGGGGAAAAGTAAATTACTAGGGGACATAGATTTAAGGTGCGAGGGACAAAGATAAGAGGGGATGTACAAGGCAAGTTTTTTTTTTTTACACATAGGGTGGTGAGTACCTGGAATCTGCTGGGGAAGGTGATGGAAGCAGATAAGATAGAAATGTTTAAGAGGCATCATGACAAATACATGAATAGGTTTGGAATAGAGGGATACACACCCGGAAGTGCAGAAGGCTTTAGTTAAGACCGACATCATGATCGATGCCGGCTTGGAGAGCCGGAGGACCTGTTCCTGTGCTGTATTGTTCTTTGTATAGATGCATTTAAGTGTAAAAGAGATAAGTACGAGAACAATTTGTGCTGACAGAGTTAGATGAAGTAGAATGGGCTGGGGCTTGCGTGGAGCATAAACACCTTTCGGACCTGTTGGACCAAATAGCCCGTTTCTGTGCTATAGATTTTATATTCTCCGTGAAAGTTATGCAATGATTCTTCACCATCATCCTTGCCCCCTCACAATATTTTGTTGATAAATCAGAGGCCTGAGTTAGTGTCCCTCAAAGGGTTGCACTACCGGTTTGAAGGTATTTCTTAATTTGTTAGCAATAGTTCTTGAATGGGTATAAAAATTGATGCACGACTGGCGCCATGTTATTTGACTATATTTTCCATAGCAAGGGTAAGACTATTCTAAATTATGTTGATAATTATCAAATGAATTGGCTTAAGCTGGCAAAATTGAAGGCCCTTTAAACATGACTACGCATGTACCAATATGTTAGCTGAGTATCACTTTGCATCCCTTGATGACCTATGATCATAGTACCTATTTGGCATAGTTGGCGGTTAGTTAGTTGCATTCTATCATTATTAAATGTGTGGTTTGGATTATATTAGTATCTGGTTCTTTGTTAGCAGACTGACAATGGTATTCGATAATTCATCCTCTCTTTACGATGCTAAGTTTTCAATTCTGGATACCTGACAGCGAAACATCCTGTGATGTTCAGTTTTGAACATTTTGTTGACCGTGCCAATACAAGTGAACAGTGTTGTGCTAATTGTATGTTAATTGTGTTTAATCACATGAAGGACATAGGTCACCAGGTTTGTATGTTTAAACACAATTACTGTTTATTTATAACAAGAACTGTCATGGAAAAATGTAGTAAATACAACTGGTTAGCTATCCCCAACTCCCAGTTTAACTGTCCCATTTTCTTCCCCCACACACAAGACAGACAAATTCAGAGGGGGGAGGGGAGGGTGAAAATATTGATAATCATGGTCAAAAGATGAGATTCTCTACTTCAGATGGTGGTTTGCACACTTTATTCACAGCATGCTTGCTCATTAAAGTCTCTGGTTTACAGCTGGTAATGGTCTTTGTAGAGTCATTCATTTAGCGTCCCCGCGGGTTAGAAAATAAAGTACTCTCATGCAGCAAGCTTTCTTGAGAAACACCATGGGTGGGATTCTATGTTTCTGAGACTAAGTGTTGACGCTGACGCAAAAATCGAGGACTTACATGACAGCAAAACTGGTGCCGAACCTGGACCGATTCAGTGACTGTGGAGGGGCTAGCATTGGCGCCACGTAGAACACAATCGATTCCAATGAAAAACGGCGTTGGATTCGCTGGGTCCATGATTGACACTCGGGAGGCTGACAAGCTGCAGCCGCATATTTTCACAATATACATTAATGATCTGGAGGAAGGAACTGAAGGCACTGAGCAAGAGGTCAGCGAGAACGAGCCCTCCACCCCAGAAGCCATGGATGAACTTGTATCTGAGATCACCACTGCAGACGTCAGAGCAGCCTTCTCGAAGGTCAACCCACGTAAAGACACTGGCCTGGATGGGGTACCCGGACGAGCACTCAGGTCTTGCGCGGATCAGCTGGCGATGGTTTGCGCAGAGATCTTCAACCTCTCTTTGCAACAATCTGAGGTCCCTATCTGCACCAAGAAGACGACCATCATCCCTGTACCAAAAAAATGTCAAGCAGCGTGCCTTAATGACTATCGTCCAGTGGCTCTGACATCCATCATCATGAAAGGTTAGTCATGGCACGAATCAACTCCAGCCTCCCGGATTGCCTTGATCCACGACAGTTCGCCTACCGCTGCAACAGGTCCACACCAGACGCCATCTCCATGGCCCTGCACTCTACCCTGGAACATCTAGATAACAAAGACATCTATGCCAGGCTCCTATTGACTACAGCTCAGCCTTCAACACCATCATTCCTACGAAATTCATCTCCAAACTCCGTGGCCTTGGCCTCGGCTCCACCCTCTGCGATTGGAGCCACAGGCCACAATCAGTAAAGAAAGGCAACAACCACCTCCTCCACGATCATCCTCCACACCGGTGCCCCACAAGGCTGTGTCCTCAGCCCCCTACTATACTCCTTATATACCTATGATTGTGTGGCCAAATTCCCCTCCAACTCGATTTTCAAATTTGCTGATAACACCACCGCAGTGGGTCGGATTTCAAACAATGACGAGGCAGAGTACAGGAATGAGATAGAGAATCTGGTGAACTGGTGCGACGACAATAATCTCTCCCTCAATGTCAACAAAACAAAGGAGATTGTCATCGACTTCAGGAAGCTTAGTGGAGAACATGCCCCTGTCTACATCAATGGGAACAAAGTAGAAAGGGTCGAAAGCTTCAAGTCTTTAGGTGTACAGATCACCAACAGCCTGTCCTGGTCCCCCCCATGCCGACACTATAGTTAAGAAAGCCTACCAACGACTCTACTTTCTCAGAAGACTGAGGAAATTTGGCATGTCAGCTACAACACTCACCAACTTCTACAGATGCACCATAGAAAGCAATCTTTCTGGTTGTATCACAGCTTGGTATGGAGCCTGCTCTGCCCTAGACCGCAGGAAACTACAAAAGGTCGTGAATGTAGCCCAATCCACCACGCAAACCAGCCTCCCATCCATTGATTCTATCTATAATTCCCGCTGCCTCAGAAAGGCAGCCAGCATAATTAAGGACCCCACAAACCCCGGACATTCTCTCTTCCACCTTCTCCCGTCAGGAAAAAGACACCAAAGTTTGAGTTCACGTACCAACCGACTCAAGAACAGCTTCTTCCCTACTGCCATCAGACTTTTGAATGGACCTTCCTCGTATTAAGTTGATCTTTTCTCTACACCTTGATATAACTGTAACATTATATTCTGCAGTCTCTCCTTCCTTCCCTATATAGTGGACAATGGTAACTCCCAGAATATTGACAGTGGAGCATTCAGTGATGATCATGCCATGTAATTCCAAGAGGAGATTCTCTCTTGTTGGAGATAGACTTTGCCTGTCACCTGTACGGTGTGAATGTAATTTGTAATTTACCAGCCCAAGCCTGAATGTGGTCTTGCTGCATATGGACACAAACTGCTTCATTGCACAGAGTTTGTACTTAAGTAACTTTAAGTAAACTTAAGTTCCTATATTCCACAGAGGTCCAGTAAATAGAGGGATGAGATTGGGGTGCTTTGTGCAAGAAAAGCTACTGCCAAATTTAAATATTTGTTGAATGTTCAGGATGATGGTCAATAAGCAAAACCCATGGATTGACAGAATGAGGTGAAAGACTACAGAATATGGAAGGACAGTGCAAGTACTGATGGTGGTTCCACTCGTGTCTCTTCGATCAGAAGGTGATCACATACTGAAGAAAAACATTTCAATTGTGCAAGAGAGAGATCTGAGTACCAGTCCTGACAAACATACAAATGGAGTTAGTGACTGTAGCAGGGCATGGAATAGTTTTGGAACAGAAGCAGAAATCCTCAAGATTGTGACGATTTGGTGGCAGCCAATAAACTTGAGAAAAATCTAATAAGAGAAGAGAAACAAAGAAAATGAGAAAGTTTCAGAGTTTAGGTACCAAGTGAAGGACAATAGTTTTGTTACGTAGACTTGTATTGAAAAGTCTTTACAGATGGGACTTAATAGCTCAAGTGTTGTAGCTGTCGTGGTTTGAAGAACTACTTTGTGAAGCCACAGTTAAATCTGTCCCCACCACCTTGTCAGGCAGTACATTCCAGATCCTGACCATTTGCTGGTTCCATCGCCAGTCACCCTAAATTCAGTGTCCTTTGGTTCTTGACACCTCTGACAGAAGGATGTTTCTCACCATCTGCACAGTTTGGACCCCTCCTGATTTTTAACATCTCTATCAAATCGACTCTCAACCTTCTTCCTTTAGGGATGAGCAACCACAGCTTTTCCCGTCTGTCCATGTAATCGAGTACATATCTGGAATATTAGCATGTGATGCATCACGTGTTCAGTTTCATGTTATTTGGTGACCAAAGGATGGAAACTTAAGATTTTTTTCTCCATATTTAAGTTTTTAAAATTATTTTATTCACCGTTAAAACATTCTTGACTTTTTGGCGTCTCATCATAGTATGTAACTCCAACACATTAAAACTTGACTCGATGAACTATGGGAAGGAGTGAGACCAGGAGCAGGGATATAAGCAGCTAGCCACCACAAGGAACAAGTCAGAGCCCATATTCAGAAAGGAAAATAAAGGTGCGACATCACAAGGAAACAGGTCGGTAGTCAGTTGGTGAGTATTTTAATCCGAACTGGGAATAAATTGGTGAGAACTATCCTTTTTAAAAATTAAGGTTTATTCCTACCAGTAAAATGCATTAAATATGAGCAGGGTTTATCAATTTGATGAGTTTTATTAATGGTAGTGAGGTTTATTAGTAAAATTTCAGTTGTAAGATTTATTACAAATAGATTATTAACTAGCAGCGAAATGATGAAGCTGTTCCACTTCTGGAGAGTAAGTCTGTGCCATGTGGGAACTCCAGCATTTTTCCCATGTCCTGGATAATCATTTGGGCAGGAATTGTCGTCATTTGCAGCAGCTTGAGCTCCATGCTTTGGAGCTTGAGTAGCAGCTGGCATCACCGTGGTCCATTAGTGAGGTTGAGAGCCTCATCGATGGCACGTTTATAGTTAGGAATGAGTGACCACCAGACAGCCAAGTAGCAACAGGAAAGTTGTACAGGTGTCCCCTGAGTGCATCCCACTCTCCACTCGTATTCAGTTCTGAGTACTGATGAGAGTGAGGATTCATCAGGGGAATGCAACCAGAGCAAAGGTCAAAGCACCATGTGTCACTCAGCTGTATAGGAGTGTTCAAGGAGGATTGGAAAAGCAATAGTGATAGATGATTTGGTAGTTAGAGGAATTGATAGACATTTCTGCGGCTGCAGATGTGAATCCAGGATGGCGTGTGACCTCCTGTTTCCAGGGTCAGGATGTAGAGTACCCTAATGGGGTTTTGTGAACAGTCAGCAGTCTTGGTCTACATAGGTACAAACAACATAGGCAGAAAGAGGGATGTTGTCCTGTTGTCAGAATTTAAGGAGCTGGGTTGGCAATTAGCAAGCAGGACCTCAAAACTAGTAATCTGATTACTTCCAGTACCACACATAAATGAGTATAGAATTAAGAGGAGAAAGCAACTGGATACATGGCTGAGAAAATGCTGGAAAATCTCAGCAGATCTGGCAGCATCTGTAGGGGAAGAAAAGAGCTAACGTTTTGTTGCCAATTTAATGGATACTATAATAATGTTGCTCTTTCGAGTCACCAATATGATACTGAGGCTCTTTTTATGATATGATGTTATGTCCCAACAGCGTCGCCAATATTGTGGGTGTTTCTATTTCTCTTACTGAACCACAAGGCTTTCCCGTATATCAGTCAAATGACCACACAGCCAGTTAGTCAGTTCAAGTTCAAAGATGGTTCATTTACACACAAGGGTTACTTCGACATGCAAGCACAATATACTACAAGTTAAACTACACAGATCAGCTACAATAACCTATACTTAACTTCAGGGCGACCGGCACTGTGCAAGTGGATAAGGCCTTTATCTTGATCACGTGACTGGTTTGAAGAAGTGGCTCTGTCTCTGCTGGGCTCATCCGTCAGGTAGCGATCGTTGGTCTTCAATTTAGCTGTCTGGTTGTTATGCTGCAGTTGGGCTGGCACAGGCCGGATTCAAAGGAGGCTGGCACAGGCCGGGTACAAAAGAGGCTGAACACATGGCTGTGTCCCTTTTTATCCTTCTGAGTTTCGCGCTCTTTGGGGCGGTCCTTAATCTTGGACCCAATAATTCGACAAGATTCGATCACTGCCTTCGATTTCGGCCAATAAAGGGGGCGGGTGCCTTGGTGGCTGGGCGGATCCTTAGCGGTCATTGACCGCGGCAGTTGGGCTCTCTGAGTAAAGGGAGTAGCGCCGACCAGTCTGTGGCTGTATCGGTTTCTTGAGTGCAGTCCTATTGTTCTGGAGAAATGGGCCATTAGAATGCAAACGAGCAGGGGCTTCAATCAGGTCTAGCTATCTGAGTTGCAAATACACACAAGCTCTGTATCTGAGTCCTGGGTTGCCCATAATTCCCTTGGTCCTTTGCAGGTGGCCATCTCAAATGGCTATAGTTTTGAGTCCAATGACTCTTTGTCAAAGCTTTAACAGAGAGTCATTGGACTCGAAACGTTAGCTCTTTTCTCTCCCTACAGATGCTGCCAGACCTGCTGAGATTTTCCAGCATTTTTTCTTTCGTTTCAGATTCCAGCATCCGCAGTAATTTGCTTTTATCCAGTGGATACATGGCTGGAAAGATAATGCAGAAGGGGGAGGGCTTTAGATTCTTTGGAAATTGGGACCAACTTGGGAGGGAAATATAATCTGTGCAGGACAGACTGGTTGCACCTAAAGAGATCCAGGACTGAATTTCTTGTAGGATGTTTTGCTGATGCTAATGGGGAGGGTTTAAACTAACTTGGCAGCTGTAAGAGAACCAGGACATAATACCAAGCTGCACCGAAAACTCCGAGGTATAGATAGCACTAAAATAAAAAATAGTAATTTCAAAGGTGGGGTTGTAGTGAGGGTGAAAATAATAAACCTGATTTACTGTACATGTGTGAGTTTGTGGAGTGTGGTTAATAAGGTTTGGTGAGTTAGAGGCTCCAATTTCCATATGGTCTCCTCTATATCGGAGAGACCAAACGTAGACTGGGTGATTGCTTTGCTGAGCACCTTCGGTCTGTGCGCACCTAAGACCCTGACCTTCCTGTTGCTTGCCATTTTAACACAAGACCCTGCTCCCATGCCCACATGACAGTCTTGGTCTGCTCCAATGTTCCAGTGAAGCTAAACGCATACTGGAGGAACAGCATCTCATCTTCTGGTTAGGCATGCTGTAGCCTTCCGGTCTCAACATCGAATTCAACAACTTCAGATGATTAGCTCTAACCCATCTCAACCCTTTTGTTTTCATTCATTTCATTTTAACTGTCTTTTACCTTTTATTTCTTTCTTGTCTTTATATATACATGTATTCCCCCCCTTTCCTTGCCTTTTCTCCCCAATGCTTCTCGCTTCCCCCCCTTTTCAAATTTTACCTCTCCCCCACTCATGTCCCCCGTCCCCCAACATCTACATCTGTCACAGATTACCCTCTGATTTTAGTTTCTCTGCTGTTTGGCCTTTCACACCTTTTATTCGCTCTGGGAACTGCCATTAGCACTCTTTTCCTTGGTTTCTCTGGCTGTTAGCACTCTTTTCCCTTGGTTTCTGTGACTATGACCTCATCTTTCATTCCCTCACCGCGCAGTGTAAGTATCTCCCACTTTCTATGCCTTTTAGCTTTGACAAAGAGTCATCGGGACTCAACGTTGGCTCTTTTCTCTCCTTACAGATGCTGCCAGACCTGCTGAGATTTTCCAGCATTTTCATCTTTTGGTTTTCGATTCCAGCATCTGCAGTAACTTGCTTTTATTATGATGTGGAGATGCCGGCGTTGGACTGGGGTGGGCACAGTAAGACGTCTAACAGCACCAGGTTAAAGTCAAACAGGTTTTTTTCAAATCACTCGCTTTCGGAGCACAGATCCTTCCTCAGGTGTGGAATGTCCCCTCTCTTCATTCACCTGAGGAAGGAGCTGCGCTCCAAAAGCTAGTGATTCGAAACAGACCTGTTGGACTTTAACCTGGTGTTGTAAGACTTGTTGCTTTTAGTAGGAAAGGAAGAACAGGTTTGATTAAAGAATAGCATTGCAGTACTGGAAAGAGAGGGTATCTCAGAAGGATCAAGGACAGAATTTATTTGGTCGGAGTTAAGGAAGAAAAAGATGCAATTACATTGCAAAGTGTGGTCGACAAGCCACCAACTAGTAGGAAGGATGTAGAGGAACAAACTTGCAAGGAAGTTAGAGATATGCAAAAAAATATAGATGCGTTATAATGGGGGAGTTGAATTATCCAAATGTAGATTGTGACGGAAATAGTGTCAATGGCAGAGAGGGGCAAGAGTTCTAAAGTGTGTTTAGGATTTTTTTTTCCCAGCAGTATGTTTCCAATCCAACCAGAAAAGGGGCCACTGCTAGACCTAGTTCTTGGGAAGGAGGTGGAGTGAGTGGATCAAGTGTCAGTAGTTGAACATTTATGGGACAATAAATAGTAAAATGGTGGTAAAAGGTGGGAGTACGCCAATTGGGGACCATAAAAGTTATTGACGCATGGAAGCAGAAGGCATGAAGTGAATATTTGGCACCTGTCTTGACTAAGGATGAAGATGCTACACAGACAATGGTGAAAGAGAAGGTAATTTAGATATTAGGAGGGATTATTTTGATAAGGAGGAGGCATTGGATAGGCTGACTATAAATCAATAAAATGAATAAGGCACCAGGACCTGATGAGATGCACCCAAGGGACTTCCAAAAGACATTTGATATAATACCATACAACAGATTTGTGAGCAAACTTATACCTCATGGAATCAAAAGACAGTCGTAACATGGATACTGTTACGATCGCAGTTGGTGTTGTAACTGGACGGAAATATCCCAGAAAGGAACACTAGCTCAAGAGACCATAGGCGGGAATCACCGTTCCCCGCTGCCAATTTCGTAATTGGCAATCGGGCGGAGAATTCCTTTCGACGCCGAAATAGGGGTAGGCGCCTGTTTGACGTGGGTTTTATATGCTCCGCCCCCTCCAAAATGGCATCATCGTGTCATGCGCCGCATGCCGTTGGACACCTGAAGGCCCTCCCCCGATGCTCCGTCCCCGATGGGCCGAGTTCCCGACTGCGCAGTTGACATGGTGTTGGCGGTCGAGAACCCGGCGTGGTGGCTGCAGACTGTGTCCAGCGCCGCCACAGTCGGGCGGGAGCCATGCTGCTGACCGGGGTGGGCTTCTGCGAGGGCTGGGGGAACTGGTGGGAGGTGGCCAGGGGGACACTATCTGGCAGGTCGGGTCCGTGCACGGGCGGCGCCACGTTTTACGGTGCGACTGCTGCAGGTCATCGCCGTGGGCATGCGCGGCCATGGACCCGGCCAATCTCCGGCTGTTTTTATTATGGGAGCCAGAGGTTTTAAGCGGTGCGGCTGCTAGCCGGAGGCTTTATGCAACGCCGCCTATTTTTTTGATGTAAAATGCCACAGATCTTCTGCACTTAGGCTCAAAAACGGTGAATCCAGCTCCATAACAGTTACTTTTTGTTTTAGATGACGTGGAGGAACAGTCACAGGACTGCTAATTCGTTTAACAGCAAGGGAAAAAAACATTCATTCATTACAAAAGTTTGGATTATGCTACTGTTATGGGAAGACAAATGATTAGGATTTATGAACGACAATTTATTTGGACAATTATTCTAAGGGATTTTGAATCTATGTAGTGTAGTACAGTATACTAAAGCAATTTTCATAAAGTTGTCTGCTAAAAGCTGACGTGGCACCGTCTGCAGAAGTCAGCCGAACGGTCAAGCAACATGTTGCAAATTAAAGTACATTTCAGTGACCTTAAACAGCGTGTTCTTAAGACGCAATCTATAGCAGTCAGCATAGAATTTAACAAACATGGTTTTCTAACTTGACCTAAGGACCAGACACACCTATCGGGTCTGACACCAAGTAGGAAGGTTAGGGAGGACTCCAAAGAAAAATTAAGGTAGATAACACTCATTCTGCCCAGGTGCACATGTGTAACTTGTGTGTAAAATTTCAAACCGACATGATCCAATGTAAACTATTTTTGCCTACGTAACCACACTCTGTATAAATGTTACCTGATTCTTTACGTTGGCGCTATCAGCTCTGGAGGTCTATCTCTGAAACAGTGCTGTCCCAATACATTGGCAATAAACAATCATTCTGTACCAGCGACTCCTCCGATTATTTCGTGAAAAACAGAAAAACTACAATGTGCCTTTACTCAACCTTCAGCTTCACAAATGTACACACATTTAAAGGTTAACACAGATCCTAAGGTACAATGGTCTCAGTAACACAAGATCCCTTTAAAGCACAAGTTGGCTGTGGTCAAATACATTATCTACTCTGATCCCAAGTGAATGTCTGTGGATTTCTCCTCCAAAGACCCCCCAAATGATTGTCACATGAGAATTTTCAAACTCCACTCACGAAAAAAACATACTTTAAAATCTTGTTTCACAACAATTATTTCCATCAGCGGTTTATGGTTCAAAATCCAGTTCAGGTTTTCCAAATGACTCTTTTAAACAAAGCTTCAGCTTCACTTTTAACAAATAATCCAGCATCCAGGATTTTCAACTCCCCATTAAGGATTTATTTGACTTGACTGTTGTACAAACTATGTATTTTAATTTTTTTTCAGAGAACCCAATTATTTTCTTTCAATTAAGGGGCAATTTAGTGTGGCCAATCCTCCTAACCTGCACATCTTTGGGTTGTGGGGGTGACACAGACATTCAGACACGGGGACAATGTGCAAGTACAAACTATTTACAACTGCTTTACTATTGATTCCCACAGAATGGCATCAAAGTTTTGATTTATTTCTGAAGTCTTCTTTCCCATTTACCTTCGGTTGCTGCAACTGTCTCTTTCACTCACAACACCTCATCTGTTTCTGCCTTGAATTCTCCTGAACAATACATTGGTCAATGTCTTTTAACATTAGTCTTAAGACATTTTTTATTTCTGTCCCAATTCCCTGGTTATCTGTACTATATCCATTCTGTCTCCTTACAACTTGCTTGTCCTGTTCAGCTTGCCGTTTCCTGGCAGAGTTGAGAGATGTTCACTCCCCTGTGTATGACCTTCAACTGCCATGGCTTCTAGTTAAACTAAGAACAAAAAGCCTTCCTACTTTAAATGGCCCTCTGTTGCTAAGCAACAACCACCACTTCTGCAAGTGTTTAATTCTGGTCGCCACATTACCAGAAGGATGTAGAAGCTTTGGAGAGGGGACAGAAAATATTTACCAGGATATTGCCTGGTATGGAGGGCATTAGCTATGAGGAGAGGCTGATGGAGGTTGAGGGCGACCTGATGGAAGTCTACAAGATAATGAGGGGCATGGACAGAGTGGATAGTCAGAAGCTTTTTCCCAGGGTGGAAGAGTCAATTAGTAGGGGGCATAGGTTTAAGGTGCGAGGGGCAAGATTTAAAGATGTATGAGGCAAGTTTTTTTTACACAGTGGGTGGTGGGAGCTTGGAACTCGCTGCCAAGGGAGGTAGTGGAAGCAGATACGATGTGACTTTTAAGGGGTGTCTTGACAAATACTTGAATAGGATGGGAATAAAGGGATATGGTCCCCGGGAGGGTATGGGGCTTTTAGTTTAGACGGGCAGCATGGCCTGTGCAGGCTTGGAGATCCGAAGGGTCTGTTCCTGTGCTGTAATTGTTCTTTATTTTTTTTGTTCATTAACATAGAAAACTCACTTTTTATAGATTTTCTGACTCTTGAAGTCTCTCTCTCTCTCAAAATCCAATTACACCAATCACACCCCGGCAGCCTGTTTTCCAGTACATGTGAGATATGACAGTGTTATTATCAAAAGAAAACTATCATAATTCCTCATTTCATGACATCATCCCACACAATGTCAAAGAGCCCAGCCTCCAGCACATCATCTCCTTTCAGCATCAGGTTTTTGTAGGGCAGCACGGTAGCACAGTTGGTAGCACTGTTGTTTCACAGCGCCAGGGTAGAAAATTAGCTAAGCTTGCATAAGAGAGTCTCCAGAATAAATACTCACCTTGAAAGACTGTTCTGGGGTTATAGGTTACCAGGCTGAGACAGGAAAGACCAGAAGTAAACACTCGGGAGGCAAGAATATTTTTGGACTATTAACTTAAAGGACGGTATAGAGTATGCCTAGAAGTGGGTTTTTCTGCCCTAATAATAACAATCTTTATTGTCACAAGTATGCTTACATTAACACTGCAATTAAGTTACTGTGAAAAGCCCCATGTCTCCTCATTCCAGCACCTGTTCGGGTACACAGAGGGAGGATTCAGAATGTCCAATTCATCGAACAGCACGTCTTCCGGGACTTGTGGGAGGAAACCAGAGTACCCGGAGGAAACATGGTGGTTAGCACTGCTGCCTCAAGGCACTGAGGACCCGGGTTCAATCCCAGCCCTGGGTCACTGTCCGTATGGATTGCACATTCTCCCCGTGTCATCCCCACAAGCAAAGATGTGCAGAGTAGGTGGATTGGCCATCCCAAATGGCCCCTAAATTAGAAAAAAAAGAATTGGGTACTTTGAATTTATTTTTAAAAACTTGCTAATTTTGCAGTGCCGAATCCAACTTGCCCTCAATGGATAATCGGAGCTGGTGCTGCAGTCAGGTCCATTTATTCCACTGTAAAATCTGCAGACATGTGTGAGGATGTGAGCCAATTTGAGCTGCAATAGCTTTACTGTCAAAGGTAACTGAGAGGCAGACCATAGATCTCTCCATTTCTTAAGGAAGGAAGGAAGCAAGATAGTTCTAGTCCTGCAGAAAACCCACGTTGTGCAAGGAAACTAGGCTCCTGGAGTGGGAAGGAGGGATCTATGTGGGCTGCTCGCCTCCAATTTTGGCGGGATGGTGATTTTGCTGGTCGCAAATTGTCGGTTGGAGATCTTGGGGGCATCAAGGAACCTCTCCCAGGCTGCTTGCTTCAATTCGCTCTTCTGGCTGGGAGCCAGCCACTTCGCTTCAGAAACTTATACGGCCCCCAAGCTGGCATGCATAAGTGCGCTTCTTTGAAAATCTGTCAACTGATCTTGACTCCATTGATGCCAGTGAATGCATCACTGTTGTGGTGGGGGTGGAGCAGGTTGTTTTAATTGTACCTTCGAGGCAGGGATCACTCCAGTTTCCTAAACTGCTTGATGGTGATGGGAAAGTTGAGAGACCTGGCTGAATCCGATAACTTGGTGGACGTTTGATGAATTTTCCACACCGACTCTAGCACTTTCACTTTGGTGGGATCTGGGAAGGAGGGTCCAGAGTAGACTGCGTGTACTTCATGGATGTATGTTTCCTGCATTCCAGTGGCTTCCAAGCACCTGCTACCATGCTCAGTCTACTGCCTGTTATGGGTGGAGCTGGTTCTGCTCCTTGCGGATGGGGCACAATACAGGCATTCTTGCAGCTAGAGGCCGAGTGGCTTTGGGACTTGTCACATTGATTCTTGGCCAATTGGAGAAGTATGTAGGGGCCTTCCTTTTCTTAAGGCTATGTGGAATGTGATGAAGCTCACGCTTGCGTTTTTTGGAGATAGGTGAAGGGGTGAGTGAGGAGATGGAAGACCAGGGTGGAACGGTTGACAGGAAGTGCTCGACTTGGTTCCCTCCTAGGTCAGGGCATTGAAGACTCTGCATTGCAAAAAGTATACAAAGAAAAGACAGATGTACTGAAGGACCTGCAGTTTGTCAAGTTTGAATGGCAGGCTCATAAGATTATTGGATCCTGTTTCTCTAGGGCCTGGACCGTGGCTTCCCTACCTTTTATTTGTTGAAAAAAAGACAGTGGGCTGTTCAGCAGCACTTGGGGCTGCTGGCTGGTGACTGCATCCCTGGTCTTGAATCCTGAGTACATCAATGCCCAGGACTGCACAGTTCATGGAATCCCTACAGTTCAAAAGAAAGCCGTTTGGCCCAATGAGTCTGCACAACCTTCTGAATGAGCACCCTGTCAAACCCACTCCCCCACTCTATCCTTGCAACCCACCTAAACTGCACATCTTCGGACATTAAGGGGCAATTGTAGCATGGTCAATCCACCTAACTCGCACATCTTTGGACTGCGGGAGCAAACTGGACCACCTGGTGGAAACCCATACCGACACTGGGAGAATTTGAAACCTCCGCACAGTCACCCAGGCCGGAATTCAACCCGGCACGCTAATGCTCTGAGACCATAAGAGATAGGAGCAGAATTAGACCACTTGACCCATCGAGTCTGTTTCGTCATTCAATCATGGCTGATATTTTTCTCTTCCCCATTCTCCTGCCTTCTCCCCATAACCCCTGATCCCCTTATTAATGAAGAACCTATCTATCTCTGTCTTAAAGACACTCGGTGATTTGGCCTCCACAGCCTTCTGCATTAAAGAGTTCCAAAGTTTCACCACCCTTTGGCTGAAGAAAGTCCGCATCTCTGTTTTAAAGGATCGTCCCCTTAGCCTGAGATTGTGTCCTCTGCTTCTAGTTTTTCCTACAAGTGGAAACATCATGGGCAGAATAGTCAAAATGGTTAGCACTGTTGCTTCACAGCGCCAGGGTCCCAGGTTCGATTCCCGACTCGGTTTTCTGTCTATGCGGAGTCTGTACGTTCTCCCCGTGTCTGCGTGGGTTTCCTCCGGATGCTCTGGTTTCTTCCCACAAGTCCCGAAAGACGTGCTGTTAGGTAATTTCGACATTCTGAATTCTCCATCTGTGTACCCGAACTGGCGCTGGAATGTGGCGACCAGGGGCTTTTCACCAACTTCATTGCAGTGTTAATGTAAGCGTACTTGTGACGATAAAGATTATATTATACATCCTCTCCATGTCCACTCTATCCAGGCCTCGCAATATCCTGAAGTTTCAATAAGATCCCCCCTCACCTTTTTAAATTTTAAATTCCAACAAGTAGAGACTCAGAGTCCTCAACCGTTGTTCCATAGATGCTTGAAGAGTTTTGTGGGGCGACCTGCCAATGTTTGGCACTGAGTGGTCCACTTAGCCGGACAGAGCTGATAGGTGCCCTTGACACTCTCGAGAGAAAGGTCCCTGGGGCTGGATAGACTAACTGTGGAGTTCCACAATCTATTTTGTGATTGCCGGGGGGGGAGGGAACAACTACTGGCAGACCCTGGGCGAAGGTCTGGCGATTGGGGAGATACCCTTCTCTTGGCAGAACGTTGTCATTGTCTAGTTCCTCAAGAGAGGCAATCTGCTTAACAACTGGGTCTCGTCTCTCTCCTAAACAAAATTTTTGTTGGGACCATGATTGCTCCTGTGGGGGCTGTGCTGTTGGATTGTCCAACATGGACCCACATGACCTACCCTGACCTGTGCTGTGTGGTCCTGGGTTGGACAATCCATTTCGTCAGGGACTTGGTCCACCATTCCCAGAAGGCTGGTCCTTCGGCCGTCTTCCTTTCACTGCATCAGGACGAGGCATTCAACAGAGTGGATTCTGAATACTTATTGGGGGCGCTGCAGGCATTTTGGTTCGGAACTCATTTCGTCATCCGGATACAACTTCTGAAAGCAAGACTTGGATGATATCCAGTGGCAAGTAACATTCGCACCAAACATGTGCCAGGCAATGACCATCTGCTACGATCCCCGTTGGTGTTACTACTGGACCGGAAATTCCCAGAATGGAACCCTGGCTCAAAGACCGTAACTTTTTAAAGAAAATTTGGAGGACCAATTAGCTTTTAACAAGAAAGAAAAATGAAAAGTTTGACTATCATATAGTACTCCTTCACTCTCACTTATCTTGACAAGTGTACACAGAGTTCAGGGATAACGCAGATTACAAAAATCTTATGCTACACTGTTCTCAATTGACATACAATCCCTTTAAACCCACAGGTTGACTATGATCAGACAGTCCCCACTCTGAAACCAAATGGCAGATGGAACTCAATCGATCTACTGTGGATTTCATCAAAGATCCACCTCCAGGTTTTCTAACTATCCTTTCAAACAAGGCTTCCTCTCCACTGTTTCAGCAAGGAGCCACCTCCAGGTTTTCTAACTCGTCTTTCGGAATTCATTTGTCTTTAATTGCGACATGCATCCAAAACTCTACACAAACTCAGGTGCTCAGTCCCCAACAGAAAACTATTGCTTCAATAACTGGGAATAAGGACACCAAAACCTTATAATTGCTTCAGATATGTGGCTTGTCTGTACCCAACCACATCCAGCTCTTCTCTCCCGAGGTCTGACTTTAACTTCCATGAACAGTATCCTGTTCCAAAGGCCGTTCCTTTTTGTTACTTTTTAGTTCAATATTTCTGGAGCTTTTCCATTTCCTGGTGTCTAGAATTAACTGCCCTGTAGTTCCTCTGGAGCTTGCTTTCATACACATTACTCCAACATGTTAACTCTCTCGCTCCTCGCCCCAACTGCTATGAATTCAGCTAAAACTACCCTTAAGTACCCCTGGTTGCTAAGCTACATCTCATGTTTTTTTTTAATTAAATATTTTATTGAAAATTTTTGGTCAACCAACACAGTACATTGTGCATCCTTTACACAATATTATAACAACACAAATAACAATGACCTATTTTATAAACAAAAAAAAAATGAATAAATAATAAATAACAAAAATGAAAACTAGCCCTAATTGGCAACTGCCTTGTCACAAGTAACACTCTCCAAAAATATAATTTAACAGTCCAATATATAATTATCTGTAGCAACGACCTATACATATTATACAGTATATATTAACAACCCTGAGAGTCCTTCTGGTTCCTCCTCCTCCCCCCCCCCCCCCCCCCGATCCTGGGCTGCTGCTGCTGCCTTCTTTTTTCCATTCCGTCTATCTTTCTGCGAGGTATTCGACGAACGGTTGCCACCGCCTGGTGAACCCTTGAGCCAACCCCCTTAGGACGAACTTAATCCGCTCTAGCTTTATAAACCCCGCCATGTCATTTATCCACGTCTCCACCCCCGGGGGCTTGGCTTCTTTCCACATTAGCAATATCCTGCGCCGGGCTACTAGGGACGCAAAGGCCAAAACATCGGCCTCTCTCGCCTCCTGCACTCCCGGCTCTTGTGCAACCCCAAATATAGCCAACCCCCAGCTTGGTTCGACCCGGACTCCTACTACTTTTGAAAGCACCTTTGTCACCCCCATCCAAAACCCCTGTAGTGCCGGGCATGACCAAAACATATGGGTATGATTCGCTGGGCTTCTCGAGCACCTCGCACACCTATCCTCCACCCCAAAAAATTTACTGAGCCGTGCTCCAGTCATATGCGCCCTGTGTAATACCTTAAACTGAATCAGGCTTAGCCTGGCATACGAGGACGACGAGTTTACCCTGCTTAGGGCATCTGCCCACAGCCCCTCCTCGATCTCCTCCCCCAGCTCTTCTTCCCATTTCCCTTTTAGTTCATCTACCATAGTCTCCCCTTCGTCCCTCATTTCCCTATATATATCTGACACCTTACCATCCCCCACCCATGTCTTTGAGATCACTCTGTCCTGCACCTCTTGTGTCGGGAGCTGCGGGAATTCCCTCACCTGTTGCCTCGCAAAAGCCCTCAGTTGCATATACCTGAATGCATTCCCTTGGGGCAACCCATATTTCTCGGTCAGCGCTCCCAGACTCGCGAACTTCCCATCCACAAACAGATCTTTCAGTTGTGTTATTCCTGCTCTTTGCCACATTCCATATCCCCCATCCATTCCCCCCGGGGCAAACCTATGATTGTTTCTTATCGGGGACCCCCCCAAGGCTCCAGTCTTTCCCCCATGCCGTCTCCACTGTCCCCAAATCTTCAGTGTAGCCACCACCACCGGGCTTGTGGTGTAGTTCCTCGGTGAGAACGGCAATGGGGCTGTCACCATAGCCTGTAGGCTAGTCCCCCTACAGGACGCCCTCTCTAATCTCTTCCACGCCGCTCCCTCCTCCTCTCCCATCCACTTACTCACCATTGAAATATTAGCGGCCCAATAATACTCACTTAGGCTCGGTAGTGCCAGCCCCCCCCTATCCCTGCTACGCTGTAAGAATCCCTTCCTCACTCTCGGGGTCTTCCCGGCCCACACAAAACCCATGATGCTGTTTTCAATCCTTTTAAAAAAAGCCTTTGTGATCACCACCGGGAGGCACTGAAACACAAAGAGGAATCTCGGGAGGACCACCATCTTAACCGCCTGCACCCTCCCTGCCAGTGACAGGGATACCATATCCCATCTCTTGAAATCCTCCTCCATCTGTTCCACCAACTGCGTTAAATTTAACCTATGCAATGTGCCCCAATTCTTAGCTATCTGGATCCCCAGGTAACGAAAGTCCCTTGTTACCTTCCTCAACGGTAGGTCCTCTATTTCTCTACTCTGCTCCCCTGGATGCACCACAAACAACTCACTTTTCCCCATGTTCAATTTATACCCTGAAAAATCCCCAAACTCCCCAAGTATCCGCATTATTTCTGGCATCCCCTCCGCCGGGTCTGCCACGTATAGTAGCAAATCGTCCGCATACAAAGATACCCGGTGTTCTTCTCCTCCCCTAAGTACTCCCCTCCACTTCTTGGAACCCCTCAACGCTATCGCCAGGGGCTCAATCGCCAGTGCAAACAATAATGGGGACAGAGGGCATCCCTGCCTTGTCCCTCTATGGAGCCGAAAATATGCAGATCCCCGTCCATTCGTGACCACGCTCGCCACTGGGGCCCTATACAACAGCTGCACCCATGTCCATTCTCCAGGGTGGGCGCCCTCCTGTTTCCTCCCCTATCTCCAAGTCTACCCAGTGTGGAGCGTGATCCGAAATGGCTATAGCCGTATACTCCGTTCCCCTCACCTTCGGGATCAACGCCCTTCTCAGCACAAAAAAGTCTATTCGCGAGTAGACTTTATGGACATAGGAGAAAAACGAGAACTCCTTACTCCTCGGTCTGCTAAATCTCCACGGGTCTACACCTCCCATCTGCTCCATAAAATCTTTAAGTACCTTGGCTGCTGCTGGCCTCCTTCCAGTCCTGGACTTCGACCTATCCAGCCCTGGTTCCAACACCGTATTAAAATCTCCCCCCATTATCAGCTTTCCCATCTCTAGGTCCGGAATGCGTCCTAGCATCCGCCTCATAAAATTGGCATCATCCCAGTTCGGGGCATATATGTTTACCAAAACCACCGTCTCCCCCTGTAGTTTGCCACTCACCATCACGTATCTGCCCCCGTTATCCGCCACTATAGTCTTTGCCTCGAACATTACCCGCTTCCCCACTAATATAGCCACCCCCCTGTTTTTCGCATCTAGCCCCGAATGGAACACCTGCCCCACCCATCCTTTGCGTAGCCTAACCTGGTCTATCAGTTTGAGGTGCGTTTCTTGTAACATAACCACATCTGCCTTAAGTTTCTTAAGGTGTGCGAGTACCCGTGCCCTCTTTATCGGCCCGTTCAGCCCTCTCACGTTCCACGTGATCAGCCGAGTTGGGGGGCTTCCTACCCCCCCCCCCCCCCCCCCCCCTTGTCGATTAGCCATCACCTTTTTCCAGCTCCTCACCCGGTTCCCACGCAGCTGTATCGCCCCCAGGCAGTGCCCCCCCACCCATCCTCCCCCATACCAGCTCCCCCCTCTCCCCAGCAGCAGCAACCCAGTAATTCCCCCCTCCCACCCCCCCCCGCTAGATCCCCCGCTAGCGTAATTACTCCCCCCATGTTGCTCCCAGAAGTCAGCAAACTCTGGCCGACCTCGGCTTCCCCCCGTGACCTCGGCTCACACCGTGCGACGCCCCCTCCTTCCTGCTTCTCTATTCCCGCCATGATTATCATAGCGCGGGAACCAAGCCCGCGCTTCTCCCTTGGCCCCGCCCCCAATGGCCAACGCCCCATCTCCACCTCCCCTCCTCCCCCCATCACCACCTGTGGGAGAGAGAAAAGTTACCACATCGCAGGATTAGTACATAAAACTCCTCTTTCCCCCTTTTTAACCCCCCTCTTTGCCCCCCACATTCGCCCCACCACTTTGTTCAAACGTTCTTTTTAATAACCC
The DNA here is from genome assembly GCF_047496885.1 of Scyliorhinus torazame. Classification (NCBI taxonomy): domain Eukaryota; kingdom Metazoa; phylum Chordata; class Chondrichthyes; order Carcharhiniformes; family Scyliorhinidae; genus Scyliorhinus; species Scyliorhinus torazame. The sequence goes on along the minus strand of NC_092717.1, from coordinate 148,997,901 downwards.
ACTCATTCCAGTTTTTCTTCCACAATAAAAGTCCACGCTTCATCCGCCGTCTCAAAGTAGTGGTGCCTTCCTCGATATGTGACCCACAGTCTTGCCGGTTGCAGCATTCCAAATTTTATCTTCTTTTTATGAAGCACCGCCTTGGCCCGATTAAAGCTCGCCCTCCTTCTCGCCACCTCCGCACTCCAGTGTTGATAAACGCGGATCACCGCGTTCTCTCATTTACTGCTCCGAGTTTTCTTCGCCCATCTAAGGACCATTTCTCTATCCTTAAAACGGAGGAATCTCACCACTATGGCTCTGGGAATTTCTCTTGCTCTCGGTCCTCGCGCCATCACTCGGCATGCTCCCTCCACCTCCAACGGACCCGCCGGGGCCTCCGCTCCCATTAACGAGTGCAGCATCGTGCTCACATATGCCCCGACGTCCGCTCCCTCCACGCCTTCAGGAAGACCAAGAATCCTCAGGTTGTTCCTCCTTGCGTTGTTTTCCAGTGCCTCCAACCTTTCCACACATCGTTTCTGATGTGCCTCCTGCGTCTCCGTCTTCACCACCAGGCCCTGTATGTCGTCCTCATTCTCGGCTGCCTTTGCCTTCACGACCCGAAGCTCCCGCTCCTGGGTCTTTTGTTCCTCCTTTAGCCCTTCGATCGCCTGTAGTATCGGGGCCAACAGCTCTTTCTTCATTTCCTTTTTGATCTCTTCCACACAGCATTTCAAGAACTCTTGTTGTTCAGGGCCCCATGTTAAACTGCCACCTTCCGACGCCATCTTGGTTTTTGCTTGCCTTCCTTGCTGCTGTTCTAAAGGATCCACTGCAATCCGGCCACTTTCTCCTCCTTTTTCCATCCGTATCCAGGGGGGGGATTCCCTTCTGGTTTACCACACAGTGTTTTTAGCCGTCAAAATTGCCGTTGGGGCTCCTATCAAGAGCCCAAAAGTCCGTTTCACCGGGAGCTGCCGAAATGTGCGACTCAGCTGGTCATCGCCGCACCCGGAAGTCCGCTACATCTCATGTTTACTATTCACGCCGTAAACCCTTCTAAGCACTGGAAGCATAGTTTGAACCGACTAAAACCCCCACTATACAAACACCTTTGTTCAACATTAATCTAACTAGAGCTTTACTCTTCTTACATACAAACCCTAAATTCAACCCACTTGAATCTATACCTCAGTTCTAATATTTAACAATAAATATAGAACACTTAAATTCTTTTCCTGAAACCATGTACAACAAGAGAGGATCTAACCATCACCCCATGTCATTCAAAGGCATTATGATCACTGAATTCCGCACTATCAACATCCTGGAGGTTACCATTGACCAGGAACTGAACTGGACGAGCCACATAAATACTATGCCAACAAACAGATCAGAGGCTCCTCTGAGTAACTCATAAGACCATAAGTCATAGGAGCAGAATTGGGCCACTCGGCCCATCAAGTCTGCTCCACCATTCAATCATGGCTGATATTTTCTCATCCCCATTCTCCTGCCTTCTCCCAATAATCCCTGATTCCCTTATTAATCTGGAACACCCTCCCTAACAGCACTATGGGTATGTCTACACCTCTGGGACTGCTGTGGTACAAGAAGGCAGCTCACCACCATCTTCTCAAAGGCAACTAGGGATGGACAATGAATGCTGTCCCAGCCAGCGGTGCTGACATCCTGTAAATTAATTTTTAAAAAGTGACTGTGGAGTGTTTGATAACGATTAACAGGTCCTTGACACCATCCCTTCACTTTAGATGTCGAGTGTGTCTCTCATGTTTGACCAGTTGCAGACCCATTCTGGGCAAGGACATCATCTTCTTGGTTTGTGTCAAGAATGTGTTCCTCACAGTCACGTATCCTTTTTATCTGCAGAGGGTGCACAAGTGCCAGGAGGTTGTTTCTGTGGCATCCTGAGGCAGCATCAGTTTGGAAAAATGGACTGGCCTATTGTTGGGTCAGTAGCAAACGGACTCCTTACTGAACGAGCTTCAGGCCATTTGCCTGGAGCACCACCTAGTTCCTGTACTTGAGAGTCTATCTTAATCCGATCAAGGCCAGCAGATTGTCAAGAGCTGGAGACAAGGTCACCGTACACCTAGGGGCACTGGACAGAACTTGTCCAAATTCTTATGACAGAGGTTCTTCAGCGGTTTACCTCACCAGAACAGTATTTCACCCTTTGCCTCTGAATTATTATTAAGAACTTGTGAGATTTACATATTAATTGCTTGTTAATCTCACCGCACAAGGTTGGGGCTCATAGTTTGAATAATGTGATAATTACCTCTGCCACTGAAGATGGGTGGAGATAATGTTTTCATCCCATTCATCTGTTTGATTGTAAGGAACATACCTCAAAAATTAACATATAGATTTCACTGAAACCTGATACACAGTTAGGGTATGGCCCAAGACAAAACTGATGTTTTTGGCAAAAATGCAGACCTATAATCACTGCAGCTTTACTGCACTGCAGTTAAAGGCGTCAGTGTCTTGTTTTTTTATCTTTTCACTCTTTGCACAGAAGAACATAAGAACTAGGAGCAGGAGTAGGCCATCTGGCCCCTAGAGCCTGCTCCGCCATTCAATGAGATCATGGCTGATCTTTTTTGGACTCCGCTCCAATTTCCGGCCCGAACACCATAACCCTTAATCCCTTTATTCTTCAAAAAACTATCTATCTTTATCTTAAAAACATTTAATGAAGGAGCCTCAACTGCTTCACTGGGCAAGGAATTCCATAGATTCACAGCCCTTTAGGTGAAGAAGTTCCTCCTAAACTCAGTCCTAAATCTACTTCCCCTTATTTTGAGGCTATGCCCCTAGTTCTGCTTTCACCCGCCAGTGGAAACAACCTGCCCGCATCTATCCTATCCATTCCCTTCATAATTTTATATGTTTCTATAAGATCCCTCCACATCCTTCTAAATTCCAACGAGTACAGTCCCAGTCTACTCAACCTCTCCTCGTAATCCAACCTCATTAGCTCTGGGATTAACCTAGTGAATCTCCTCTGCACACCCTCCAGCGCCAGTACGTCCTTTCTCTGGTAAGGAGACCAAAACTGAACACACTACTCCAGGTGTGGCCTCACTAACACCTTATATACAATTGCAGCATAACCTCCCTAGTCTTAAACTCCATCCCTCTAGCAATGAAGGACAAAACTCCATTTGCCTTCTTAATCACCTGTTGCACCTGTAAATACACTTTTTGCGACTCATGCACTGGCACACCCAGGTCTCTGCACAGCAGCATGTTTTAATGGGACAATTTCCATCCAGATGCCTCGCTATTTCTTCCTTCATGATAGATTCCAGCATCTTCCCTACTACCGAAGTTAAGCTAATTGGCCTATAATTACCCGCTTTCTGCCTACCTTTTTAAACAGTGGTGTCATGTTTGCTAATTTCCAATCCGCCAGGACCACCCCAGAGTCTAGTGAATTTTGGTAAATTATCACTAGTGCATTTGCAATTTCCCTAGCCATCTCTTTTAGCACTCTGGGATGCATTCCATCAGGGCCAGGAGACTTGTCTAACTTTAGCCCCATTAGCTTGCCCATCACTACTTCCTTAGTGATTTCTCAGTCCTCTAATCTCCCACTAATCTTTGCCACTTTCAATGCTTTTTCCTTCAATTTGATACTCTCCCATATTTCCTTAGATATCTACGATCGATTTTCCCTCTTTCTACTGTCCTTCCTTTTTGTTGGTATAAACCTTTGCTGAGCACTGTGAAAAATCGCTTGGAAGGTTCTCCACTGTTCCTCAACTGTTTCACCATAAAGTCTTTGCTCCTAGTCTACCGTAGCTAGTTCTTCACTCATCCGATTGTCATCTCCTTTGTTGAAGCACAAAACACTAATGTTTGATTTAACCTTCTCACCCTCCATCTATAATTTCAATTCCACCATATTGTGATCGCTCCTTCCGAGAGGATCCCTAACTATGAGATCATTAATCAACCCTGTCTCCTTCCACAGGACCAGATCTAGGACCGCTTATTCCCTCGTAGGTTCCATTACATACTGTTCTAGGAAATTACCGTGGATACATTCTATAAACTCCTCCTCAAGGCTGCCTTGACCGACCTGGTTAAACCAATCGGCATATAGATTAAAATCCCCCATGATGACTGCTGTACCATTTCTACATGCATCAGTTATTTCTTTGTTTCTTGCCTGCCCCACCCTAATGTTACTATTTGGTGGCCTCTCGACTACTCCTATCAGTGACTTTTTTGCCTTACTATTCCTGATTTCCACCCAAATGGATTCAACCTTATCCTCCATAGCACCAATGTCATCCCTTACTATTACCAGGATGTCATCCTTAAATAACAGAGCTACACCATCTGCTTTACCATCCACTCTGTCCTTCCGAATAGTTTGATACCCTTGGATATTTAACTCCCAGTTGTGACCATCCTTTAACCATGTTTCAGTAATGGCCACTAAATCATAGTCATTCATGATGATTTGCGCCAACAACTCATTTACCTTATTCCGAATAGTACGAGCATTCAGGTAAAGTACACTTTATTGGCTTTTATACCTCTGTTTTGAATCTTAACACCTTGATCAGTAACCTCTCCTAAGTTATTTATCCACTTAACGTTTCTCCTAATTTTCCTTGTCATTGAACCCATATCTTCATGTAACAACCTGCCGCATCGCTTTCCATTTATGTTTTTACTTCCCGTTTTATTCCTTTGAGTATTACTGGGCCTATTCACTGAGCTCCCCTCAGTCACTGTACCTTGTACTGTCGCCCTTTTTGATTTTTGACTATGGCTTCTCTGCCTTACACTTTACCCCTTACTGCCTTTTGTTTCTGCCCTTGTTTTGCTACCTTCCGACTTCCTGCATCGTTTCCCATCCCCCTGCCACATTAGTTTCAACACTCCCCAACCGCTCCAGCAAATAACCCCCCTCGGACATCAGTTCCAGTCCTGCCCAGGTGTAACCCGTCCAGTTTGTAGAGGTCCCACCTCCCCCAGAACCGGTCCCAATGCCGCAGGAATCTGAAACCCTCCCCCTGACACCATCCCTTCAGCCACGTATTCATCCTATATATCCTGTCATTTCTACTCTGACTAGCACGTGGCACCGGTAGTAATCCTGAGATCACTACCTTCGAGGTCCGATTTCTTAACTTCCTTCCTAGCTCCCTGTATTCTGCTTTGGGAACCTCATCCCTTTTTTTAGCCAATGTCGTTTGTACCGATGTGTACCACGACCACTGGCTGTTCACCCTCTCCCTCCAGAATGTCCTGTACCCACTCCGAGACATCCTTGTCCCTAGCACCAGGGAGGCAACATATCATCCTGGAGTCTCGTTTGCGGCCACAGAAACGCCTGTCCATTCCCCTTACAATTGAATCCATTATTACTATTGCACTGTCACACTTATCACCCCTCCCCTCTGCAGCACAACCAACCGTGGTGCCACGAGTTTGGCTGTTGCTGTTTTCCCCTGAGTGGCCATTCCCCTCAACAGTATCCAAAGTGGTATATCTGTTCTGCAGGGGAATGGCTACAAGAGACTCCTGCACTACCTGCCTCACTCTCTTGCTCTGTCTGGTGGTCACCCATTCCCTTCCTTCCTGCGGAGCCTGAGCCTGCGGTGTGACCACCTCTCTGTACGTGCTATCCACGATGCTCTCCGACTCGTGGATGCTCCACAGTGTCTCCAGCCGCCGCTCCAGCTTTGAAACTCGATCTTCCAGGAGCTGTAACTGGAGACACTTCCTGCACACATGCTGACCCTGGGGACTGGAACTGTCCCCAGCCTGCCACATGGAGCAAGAGGAGCAGACCGCGCCTTGGAGCTGTCCTGCCATGAATGATTCCTTTAAATTAAACCTTTGAAATAAACCTTCATCCCAAATTCCTAAATTGCCACTTGAGATTATTGCACCTTGTCCCATATGTACAGTGTAATAGAAAAACGTTTATAATGTAGAGGTATAGTGGGATTTTAACATCATAGAAGTTGATTGCTTAAAAAAGTTAATTCTTCAACATCTCCCTTCAATAGCTCTGTAATGCAATGCAGTATTTTTCCAAGAACTCAAAGAGTTTATATTTCCAGCATTAAAATTAGTCAACATTGCCTAATGTAGAGGTTTAATGTAAATCTTGAGATGTCACAAAAATATTGATGCATAGTCGCTGGACAAAATGCATATTAACAATCTCATCGCATTGTAATGTCTTGCTGTATGTGATGTTCTGGTGTTATTATCTATTTCATCGGAATCACTTTCTACCTATTTCAGCATTTTGAATTATTGCATAACCTCGATTTGTTCCAAAAAAAAAGAAAGTTATGTTAAACCCATTTTTCCAATTTGTAAAGCAAATCTAAAATGTTACTTATGGATTAATACAGTACAGTGCTTTTATGGACTGTAATGCTCACTTAAAAATGAATATGTTACTTCTTTACAATTTTTCTTGTTTTTTTACTTTGTTTTAAATTCCCTAATTCTGCTTTTCCTTCCAATCGACGCAACATGCAACATGCATCACAGCACAATGACAATCTGATAATTACCTGACAGTAGGAAGACTCTGGCTGTTGATCCTGCTTTTACCAGAGTGCACCTTAACCAGAAATCTAAGACTGGGATAATGTGATGAACTGATTGTGTCACACTGCTACACCTAGCTTTTTCATCATAGATTCATAATATGTAATTTGTTCATTATAACATTGTTGGTAACAGAAATTGGCAAGCCACTCTTAGTTTATTTTGAATTGACATATGAATTGGCAGTCGGGGCGAGAGGAATCCCAAGTGAGTGGGGGAGAGACTGTACAAGTGGTTTTAACTCTTTTTCAAAGTAACTATTGCTCTCAAACTATAACACAGTTGGAACCATCTGAGGTTTACGATTTAAATCTCAGTTTCGGATGGTTTCCATTGCAGGGCAGTTCCCCAAAGGGTGTATGAACTTCCCAGGCATTTGCTGAGCGATCATTACGTGGAAAATTCATGGCAGGAGGTGGGGGATCTCCAGCACATGTTTGGGGTACACTGCCTGGAGGAGCTTTGAAGTTATGGTCCATTTACTCATGTTAGTTGCAGCAAATTAGCCAACAGCACTTCAGAAGTACACCATATTTGGAAGCAGGCTTGCAGCATACAATGTATGCATAGAAATAATTTAGAAGTGTTAATTGAAAGCAACTGTTGGGACATAAACTTTCTCTGTTAAATTGACGGTGATCTATTTGACTCTTGTATGTTTATTTGAAGATCGATATCTCAATTATTCAGCTTGCAACATTTGCTTGAAGTCCAAACTGATGGGACAGTGCTGATGAATGAAAATTTGTATAGTTTGTAGAAACGCAAGTTATGTCAGCCGAGATGTTTGGAGCATTAATCCCTTCCCTGCATTTATTCTTTTAGAAGGTTTCAAGGGTTTCTAACTTCTACCATTCCAGTCCAGTTATATTTTCATTGATTTTTCTTCAGATCATCAGTCCATTCTACTATGATATATCCCTCGGATATTTTTGATATAATTTTTCAAAATTTAAACAAGCAGAGTTTATAGGCTGAACCAACACTCTTTTGGGTTATTTTGGATGGAAAGAAGACTTTCAGGTTGGGAACCCACATGGCACAACTGCTGTTATAATATTCCAGGAAGCCCCATTAAAAAAAACTGCCTCTGGGATTGCAATCTAATTAGAGATGATGGGCTGATTGAGGATGTGGGGGCAATTTAGGGCGTGTAATTCCAAGTTCAGCCGACACCCTTCACTTTCCTTCACTTTCTTCTCAATGAGAGTGTTGCAGAGGGGAATAGAACAAGGAGAGCAGGATGAAATGAAGGAGTGAACTGTCAGCTATTTTTTTCATCATCTGCATAATGACGTCGTCTCCAGGCGATAATCATGTAACCGCAAGCATCTGCCTGTGAAAGTTTCACATAATTAATGTGCAGATTGCATATTATTTTCTTGGAGCTCCGACCTCTGCTGTACCCCATCTCCTGTGAATTGATGAGTTGCAGTCATGAATAGAGTCCTTTCTAACATTGGTAAAATTCCATTGCTCCTCAGAGAGCTAATGTCTTAAGGAACAACCTCAATTGACTTCCAAGTCGAATGCTGTCAGAGCACAGAAGCATCTTTGCGAAAGCGTGAGTAGGTGCGAACTTTCAAAAAAAAAAATTTCATGGGACGTGTATATTGCTGGCTGGGCCAGCATTTTATTGCTCATTCTAATTGCCCTAAGAAGGTGGTGGTGAACTGCCTTGAATTGCTCCAGTCCATGTGGTGTAGGTACATCCATCGGGACAGTGAAAGACCGGCAATATACTTCCAAGTCAGGATTGTGCATGGCTTGGCGGGGAACGTGCAGGTGGTGGATATTGGGGCAGCACGGTAGCACAAGTGGATAGCATTGTGGCTTCACAGCACCAGGGTCCCAGGTTCGATTCCCCGCTGGGTCACTGTCTGTGCAGAGTCTGCACGTTCTCCCCGTGTCTGCGTGGGTTTCCTCCGGGTGCTCCGGTTTCCTCCCACAATCCAGAGACGTGCAGGTTATGTGGATTGGCCATGCTAAATTGCCCTTAGTGTCCAAAAAGGTTAGGAGGGGTTATTAGATTACGGGGATAGGGTGGAAGTGAGGGCTTAAGTGGGTCGGTGCAGACTTGATGGGCCGAATGGCCTCCTTCTGCACTGTATGTTCTTTGTATCTATGTATGTTCACATGCATCTACTGTCTGTCTTGGTGGTAGAGATAGCGAGTTTGGAAACTGCAGTGTATCTTGTAGATGGTGCACACTGCTGCCACTGCGTAATTGGTGGAGGGGATGAATGTTGGGCAGTGGTGGTTGGTGTGTCAACCAAGCGGGCTGCTTTGTGCTGGATGGCATCAACCTACATGAGTGTTTTTGGAGCTGCACTCATCCATCCAGGCATGTGGAGAGGTGTCCATCAGACTCCTGACTTGTGCCTTTGGATGGTGAACAGGCTTTGAGGACTCAAGAGATGAGGCATTCTTTGGGAAATTCTAAGCCTCTGACCTGCATTTATATCCACAGTATTTATATGGCAAATCCAGTTCAGTTTGTGGTCAATGGTAACCCCCGGATTCTTTTATCGGGGGATTCAGATACGGTGATGCCATTGCATGTCAAGGGGAGATGGTTGGATTCTCTCGTGTTGGAAATAGGCATTGCCTGAACTTGTGTGGCGCAAATATTACTTGCCTCTTCTCAGCCCAAACTTGAATGTTGCCCAGGTCTTGCCGCATATGGACACGAACCACTTCAGTATCTGAGGAGTTGGGAATGGGACTGAACATTGTGCAATCATCAGTGAACATCCCCATTTTAGACCTTATGATGGAGGAAAGCTCATTGATGAAATAGCTGAAGATGGTTGGGCATAGGACAATACCCCATGGAACTCTTGCATTGATATCTTGGGACTGAGATGATTGACCTCCAACAACCACAGCTTTTGTGCTAGTTATGAATCCAACCATGGGAGAGTTTTTGCCCCTAATTTCCATTGATTCCAGTTTTGCTAGGGCTCCTTGCTGTCAATTTTGTCAAATATTGCCATTGATGTCCAGGGTAGTCACCCTCACCTCACGTCTTGAGACCAGCTCTTTAATTCATCTGTGGATCAGGGGTGTAATGAGGTCAGGAGCTGTGCGACTCTCGCGGAACCCAAACCGACCATGAGTGAGCAGGTTATTGCTGACTAAGTGTCGCTTGATAGCACTGTTGACGATACTTTCCATCACTTAGCTGCTGATCGAGAGTGGCTCAAGATGGTAATGGCCTGGTTTTTTTGGACAAGACACCTAGGCAGTTTTCCACATTGCTTGATGGATTTCAGTGTTGTAGCTGCACTTGAACAGCTTGGCTAAGAGCATAGTTAGTTCTGAAGCACAAGTTTTCATTGCTATTACTGGAATGTTGTCAGAGCATTCCTGCCCAATGTCATTATTTCTGATTTTCCTTGCTCTCCAGCCCCCTCTCCCACCAAGGGCCTGGTAAAAGTCCACCCTACAACCTCCCCACCCAATCCACCTACATCTTGTGGCTGTCACAATACAACACCATTTTTTTTCAACTGTGCAATGCGACTAACATTGCTGAGTTTTATTTGATTTTTAAAAGCTGGTGATTTGTGCTGGCCATTTTGTACCTATTAGCATGAAGCTATTTGCAGTAATGATCTAATTGTAGTTCTAAAATCAAAAAGTGTAAATTTTAAAATCATGTGAAATAAGCTGCTTGTGCTGATGCACCACTATTTGGATTATTTTTTCATATTTCAACACTGGTGAAGAAAACTATTCTAACAGCAGAACAAATTTTCTCTCAACGTTGTTAAGATTGGGGTATTTTTGAAAGGCGCAATTTGCATGACTAATACCTAATTCAATCTTGTAAATTATTCAAAAGCAAGGAAGTCCCAGATGATTACTTGTAATGTTGCTTTGACACAAGAGATAGGATAATTGTTTTAGCCCCTAAATTGCCATGTGGTACGTTATCTATCTCTGTTGTGCAATTTTGACGAGAAGAGTGTAGGCTTCCTGCAGGAGGGGGATAATGTAATAGTGGGGTTCCACAGGGACCAGTGCTGGGGCCTGCAGTATTTGCAATCTATGTTAATGTGCTGGATAAAGGGACAGAATGTATTGCAGTCAACTTTGCTGACAACAGAAAGATTGGCATGAAAGCAAGATGTGAGGTGGACACGGTCTCTGCGAAGGGTTATAAATGGGTTGAATGACCGGGCGCAAATTTGGCATATGAAATTATCAGGCTGCCCGCTTTGGTGGGAAGAATAGAAAACAAGATATTATTTAAATAGAGAGATATTACAGAATGCTGTGGTTCAGTGGAATTGGGTGTCCTCGTATATAAATCTCAAGTTAACATGCAGGTACATCAAGTAGTAAGGAAGACAAATAGGATGTTTGCCATTACTACTTGGGGGATGGAGTAATAAGTAGGGAAGTCATGCAACAACTGTAAAGGGCATTACTGAGACCACACCAATGAGAACAGAAAAAGGCCCATCGTGTCTGTCGGCCATCTAGCACCTATCTATTCTAAAAGGGCATAAACGCCCTGCAGAGGGGGACAGCCGTCCAGTGCAGGAAGAGGATGAATGATGATCTCCGTTCTGCCAGGATAAGTCACTCTTCTCATTACTCTCAACTCACACACGCGCACACACACACACACACACATCCACAGGGATCTCACTCACTGCCACCTCAAGGGATACTACCACTTGCTCTCCCACACACATCTTCATGTTCCCTGTGGGTTGTGTCATCATCACCTTACTGGTGATTATCTTATCATTTGCCCCGGTACACATCTTGCTTAAACTCTTGCCATCTGTTTTCATGTAGGGAAAATTGGGTCACAACAAGAGGAAAAGATGTCAGACAGGCAGAGGGATGCCAGAATTGAAGGTCCTCACAGACCTTGAGGACAGAGCCATCCAGTTAGCTGGGGGAGGACATGATTGCTCCTGTGCTGATGATGATGTCAGCAGTTAAGAACCAAGTGAGGATCCAACTGAATCATGCAGAATGAGAGGTGATCTTACTGAAATAGATAAAATTCTGAGGGGGCTTGATCGGGTGGATGCTGAGAGGATGTTAGCCCTATTTGGAGAATATAAAACTAGGGGGTACAGTTTCAGAATAGCCCCACTTATGACAATGATAAAGATGCATTTCTTCTCTTCGAGGTCTTCTAATCTTTGGAATTCTCTATCTTAGAAGGGAGTATTGGAGACTGGGGGTGGAATTTTCCCAAAATTGCACGGAGTGCTGGTTCAGGTGGAAGAGCTGTGTGAAACTCGTTGGCTTCACAGACCTTTTTCTCACATCTGGTTAAACGGCACTCTGCAATTTCGAAGTGCTGGGGAGGATCACGCAGCCAGCTGCAGGAGCATGGCTTAAACCCACCTGCAAAGGTGGATTCTGAAATTGGAACATTGTTTTCAGAGGGTGTACCAAACTCAAAGTTCGATTTAAGCCCTCGTTAGCATTGGGGCAGGCACTCCCCCCCCCCCCCCCCCCCCCCCCACATACACACACACACACGCCATTGCCTTCCCCGTCAATTGCACTGCCCCTTCCGCCATCCCCCTTCACCGTTTTTATTCTGGGTGTGAACCTGACTACATCACTGGCAAGGAATGCGGGGAAGATCTTAAACTGAGATCCCGCTGGCGCAAATCCTGTTTTTGACCACTTGTGAGATTTAGCAGCCATTATGGGATTTGCGCTGTGGCTAATGGGGCTGAGAATGCGCTCTGGATCATTGAATATATTCAAGGCTGAGTTAGACAGATTTGTGATTCACAGGGGATTCGAGGGTTATCCGGGGCAGCAGGAAATTGGAGTTGAGGTCATAATCTTGTGAATAGTGGAGTAGACTTGAAGAGTCAAATGGCCGACTCTTGTTCGGAAATTTTTTTGTTCTTGCGTAAATCAGATGAGCGATTTTTGTATGTCCTTGTATGATTTAAGGTATAGTAGTTTGAAGAGAAGTCTGGAGAGATCTTGGTAAAGAAGAAGCAGAAAACAACTTTAAAAAAAAAAATTTCTAGTGCCCAATTAATTTTTTCAACTAAGGGGCAATTTAGCGTGGCCAATCCACCTACGCTGCACATCTTTGGGTTGTGGGGCGAAACCTACGCAAACACGAGACCAATGTGCAAACTCCACACGGACAGTGACCCGGGGCTGGGATCGAACCTGGAACCTCAGCGCCATGAGGCAGCAATACTAACCACGGCGCCATCGTGCTGCCATTAAGCAGAAAATAACTAACATTATGGTCGCAATTTAATGGCCGTATTGACCCACCGCGGATCCGTGCGCGCCAGTTAAATCGTGGTCGAGGCCGAAATTGGGTCTGCGCCGGGTGCTGAATGGTTTGCTGACAAAATATTCTCAAGTGCATTTTTGTGGGTACATGTGCTATGTAAGACAAATTTTATTCTAGCAGTCCAATCAAACTGTGAGGCCTAAACCATGGGGACGTCAGCAGCACTGAGGCAACAGCCAACAATCAAACACTAGAGCAGGGCTTCAGCACTGGGGATGTCGCCACAGCCAGAGAATGTGTGTGGGGATCAGGGGAGGGTACCTGAACTCGGACCCCATAGTGTTCCTGTCAGGGGTCTGGTGTCGAAGGACTCCCGGTGTGGCCGGAGGGGGTGGGGGGGTGGGGGTGGGTGGGGGGGGGGGGGGGGTGGGGGGAGAGATGAGTGTACAGGGTGGGGTCCCCCAGCACAACTGGCTTGGGTGGATGGCACTCTGAGAAGGCGGGAAATGTAAGGGTGGGAGGCTTGGGATTTGAAGCTCCTGATTGTCGGTCTCTCACCGTCTCCAATTCCTTAAAGATATAATAATATGTATGTTGTTGTCGACCCGACACCGGCAGCCCTCGTGTTGCTGGCTGCAGTCCAGGTGACCAGACGCCGGAGAAGGTGGCAGCATCGTTGATGCAGGCTTGAGGCAGCACCCCATGTGCAGGGAGCTGCCACACATGCTGAAGAACCCACCGTCCATCAGACTGGGGAGAGACCCACAGTGGGTGGCCAGCGACAGCCCAAGGTGTACAGGCATCTTTGGTCATTCAAGGAGATGACGGACAGCATTTGCCACAAGAAACTCTGTCTTAACAAGGAAATGGTGTGGCACCTGTGCCATGTCCTCACGGTCACCACAACCCTAAACCTTTATGCCACCAGTTCATTCCAGGGTTCGTGCGGGGTATCACAACCTACAGCCCACAACTGCATCTGTGACGTCACGGATGCTCTGTATGCTGGGGCAGCTAACTATATCAACTTCGAGCTGGACCAAGCCCATCAAGATGTCCAGGCAGGATTCTTCACCATTACCCGAATACCACAGGTCCAGGGGGTAATTGGTGGCATGCATGTCGCCTTGCATGCACCCGGGCATCAGGGAGTGCTTTTTATTAACATGGATTCCACTCCCTGAATGTTCAACTCATGTACGACCACCACCTCTGGATCATGCATGTGTGCACGCTTCCCAGGGAGCGTGCATGACAGCTACATCTAGGACATTCGGAGGTCCCTGGCACCTTCAACGACCACCCCAGGATGATGGGTTGGCTCTTTGGGGATAAGCGATACCATTGTGAGGTAAGCTGAGTGCTCCTCAGCCTAGGCCATAGTCTGACTCCTGTCTTTCTGCTGACAGCACGTTCACACCCATCACCATGTGGGATGCATTGGAGGCACCTGATCGAGAATCACTGTGCCTGGGGGGACAAGGGCTGAGCAGAGGGCAATAGCGGGTGGGGGTGCAGGCCGGCTGTCTGGGCCGCTATGAGGAATAATGTGACAGAGGCTTTGCATGTATAAGTTATAACGTGTTTTAACTGTGAACATTCAAAACCCTCTTTGTCCCTATTAACCAATGGTGCCCCCCACCCACCCCCTTCAGTGCCCACTCAGTGATCCTCAATCTTCTTAAGCTTCCGTGCTCTGCCGCTAGGCCTAGGTCTGTCCCCAGGATGCACATACAAGTTGGGGGCAGCCTGCTGCTTCTCGTGTCCTGTGGCCTTTCATACCCCTTGTGGGGCATCCTTTGGAGGGCCTGGAACCGGGTGGCCCTAGCCGACATAGGAGTGTCACTGGCATTGCCTTGCCACCCTGCCCTGCCCACTGACCTTGAGATGCGCCAGTGTCAGGTGGGGGGTGGATTCGTGTGAGGTGGAAACCATTGTTGTCTCTCTGGTCGAAGGCACCGGGGCGGGCTCCAGCATTCCTTCCTCCCGGACGGTGCCTGTGGGAGACTCCATAGGACAGAGTGGCAGGTAGATTAAGCTCCAGACGACTGTGTTATTTGGCCCTGATGGCACTGGCGGCTCACCGTTGTCTGCACCATGGAGTTGGCGCCCTCAGTGATGGTCCTCAGTGACTGGTGTCATGGGAATGTCAGTTTAAGAAATGTTTGTCTGCTCAAGTGGCTGCAGTGATGTCAGAGTGTTGGTGGAGGGACTTCCGGTTGCGGCGATGACCAGCTAAGCCGCACGTTTCGGCACCTCCCGTTTCAACGGACTTTTGGGCTCTTATCGTGAGCCCCAACGGAAATTTTTTACGGCCAAACCCAGTGTGAGGTGACAAAGGAAGAAGTCCCCCCGTGTGTGGATGGAAAGGAGTGTCAGCAGTATCCAGATTGCGGAGGATCCTCTGGAGCAGCGGCAGGGAAGAGAAGGGAGAAGCAAGATGGCGGCCGAGGGAGCCCAGATGGTATGGGGCCCGGAACAGCAGGAGTTCCTCTGACGATGTGTGGAGGAGCTCAAGAAAGAGGTGCTGGCGCCGCTGTTACTGGCAATCGAGGGACTGAAGGAAACACAACAGGTCCAGGCGATGGAACTCCGTGGAGTGAAGGCAAAGGCAGCCGAGAACGAAGACGAGATACAGGGCGTGGTGGTACGGAGACACACGAGGCACTACACAAGAGGTGCATAGAAAGGCTGGAAGCCCTAGAGAACAGCTCGAGGAGGAAGAATCTAAGGATTTTAGGTCTCCCTGAAGGGACAGAGGGGGCTGATGCTGGGGCGTATGTGAGTACGATGCTCCATACCCTAATGGGAGCTGAGGCCCCAACGGGCCCCCTGGAAGTGGAGGGAGCGTACCAGGTCCTCGTGAGAAGACCAAAGGCAGGGGAAACACCACGAGCAATAGTGGTGAGGTTCCATCGCTACAGGGACAGGGAGATGGTCCTGAGTTGGGCTCAGAGGACACGGAGCAGCAAGTGGGAGAATGCGGTGATACGCGTATATCAAGATTGGAGTGCGGAGGTGGCGAGAAGGAGGGCGAGCTTCAATCGGGCCAAGGCGGTGCACCATAGGAAGAAAGTCAAATTTGAGATGCTGCAGCCGGCAAGATTGTGGGTCACACACCAGGGCAAAAACCACTACTTCGAGACGGCGGAGGAGGCTTGGACATTCATTCAGGAAGAGAAATTGGACTAGACTTGAGAAATTGATGTCTGGAGAGAGGTAGCGAGGTGGTGGCACAGAAATGTAAAGTGGGGAGAGGGGAGGGCTAATACGTAAGAATGTTGGACGGGGAATTCCCCCCCCCCCCCCCCCGGAGGGGGGACACACAAAGAAATGTGGACGCCGGTGGAAAAGGGGACAGGGAAGGGGAATGAGGGAACTGCGCCACTAGGTGCGGGGCCGAGAGGGAACCGCGGGTTTTTTCCCGCACTATGGAAATTGAGGCGGGAAAAAGGGCGCAGGAAGGAAGGGGGCCTCACACGCAGGGAGGTCAAAGGATAAACTGGGGAAGCCGAGGTCAGCCAGAGTTAGCTGACTCCCGGAAGCAATATGGGGGGAGCAATCAAGCTAGAAGGGAATCTAGCGGGGGAGGGGGGGGATTAACTGGGTTGCTGCTGCTGGGGGTAATGGGGAGCTGATACGAGACGAGGTGGTCGGGACGGGAGGGCGCCTTCTGGGGGACAGAAGGGTGCGTGGGACCTGAGTGAGGAGCTGGCTTAAAAAAGGGGATGGCTAGTCGACGAGTGGGGGTGGGGGTAAATGGCCCCCCAACCCGGCTTATTACGTGGAATTTAAGAGGTTTAAATGGGCCGATTAAGAGGGCAAGGGTGTTTGCGCACTTAGAGAGACTGAAGGCGGACGTGGTTATGCTCCAGGAGACGCACCTGAAATTGGCGGATCAGGTTAGACTGAGGAAAGGATGGGTGGGACAGGTATTCCACTCAGGGTTAGATGCGAAAAACAGAGGGGTGGCAATACTGGTGGGGAAACGGGTATCGTTCGAGGATAAGACCATAGTGGTGGATAGTGGGGGCAGGTACGTGATGGTGAGTGGCAGATTGCAAGGTGAGGCGGTGGTGCTGGTGAACGTATATGCCCCGAACTGGGATGACGCGGGATTCATGAAGCGAATGCTGGGACGTATCCCGGACCTGGAGGCGGGAAGCTTGGTAATGGGGGGGGAATTTTAACACAGTGCTGGACCGGTCCAGATCCTGGACCGGGAGAAGGCCGGCAGCGGCCAAGGTGCTTTATAAGGGATTTATGGAGCAGATGGGAGGGGTGGATCCGTGGAGATTTGCTAGTCCGATGGGGAAAGAGTTTTCCTTCTTCTCCCACGTCCATAAAGTATACTCCCGGATAGACTTTTTTGTCTTGGGAAGGGCGCTGATCCCGAAAGTGGCAGGAACGGAGTACTCGGCTATTGCCGTTTCAGATCACGCCCCACATTGGGTGGATCTGGATCTAGGAGAGGAAAAGGAGCAGCGCCCACTTTGGAGATTAGACATGGGAGTACTGGCGGACGAGGGGGTATGCGGAAGGGCGAGGGGATGCATCAAAAGATACCTGGAGGTCAATGATGGTGGGGAGGTCCAGGTGGGGGTAGTATGGGAAGCGCTGAAGGCGGTGGTTAGAGGAGAGCTGATTTCCATTAGAGCCCACAAGGGGAAACAAGAGGGTAAAGAAAGAGAGAGATTGGTAGGGGAAATTCTGAGGGTGGATAGGCAGTATGCGGAGGCCCCAGATGAAGGGCTATACAGGGAAAGACAAAGACTACAGATGGAGTTTGACCTGCTGACCACGGGAAAGGCGGAGACGCAGTGGAGGAAGGCACAGGGAATACAATATGAATATGGGGAAAAGGCGAGCCGGCTGCTGGCCCAACAACTTCGAAAGAGGGGGGGGCGGCGAGAGAGATCGGAGGAGTTAGGGACGAAACGGGAAAGATGGAGCAGAGAGCAGGGAAAGTGAACGAGGTGTTCAAGACATTTTATGAGAGGCTGTATAAGTCCCAACCCCCGGAGGGCAAAGAGGGAATGATGCACTTTTTGGACCTCCTGGAGTTCCCGAGGGTGGAGGAGCAGGAGGTGGCAGATCTTGGGGCGTAGATTGAGGTGGAGGAGGTGATCAAAGGAATTGGGAATATGCAAGCAGGGAAGGCCCCGGGACCAGATGGGTTCCCAGTGGAATTTTACAGGAAGTATATGGACCTGCTGGCCCCGCCTCTGGCGAGAACCTTCAATGAGGCTAAGGAAAGGGGGACACTACCCCCGACAATGTCGGAGGTGACGATATCGTTAATTCTGAAACGAGACAAAGACCCGCTGCAGTGCGGGTCATACAGGCCCATCTCCCTCCTCAACGTAGACGCCAAACTGCTGGCCAAAGTGATGGCGACAAGGATAGAGGAGTTCGTCCCAGGGGTGGTACATGACGACCAGACAGGGTTTGTTAAAGGGAGACAATTGAACGCCAATATACAAAGGTTGCTGGGGGTGATGATGATGTCCCCACCGGAGGGGGAGGCAGAGATAGTGGTGGCGATGGATGCAGAGAAGGCAGTCGATAGAGTGGAGTGGGACTATCTGTGGGAGGTGCTGAAGAGATTTGGGTTCGGGGAGGGGTTCATGAGATGGGTTAGACTCCTGTACGGGGCCCCGGTGGCAAGCGTTGTTACAAATAGGCAAAGATCGGGGTACTTCCGATTCCATAGGGGTACAAGACAGGGGTGCCCCCTGTACCCGTTACTGTTCGCGTTGGCAATTGAGCCATTGGCCATAGCGCTGAGGGACTCTAAGAAGTGGAGGGGGGTGCTTAGAGGGGGAGAGGAACATCGAGTGTCAATATATGCAGACTATTTACTGCTATATGTGGCGGACCCAGTAGAGGGGATGCCAGAGGTAATGCAGATACTCAGGAAGTTTGGAGAGTTCTCGGGATATAAATTAAATATGGGAAAGAGCAAACTTTTTGTGATGCACCCCGGGGAACAGGGCAGAGGGATAGATGCCTTGCCGCTGAGGAGAGTGACAGGGAATTTTCGATACCTGGGGATTCAGGTGGCCAGGAACTGGGGAACCCTACACAAACTTAACCTGACGCGGCTGGGAGAGCAGATGGAGGAGGACTTTAAGAGGTGGGATATGGTGCCCCTGTCATTGGCGGGCAGAGTACAGGCGGTCAAGATGGTGGTCCTCCCGAGGTTTCTTTTCGTGTTTCAGTGCCTCCCCATCCTGATTACTAAGGCCTTTTTAAAAAAAATAGATAGGAGCATTACGAGCTTTGTATGGGTGAGAAAGACCCCGAGGGTAAAGAGGGGGATTGGCACTGCCGAGTCTGAGTGACTACTATTGGGCCGCCAATGTGTCGATGGTCCGTAAGTGGATGAGGGAAGAGGAAGGTGTGGCGTAGGAAAGGCTGGAGATGGCGTCCTGTAAGGGAACAAGCCTGAAAGCGCTGGCGACGGCGCCGCTACCGTTCTCCCCGAAAAGGTACACCACAAACTCAGTGGTGGTGGCGACCTTGAAGATCTGGGGGCAATGGAGACGACACAGGGGAGTGACGGGTGCCTCGGTGTGGTCACCGATAAGGAATGACCACAGGTTCGTCCCGGGGAGGACAGATGGGGGATTTCAAAGTTGGCAGCGAGCAGGAATTAGGAAGCTGAAGGACCTGTTTGTGGACTGGACGTTTGCGAGTTTGGGAGCATTGGCAGAAAAATATAAGTTGCCTCCAGGGAATGCTTTCCGATGCAAGTGAGGGAATTTACGAGGCAACAGGTGAGGGAATTTCCGCAACTCCTGACGCAAGGGATCCAGGATAGAGTGATTTCGGGGGCATGGGTTGGAGAAGGTAAAGTGTCGGAAATATACAGGGAGATGAGAGATGAGGGGGAGACGATGGTAGAGGAGCTGAAGGGAAAATGGGAAGAGGAGCTGGGGGAAGAGATTGAGGAGGGGCTGTGGGCAGATGCCCTAAGCAGGGTAAATTCCTCGTCCTCACGTGCCAGGCTTAGCCTGATTCAATTTAAGGTTCTACACAGGGCGCATATGACGGGAGCAAGACTGGGCAGGTTTTTTGGGGTGGAGGATAGATGTGGATGGTGCTCAGGAAGCCCGGCGAACCACACTCACATGTTCTGGTCGTGTCCGACACTGTATGAGTTCTGGGAGGGTGTGGCAAGAGTGGTCTCAAAGGTGGTGGGGGTCCGGGTCAAACCAAGCTGGGGGTTAGCTATATTTGGGGTTGCAGAAGAACCGGGAGTGCAGGAGACGAAAGAGGCCAACGTTCTGGCCTTTGCGTCCCTAGTAGCCCGGCGAAGGATTCTACTCCTGTGGAAAGAAGCGAAGCCCCCGGGCTTGGAGGCCTGGATAAACGATATGGCAGGGTTCATAAGACTGGAGCGAATAAAATATGCGTTAAGAGGATCGGCTCAGGGGTTCACCAGACGGTGGCAACCGTTCCTTGACTATCTCGCGGAACGATAATGGAAAAACAGAAAGGACAGCAGCAGCAACCCAGGAGGGAGGGTGTGGGGGCGGGGGGTATTATCCTGTGTTTTTGTTTTTTGCCAGTTGTTGATATTTGCATTTTGTTTATCTCTTTTTTCATTTGTTGTTAGTTTAATATATTATTTAAATAACGTTTAATGCATATTTCTTTATTATGTCGTAAAAACGGAAAATCTCTTTGAAAAATGTCAATAAAATATATTTCAAAAAAATAAAAGAGTGTTGGTGGATCTGAGCTCTGGCTCTACTTTTTACTTTCGCTTTGAGGAAGAGCTTGGGTGTGTCTGTTTTTTGGTTTCATTTTAGTGTTGGAGCTGAAACCAGCCAAAGAAGGTGCCATCTAAAGACTATCTCTCGATCATTTGGTGAATTCAGAGTGATAACTGCTTTCAGTAGAGAATTTAAACCTGATGTGTTTCTGTACAAAGGGTTCTTTTTGTCTTATGGATGTTAAAAGGAAAGTTTAAGGATTACCTGGAGTGTTGTATTCTTTGGGGGGTGTATTTTAATTGATGGTTGCTAAGGTGTTTACTGTATGTTTTAAAAAGGTTAACTTGAGTTCATAGAATAAACATTGTTTTGCTTTAAAAAATACTTTTCCATTTCTGCTCTACCACAACTGCAGAGTGGGCCGTGTGCTCCCCATACCACAATCTAGTAAAAGTCGTGGGTCAGGTGAACTCCATGATACACTTTGTGGTTCTCTAAACCCTGGCCCATAACACTGGACCACGCTCTGCAGTGTCTCAGCAATGACCACCTGCATTTGGGCTAAGTCCTCCAGCGATTGGGACATGTCGTCGAAGCCCTCAGCCATGGTCGTCACTGACTGCGTGATGTTTTGGACACCACCACCACTCATGACGCTGCCCTCGTGCTGCAGGCTTTTCAATGCGGTCGTTACCCCAACAGTGTTGCCCTCAGTGCCACGCATTGCCAGCACCATCTCCTATCCCCAGCCTTTCAGGCTCCTTGAATTAGCTGTATGCTTGCCGGTGTGTTGCTGACATGTCCCCCTGAATCTCACGGCTGTGTCCTACATCTGATTCTGCTCCGGGATAACCTTGTCTAGAGGCTTGGCATCCGACCGGGGCGCAGCTGAGTCTTGGGATGCAGCAGACGTCCGATGGCTGACTCCCTTGGATGTTCCTGACTCCACCTGATCTGCATCAGTATCTGTGTGGTGCTTACCAGATTATGCCCCAGATGCCTGTCCACTAGTGTCAGCCACTGAGGTGAGTGTGTCAGTGCTGGCGGAAGATGAGCGTGATAGGTGTGACGCATCGATGGTGGCATCCTCGGAGCTCTCCTCCGAGGTGTTCTCTTGTTGGACTGGAGGGGGGCGACTCTGGATGGCCTGGCTCCATCGGATAGGGATCCTGTGAGAGAATGGACATGTAGTCAGTGAGAGGGAACAGCCGTTTTGTCTGACGTGAATAACTCACATGGGACAGGTCATCTGGGTGAATGGGCAGTGGATCCTCACCTCTGCGCCGCTGCTCTATCCTTGGTCAACCCCACGATCTCCAGGGCCCGTTCCTCATTGGCGGTGAGGACTCTGATGTCTTAGACCTGCTGCCCATCTGACCCCTTTCCCGCCTATGATGTGCTAACTTCTCCTGCGGGGACAAAGAGAGGGCATTGTGAGCCACGCACTTGGTGTGGGAGGAGGAGGGGGGGGGGGTCTATGGCAAGTGACATATGGGCACCTCTCCCCGGCAATGGTGGGTTGTACTGGTGGATGCCAAGGTGTGATGGGACATAGGTGCTAGGGGGGGTGGCAGAAATGGTGTGAGGTGCCAGCTGCTGATTCGTTTAGTGGGATTGGGTGGCCTGGGTGGTGGCAGGGGGCCGGTGTCAACTTACCAGTGCTGCCTGGTGGAGGTCATTGGTCATCTTTCTGCATTGGATGGAGGCTCTCCTGGTCACGCTTCCCGAACTGACGGCCGCTGCCATCCAGGCGACGTTGCCGGCCTATGGCTGGTCCTCCAATCCCCTCGTGGGAATAGGGTGTCCCGTCTCGCCTCTATGCAGCCTGGCCAGTTCAGCATTCTTGAAGTGTGGTGCAGGTTTATGTGGTGGCATGGCTGTGTGCTAACTGGAGTGTGTTCGAAGGGAGCTTGGTGGGGAGTGTGGTGTTGGGCGTTCTGACACACACATGAGCCAACACAGTTGTATTTGGTACAACGCTGTTTTATTCAAACTTACTATCTACAGTTTTGTCTTGATACTCTGCACGTGTGGACTCCCTGTCTGTGATGTTAAAACAGGTCTTGTCGTTGTCCTTGTCCCCAGATCTACTGCCCACCGGGTGTCGTGTTTGTCCTTTTCTACTGTCCCTGTCTTTGTCTGTGATTGGTTGTGGTGTTGTGTGTTCTGATTTGTCTGTTGGGTGTCTATCATGATGTGTGTGTTTGAATATCATGACATCCCCCCTTTTTACAAAGATATGTGCCTACGTGGTTATAAATATAATCGTGTCGTGAGTGCATCTAAGAGTGTGTGTGTGTGTGTTGTGTACAGCATGTGCATATGACGTAACTATTTACATGGGGCGATGTCGGGTGCGTCATACTAACGAGGTTGTACCATAACAAAACATGAATGCGAAAAAAACTTTGAATAGTGGTCCGGTCAAACGATATCTGGAACGATAAACAACAACAGGTTATAATACAGTAGTGTTTAACTTTTTAAACGTATGAACAGTGTTATAAGTCCAGTCTAATGGGTGTGCGACGAATTCAGGTTGACCGTTAGGGTGGCACTCCACTCATCGGCCGGATTGATGGCGTTGACCCTGTTTACATCGATGACGGAAACCCGGAAGGCATCCTGGTCATCTGCATCATTTAGCTGGAAGTCTTGATGCGTGGGCTGGACCGTCCTGACGTGTCTGCGAGGTTGTCGGAGATGTGTAGGATCCATGGGTTGAGCCGCACGACAGTAGGCAGCATAGTGGCCCATCTTGCCACATCGGAGGCACTGTCAGTTTTTAGCAGGACATTGCCCTTTTAAGTGTACAGCTCCACAGTTGCCGCACGTCATGACGTCACGGCGTTCGTTGCGCCACTGCGCATGCGCAGTGCGATCTTGCATTGGGCGCGCCTGCGCGGTGCGTCCCTCGATGTTGCCGTTGGTATTGGCGCGCAAAAGCGCGGGAGACCGCGAAAAGCGCGGGAAGCGGCCGCTCTCGTCGGGGCCACGGGTCGGGAGATAATCGATGGCCTGGATGCGTTCGGCGTCGTGGGCGGCCTGGCTTGCCGATTTGACGGCTGGGGACCCCCTCCGTGCCAATTCGGACGCCTGAAGTCGGGCAAAACGGCTGGTTGCATTCTCGTGGAGGACACAGGCTTCCACTGCAGACGCTAAGGTGAGGCTTTTGATTTTAAGAAGCTGCTGGCGCAGGCCACTGGAGGCAACTCCAAAAACAATCTGGTCCCTGATCATGGACACTGAGGTGTTGCCGTAACCGCAGGACAGCGCTAGAATTCGGAGGTGCTTCAAAAAGGGTTGAAAAAGCTCCTCCTTACCTTGCAGGCGTTGCTGAAAGAGATATCTTTCAAAACGTTCATTCACTTCAACATTAAAGTGCTGGTCTAGCTTGAGGATGACTGTGTCATACTTGGATTGGTTTTCACCTTCTTCGAACACCAGTGAGTTGAAGACATCGATGGCGTGCTGACCTGCGTAGGAGAGGAGCATTGCAATCTTTGTTTCGTCCGAGGCACTCTGTTTCTCGTTGGCTCGAATGTACAGGTCGAATCGCTGCTTGAAGAGCTTCCAATTGGTACCAAGGTTCCCCGCGACTTGCAACGGCTGCGGTTTATTGGTGAGGTCCATGTCCAGAATGGCAGGTTAGTCGGCAGGTATCGATCCACTCCTGTACCATGTGGTGTTTGGCGTTCTGACACACAGATGAGCCAACACAGTTGTATTTGGTACAATGCTGTTTTATTCAAACTTACTATCTACAGTTTTGTCTTGATACTCTGCACGTGGGGACTCCCTGTCTGTGATGTTAAAACAGGTCTTGTCGTTGTCCTTATCCCCAGATCTACTGCCCACCAGGTGTCGTGTTTGTCCTTTTATACTGTCCCTGTCTTTGTCTGTGATTGGTTGTGGTGTTGTGTGTTCTGATTTGTCTGTTGGTGTGTCTATCATGATGTGTGTGTTTGAATATCATGACAGGGAGCAGCCCGCAGTCCAGGTGAATCAGTTGCTGGAACAGCCATTTCTGCCATGAAGCTCATGGAGGATTATTTCCGACCCTAAGTTCCGATAGATAGGGGCAGCGGTCTCACCGGGTTGGCTGTCGGGAAGCACTCGGGAAGTTGCGCCCGATATGGCACTTGAAACGTCTTTCATTAAATCGCGCCCTATGTTTCACATTTTGCATTACTGTGCATTTCAATATTTGTTTCTAGTCAGTGGCATGGCTGTAACTAAAATGTACCTTTTTCAAAACTTTGTTACCTAAAATATATTCTTTGCGTTTTTTTTAATTCTTTAGTTTCTGCAGCTGCACGCTGGGAGAATTGTTTATTTTCATTTGGTTCTTCATGAAAGCTGTAAGGAAAAAGGCAATCTATTCAGTCTGGTCACTGACTTGACCACAAAAACATTGTAAATACATCTTGTAACAATATGCACGTATCGCAGGACAGTTGTTCAAGGACATAATTGGGACAGGCCCAATACTTGCCAAAAATAAGAGGAGGCGATTTTTATGCTTCTGAAATCAGGATGGCAAGCAGGCTCTCAATGCTGGCTGCCTAATTCCGATTGAAAAAGGGTGCCAGGCACGTGTCAGTGCCTCAAAATACGTAAGAACCTCAAAAATCACTGCAATTGGGACCTTAATTAATCTTTATCAGTGTCACAAGTAGGCTTACATTAACACTGCAATGAAGTTACTGTGAACATCCCCTAGTCGCACCTGTTCGGGTACAATGTCCAATTCACCTAACGAACACGAATTTTGGGACTTGTAGGAAGAAACCTGAGCACCCACGCAGACACTGGGAGAACGTGCAGACTCCGCACAGACAGTGACCCAAGCCGGGAATCGAACCCGGGTCCCTGGCGTGTGAAGCAACAGTGCTAGCCACTGTGCATTTATTTAGGAAGTGGCCCGTCAACTCTCATTCCTGTCCAATCCTGAGCTGCGACAAATTGGCTTCCGACTGTGCCCCTATCATCTTCCCCCAACCCCATTCTGGTTCCATCCCTGTTCAGCAATTTTGGAAAATTCTGCCCCTTAATGGTGAAACTATTTCAAAGAACTCTTTGAAATGAGAACGTAATGCCTTTGTACAATTAACTACAACTTTGACCGAGCTTAAATGAAGTGATGCAGCTCCACAGGTACATAGATACATGCATAGAAGATAGGTGCAGGAGGAGGCCTTTTGGCTCTTCGAGCCTGCTCCGCCATTCATCACGATCATGGCTGATCATCCAACTCAATAGCCGAATACTGCTTTCTTCCCATAGCCTTTGACCCCATTCTCCCCAAGTGCTATATCTAGCCGCCTCTTGAATATATTCAAAGTTTTAGCATCAACTACGTCCTGTGGTAATGAATTCCACAGACTCACCACTCTTTGGGTGAAGAAATGTTTCCTCATCTCTATCCGAAATGGCTTACCCTCTGTCCTCAGATTATGACCCCCTGGTTCTGGACACACCCAATATTGGTAACATCTTCCCTGCATCTACCTTGTCTAGTCCTGTTAGAATTTTATAAGTCTCTATGAGATCCCCCCTCATTCTTCTGAACTCCAGCGAGAACAATTCCAACCTAATCAATCTCTCCTTATATGACAGTTCCGCCATCCCTGGAATCGGCCTGGTAAACTTTCGCTGCACTCCCTCGAGAGCAAGAACATCCTTTCTCAGAGATGGAGACCAAATACTCACCAAGACCCTGTACAACTGCAGCAACACATCCCTGCTTCTTTACTCGAAACCAATGAAAGCCAACATACCATTAGCCTTCTTTACAGCCTGCTGCACCTGCATGCTTACCTTCAGCGACTGGTAGACAAGGACGCCCAGGTCCCGCTGCACTCTCCCCTCTCCCAATTTCTGACAGCAACCATTCAGGTAGTGATCTGCCTTCCTGTTTTTGCTTCCAAAGTGAATAACCTCACACTTATCCAAATTATACTGCACCTGCCATTGTTTTTCCCACTCGCCCAACCTGTCCAGATCATGCTGTAGGATCCTTGCATCCTCGTCACAATTCACCCTCCCACCTAACTTATTATCATCTGCAAACTTTGAAATGTTAGGCTTTGTTCCCTCATCCAAATCATTAATATCTATTGTGAATAGCTGGGGTCCCAGCACCGATCCCTGTGGCACTCCACTAGTTACTGCCTGCCAATTTGAAAAGGACCTATTAATTCCTACTCTTTGTTTCCTCTCTGCCAATTTTCTATCCACCTCAATACATTTCCCCCAATCCCATGCGCTTTAATTTTGCACAATAATCTCTTATGCGGGACTTTGTCAAATGCCTTCAGAAAGTCCAAATATACCACATCGACAGGCTCCCCCTTGTCAACTGTACTGGTCACATCTTCAAAGAATTCCAACAGATTTGTCAAGCATGATTTTCCCTTCATAAATCCATGCTGACTCTGACTGATCCTGCCTTTGCTTTCCAAATGTTCCGCTATAAAATCCTTGAGCTACCCTCCAATCTGCAGGGACTGTTCCAGAGTCAATAGAATCCCGGAAGATGACCAGCCATGCATCCACTATTTCCAGAGCCACCTCCTTAAGCATTCTGTGATGCAGATCCTCAGGCCCTGGGGATTTATCTGCCTTCAATCCCATCTATTTTCCCAGCACCATTTCTCTACTAATGTTGATCTCCCTCGGTTCTTCCCTCTCACTAAACCTTTCATTCTCAACATTTCTGGTATCTGATTTGTGTCCTCGTTTGTGAAGACTGAACCAAAGTATGTATTCAATTGCTCAGCCATTTCTTTGTCCTTATTATGCATTCCCCTGTTTCTGTCTGTAGAGGGCCTACATTTCTCTTTACCAATCTCTTTCTCTTCACATATCTATAGAAACTCTTGTGTCAGTCTTTATGTTCCCTGCAAGCTTCGTTTCATACTGCACTTTCCCCTTCCTAATGAATCCCTTTGTCCTTCTTTGCTGAATTACAATAAAAGTACAATGATGTAATTTCAAGGAAGTATCTTAACAGTGGGGATCAAATATCTGTTCCCACGATGAGAAGCATTTGCTCATCTTTTGAAAATGATCTGTGAAGAAATCTAATCGAAAGAACTCAACTGTCCTTGTCATATTAACCTTTTCTTAATTTGGTTCAAAGCAACTTTGTTATTTTCATTAATTTAATTAATTTTCCATTGTTATTTGCTTTGAATAATACATGTCTAGGTAAACTTATTTGGCTGCCGATTCTGCTTTTTAATTGTCTGCCATGTATGATATTAATTAGCTTCTATGTAATGTGTGTGCATCTGGAAATCTTACACGATGGAATTATTGACTGACAAGGGAGACAATAGGTACAACGGGTGGACAGGAAAGTAGAGGCTCAATCAGATGAGCCATGATCTTATCAAATGGCGGTGGAGCAGGCTGGAGGGGCGAATGGCCTACTCTTGCTTATTTTAAACTGAGCTGTTGTCTGCCCAGGGCATAATATTCCAGGTAAATCTCATTCGGCATTGCAGACTTACTTGTGCATCATTGATTTGTGCTGGGCATGGGAAACAACCTAGGGAAGCTCGAAGAGTTAACACATGTGTTCTTCAACCAAAGATAAGTAGTCAAATGTGCTGGTAATGCTACACTTAAGTTGAATACTTGCAGCTGTATACAAATAACATAGTTATGTTTGCTGACAAGGTTCCCACCCTCATGGGAAAGGAACTTACTCTTGTCATGCCACTTAAATTAAGATGTCATTGTGTGGTGAGTTAAAGTGGTGTACCCAAGTTCTGCCACTCTATGGCATGTAATATTGAAATACAAATGAAACTTGAAAACTGCACCTCAATGCATGTAATCATTAACCCCTTTTATATGTAGGATCAGAATATGACTGTTATTGGGTGTTTTGAATTTAAACAGAAGTTCTATACTCCACTTTATACTGTAAAGATGGATCTTAAAAGGGCAAATTAAATTAAATGCATCTTAAAATATGCTTCAGTTTTTGGTACCTTCTGGTTTGTTTGAAAATTGTATATATTTTTTGCTGTTAAATGAGATTAATTCTGTTCCAACAGCACCAGGCAATGCCACCTTCTCTTAGATGTCTTCAACTCAACAGAGCATGAACTAACCATTAGTGCGAAGAATAATGAAGATTTGATTCTGCACGCTGGAGAGTGTCAGAGGTAGGTGACTGAGAACAAAACCAACTAATTACTAAATTGTTTTTGACATTCATTAAGTACAAATAAACTGTCAGAAATAGTTACTGACATTTAGTATATTAAAAAAAATTGCTGCTGGGATTTTTTTCTCGCAATTACATTTGCAAAATGTAATTGGTTTTGATATATTCTTGTGTTCAGTGAATGGTTACTGAACCAAACATTCAGGATTTTGTTTGGAATGTGGATTATGTATGCCGTCATTGTAATCATATTAATAATTCCAATAATCATACAAAAATAATACATGTTTATCTGGCTCTCAGTTACAGACTTCTTTCGACCTGTTTCAATCTGTTTATTATGAATAGCTGTAACATTTCATAAAAGCAATGAGTAATCTAGAAACCCTTAACATGCACGTCAAGTCATAAATTGGATCTGTCTATTAAGAGAAAAAGTATAGAAAATGTGAGAAATACTCCGGTCAGCCAGTATCAATAGTAAAAGGAAAAATGTTCAGGTTTAGGCAATAAGGTCATTAGTGTTTCAAGGGAACTTTGATTGAGGCAGTGTTCATTGACTCTTCCAGGTGGTCTGTGACAGGTTTTCGTACATGTGTTAATGATGCGGATGTCTGGTTGAGAATAATTGACTTCTCAAGAGCAGGTTTGAAGTAAAAGGCGAGAAATGTTAAGATTTGAACATTACTGATCATCAAGTTAGTTTGACCTAGTTGCAACTGATTTGAAGGCAACATGCAACATCATAAATTGGAACATTTATATAATTTCAATTATGACCACAGTTGGTACAGATTTTTGAGTATTATTCAGACCAAGTTTGCTGTCTATAACTGAAAAGAAGGCTATTCAAAGGAATTTGACCAGTGTGCATGGTTAGTTTTTGAACTGATTGAAAACAGGTGACATCAAAAAATAATTATTTTCTATTGTAAGAGACTATTCATTAATATAATGTTTTAGTGTAGTCCAAAATTGCCGTGTGCGACTGGGTATCATTCTCTAAAGCAATTTGAATAAGTGTAGCAATTGTGCAAGCACGTCCTGAGCTGATAAATAAATCTATCGTTATGATTTTTTTAAAGATAATTTATTGAAGGTATATCCAGGAAATACAACTACAAAAACAGGAACAGCCAATAACACAAAACAATATCGAACACTGCATAACAAATTAACAATGCCATGATGTGGAGATGCTGCCGTTGGACTGGGGTGAGCACTGTAAGAAGTCTTACAATGCCAGGTTAAAGTCCAACAGGTTTGTTTCGAATCACTAGCTTTCGGAGCACTGCTCCTTCCTCAGGTGAATGAAGAAGAGGTATGTTCCAGAAAGACATATATAAACAAAGTCAAAGATGCAAAACAATGCTTTGAATGCGAGCATTTGCAGGTAATTAAGTCTTTACAGATCCAGAGATAGGGGTAACCCCAGGTTAAAGAGGTGTGAATTGTCTCAAGCCAGGACAGTTGGTAGGATTTCGCAAGCCCAGGCCAGATGGTGTGGGGTGAATGTAATGTGACATGAATCCAAGGTCCCGAGGACTTCCGGGTGCGGCGATGACCAGCTGAGTCGCACGTTTTGGCAGCTCCCTGTGAAACGGACTTTTGGGCTCTTGATAGGAGCCCCAACGGCAATTTTAACGGCTGAAAACACCGTGCGGTAAACCAGAAGGGTGTTCCCCCTGGACACGGATGGAAAAAGGAGAGGAAAGTGGCCGGATTGCAGCGGATCCTTTGGAACAACGGCAAGGAAGGCAAGCAGAAACCAAGATGGCGTCGGAAGGTGGCAGTTTCATATGAGGCCCTGAACAACAAGAGTTTTTGAAACGCTGCGTGGAGGAGATAAAAAAGGAAATGAAGAAAGAGTTGTTGGCCCCGATATTACAGGCGATTGAAGGGCTGAAAGAGGAACAAAAGACCCAGGAGCAGGAGCTTCGGGTCGTGAAGGCGAAAGCAGCAGAGAATGAAAACGATATACAGGGCCTGGTGGTGAAGTCGGAGATACAGGAGGCACACCAGAAACGATCTGTGGAGAGGTTGGAGGCACTGGAAAATAACGCAAGGAGGAACAACTTGAGGATTCTTGGCCTTCCTGAAGGTGTGGAGGGGGCGGACGTCGGGGCATATGTGAGCACGATGCTGCACTCGTTAATGGGAGTGGAGGCCCCGACGGGTCCGTTGGAGGTGGAGGGAGCATACCGAGTTATGGTGCGAGGATCGAGAGCAGGAGAAGCTCCCAGAGCCATAGTGGTGAGATTTCTCCGTTTTAAGGATAGAGAAATGGTCCTTAGATGGGCGAAGAAAACTCGGTGTAGTAAATGGGAGAACGCGGTGATCCGCGTCTATCAAGATTGGAGTGCGGAGGTGGCGAGAAGGAGGGCGAGCTTTAATCGGGCCAAAGCGGTACTTCACAAAAAAAAGATAAAGTTTGGAATGCTGCAACCGGCAAGACTGTGGGTCACATATCAAGGGAGGCACCACTACTTTGAGATGGCGGATGAAGCGTGGACTTTTATTGTAGAAGAAAAATTGGAATGATTGGACTACGAAAATGAACGTTTGGACAAATTGGTGGGACGAGTGGGGGGGGGGGGGGGGGCGAAGAGGGATTGTATGATTAATCCTGCGGTATGGTAACTTTTCTTTCTCCCACAGGTGGTGATGGGGGGAGGTGGGGAGGGAGAGGAGATGGGGCGTTGGCCATGGGAGGCGGGGCCGAGGGAGAGGCGCGGGCTTGGTTCCCGCGCTATGATAATTATGGCGGGAATAGAGAAGCAGGAAGGAGGGGGCGCCGCACGGGGCGAGCCGTGATCACGGGGGGAAGCCGAGGTCAGCCAGAGTTTGCTGACTTCTGGGAGCAACATGGGGGGAGTAATTACGCTAGCGGGGGGGGGAGGGGGAGGGGGGAATTACTGGGTTGCTGCTGCTGCTGGGGAAAGGGGGGAGTGGGTACGGGAAAGGATGGGCGGGGGGGCACCGTCTGGGAGAAATACAGCTGCGTGGGAACTGGGCGAGAAGCTGGAAAAAGATGATGGCTAACCGGCAAGGGGGGGGGTGGGAAGCCCCCCAACTCGGCTGATCACGTGGAACGTGAGGGGGTTAACGGGCCGATAAAGAGGGCACGAGTACTCGCACACCTTAAGAAACTTAAAGCAGATGTGGCCATGTTACAGGAAACGCACCTGAAACTGATAGATCAGGTTAGGTTGCGCAAAGGATGGGTAGGGCAGGTGTTCCATTCGGGGCTGGATGCGAAAAACAGGGGGGTGGCTATATTAGTGGGGAAGCGGGTAATGTTCGAGGCAAAGACTATAGTGGCGGATAACGGGGGCAGATACGTGATGGTGAGTGGCAAATTACAGGGAGAGATGGTGGTGTTGGTAAACGTGTATGCCCCGAATTGGGACGATGCCAATTTTATGAGGCGAATGCTAGGACGCATCCCAGACCTAGAGACCGGAAAGCTGATAATGGGGGGAGACTTTAACACGGTGTTGGAACCAAGGCTGGATAGGCCGAAGTCCAGGACTGGTAGGAGGCCGGCAGCAGCCAAGGTGCTTAAGGATTTTATGGAGCAGATGGGAGGGGTGGACCCGTGGAGATTCAGTAGACCTAGGAGTAAGGAGTTCTCGTTTTTCTCCTATGTCCATAAAGTCTATTCACGCATAGACTTTTTTGTGTTGGGTAGGGCATTGATCCCGAGGGTGAGGGGAACGGAATATACGGCTATAGCCATTTCGGATCATGCCCCACACTGGGTAGACTTGGAGATAGGGGAGGAAACAAGAGGGCGCCCACCCTGGAGAATGGACATGGGACTAATGGCGGATGAGGGGGTGTGCTTAAGGGTGAGGGGATGCATTGAAAAGTACTTGGAACTCAATGACAATGGGGAGGTTCAGGTGGGAGTGGTCTGGGAGGCGTTGAAGGCGGTGGTTAGGGGGGAGCTGATATCAATAAGGACACATAAAGGGAAGCAGGAGAGTAAGGAACGGGAGCGGTTGTTGCAAGAACTTTTGAGGGTGGACAGACAGTATGCGGAAGCACCGGAGAAGGGACTGTATAGGGAAAGGCAAAGGCTGCATGTGGAATTTGACTTGCTGACCACAGGCACTGCAGAGGCACAATGGAGGAAGGCGCAGGGTGTACAGTATCAATATGGAGAGAAGGCGAGCAGATTGCTGGCACACCAATTGAGGAAAAGGGGAGCAGCGAGGGAAATAGGGGGGGTGAGAGACGAAGATGGAGAGACGGAGCGGGGAGCGGAGAGAGTGAATGAAGTGTTTAAGACATTTTATAAAAAATTGTATGAAGCTCAACCCCCGGATGGGAGGGAGAGAATGATGGGCTTCTTGGATCGGCTGGAATTTCCCAAGGTGGAAGAGCAGGAAAGGGTGGGACTGGGAGCACAGATCGAGGTAGAAGAAGTGGTGAAAGGAATTAGGAACATGCAGACGGGAAAGGCCCCGGGACCGGACGGATTCCCAGTTGAATTTTACAGAAAATATTTGGACTTGCTCGCCCCGCTACTGACGAGGACCTTTAACGAGGCAAAGGAAAGGGGACAACTGCCCCCGACTATGTCAGAAGCAACGATATCGCTTCTTTTAAAGAAGGAAAAGGATCCGCTACAATGCGGGTCCTACAGACCAATCTCCCTCCTCAATGTAGATGCCAAGGTCTTGGCCAAGGTAATGGCAATGAGAATAGAGGAATGTGTCCCGGGGGTGGTTCATGAGGACCAAACTGGGTTTGTGAAGGGGAGACAGCTGAACACGAACATACGGAGGTTGTTAGGGGTAATGATGATGGCCCCACCAGAGGGTGAAACGGAGATAGTAGTGGCGATGGATGCCGAGAAAGCATTTGATAGAGTGGAGTGGGATTATCTGTGGGAGGTGTTGAGGAGATTTGGGTTCGGAGAGGGGTATGTTAGATGGGTGCAGCTGTTGTATAGGGCCCCAGTGGCGAGTGTGGTCACGAATGGACGGGGATCGGCATATTTTCGGCTCCATAGAGGGACAAGGCAGGGATGTCCTCTGTCCCCATTACTGTTTGCACTGGCGATTGAGCCCCTGGCGATAGCGCTGAGAGGTTCCAAGGGATGGAGGGGAATACTTAGGGGAGGAGAAGAACACCGGGTATCTTTATATGCGGATGATCTGCTACTATATGTGGCGGATCCAGCGGAGGGGATGCCATAAATAATGCGGATACTTGGGGAGTTTGGGGATTTTTCAGGGTATAAATTGAACATGGGGAAGAGTGAGCTGTTTGTGGTGCATCCAGGGGAGCAGAGTAGAGAAATAGAAGACCTACCGTTGAGGAAGGTAACAAGAGACTTTCGTTACCTGGGGATTAAGATAGCTAAGAATTGGGGCACATTGCACAGGCTAAATTTGACGCGGTTGGTGGAACAGATGGAGGAAGATTTCAAGAGATGGGATATGGTAGCATTGTCAATGGCAGGGAGGGTGCAGGCGGTTAAGATGGTGGTCCTCCCGAGATTCCTCTTTGTGTTTCAGTGTCTCCCGGTGGTGATCACGAAGGCTTTTTTCAAAAGGATAGAAAAGAGTATCATGGGTTTTGTTTGGGCCGGGAAGACTCCGAGAGTGAGGAAGGGATTCTTACAGCATAGTAGGGATAGGGGGGGGCTGGCACTACCGAGCCTAAGTGAGTATTATTGGGCCGCTAATATTTCAATGGTGAGTAAGTGGATGGGAGAGGAGGAAGGAGCGGCGTGGAAGAGATTAGAGAGGGCGTCCTGTAGGGGGACTAGCCTACAGGCTATGGTGACAGCCCCATTGCCGTTCTCACCGAGGAACTACACCACAAGCCCGGTGGTGGTGGCTACACTGAAGATTTGGGGACAGTGGAGACGGCATGGGGGAAAGACTGGAGCCTTGGGGGGGTCCCCGATAAGAAACAATCATAGGTTTGCCCCGGGGGGAATGGATGGAGGATATGGAATGTGGCAAAGAGCAGGAATAACACAACTGAAAGATCTGTTTGTGGATGGGAAGTTCGCGAGTCTGGGAGCGCTGACCGAGAAATATGGGTTGCCCCAAGGGAATGCATTCAGGTACATGCAATTGAGGGCTTTTGCGAGGCAACAGGTGAGGGAATTCCCGCAGCTCCCGACACAAGAGGTGCAGGACAGAGTCATCTCAAAGAAATGGGTGGGGGACGGTAAGGTGTCGGATATATATAGGGAAATGAGAGACGAAGGGGAGACTATGATGGACGAACTAAAAGGGAAATGGGAAGAAGAGCTAGGGGAGGAGATTGAGGAGGGGATGTGGGCAGATGCCCTAAACAGGGTAAACTCGTCGTCCTCGTGCGCCAGGCTAAGCCTGATTCAGTTTAAGGTATTACACAGGGCACATATGACTGGAACACGGCTCAGTAAATTTTTTGGGGTGGAGGATAGGTGTGCGAGGTGCTCGAGAAGCCCAGCGAATCATACCCATATGTTTTCGTCATGCCCGGCACTACAGGGGTTTTGGATGGGGGTGACAAAGGTGCTTTCGAAAGTAGTAGGAGTCCGGGTCGAACCAAGCTGGGGGTTGGCTATATTTGGGGTTGCACAAGAGCCGGGAGTGCAGGAGGCGAAAGAGGCCGATGTTTTGGCCTTTGCGTCCCTAGTAGCCCGGCGCAGAATATTGCTAATGTGGAAAGAAGCCAAGCCCCCGGGGGTGGAGACCTGGATAAATGATATGGCGGGGTTCATAAAGTTAGAGCGGATTAAGTTCGTCCTAAGGGGGTCGGCTCAAGGGTTTACTAGGCGGTGGCAACCGTTCGTCGAATATCTTGCGGAAAGATAGATAGGGGAGAACAAAGAAGGCAGCAGCAGCGGCCCAGGACTTGGGGGGGGGGGGGTGGGGGATGGGGGGGGGGGAGGGATGGGGGGGGGGGTGGGGGGGGGGAGGGATGGGGGGGGGGATGGGGGGGGGAAGGATGGGGGGGGGGGGAAGGATGGGGGGAGGGATGGGGGAGGGATGGGGGAGGGATGGGGGGGGGGGGTGGCCTGAGACAAGGCAGTTGCCAATTAGGGCTAGTTTTTATTTTTTGTTATTTAATATTTATTTATTTGTTGTTGTTTTTGTTTAAATTTAAAAAGGTCATTATTATCTGTATTGTTACAATGTTGTGTAAAGGATGCACAATGTACTGTGTTGGTTGACCAAAAATTTTCAATAAAATATTATTAAAAAAAAAAAAAAAATGAATCCAAGGTCCCGGTTGAAGCCGTCCTCGTGTGCGGAACTTGGCTATAAGTTTCCGCTCGCCGATTTTACATTGTCGCGCGTCTTGAAGGCTGCCTTGGAGAACGCTTACCCGGAGATCAGAGGCTGAATGCCCTTGACTGCTGAAGTGTTCCCTGACTGGAAGGGAACATTCCTGCCTGGCGATTGTCGCGCGATGTCCGTTCATCCGTTGTCGCAGCGTCTGCATGGTCTCGCCAATGTACCACTCTTCAGGACATCCTTTCCTGCAGCGTATGAAGTCGACAACATTGGCCGAGTCGCACGAGTATGTACTGTGTACCTGGTGGGTGGTGTTCTAGCGTGTAATGGTTGTACCCATGTTGGTGATTTGGCACGTCTTGCAGAGATTGCCATGGCAGGGTTGTGTGGTGTCGTGGTCGCTGTTCTGAAGGCTGGGTAGTTTGCTGCAAACAGTTGTTTGTTTGAGGTTGCGCGGTTGTTTGAAGGCAACTAGTGGGGGTGTGGGGATGACCTTGGCAAGATGCTCATCTTCATTGATGACGTGTTGAAGGCTGCGAAGAAAGCCCGCTGATGTTCTTACACATCTTGAAAAATGAACAGCTTCCACCTCACAAAGAATCCCTCATCCATACCTCCAAAGGCAAACTTAATTCTCTCCAAATGAAGAAACTCAGCAAGGTCTCGCACCCATGACCCGATACTTGGTGGATCCGAGGACCGGCAGTTGAGAAAAACTCTCCTTCGGCTAATAGGAAAGTGTAAGCCACAACATACATCCCCATCTCAGACACTCCAAAAATAGCTATCCATGGAGAAGGTGTGACTACCATTCCCACCACTTGAGACAATACATCTGTAACACCCTCTCAAACCCCCACCAATTTTGGACAAGACCAGAACATGTGGACATGATTCTCAGGGGACCTGGCACATCATGCACACTGATCAGCCACATCTGGGAAGAATCGGCTCAGCATTGACGACGTCATATGTGCTGTATGCACAACTTTAAGTTGAATAAGACCAAGTCTAGCACACAATGAGGATCCTGGGCAGTGCTTCTTCCCAAATTCTACCTTGCACCGTGCCTCCCAATTCCTCCTCCCATTTTTGCTACATTGCCACCATCGGAACTTCCTCCTTCCTGGCCAACTCGACGAAAGCATTGGAGATCTTGCCTCCCCAATATCATCCTCCGAGAGGAACCTGTCCTGTAGATCCAAGGGTGGCAACATTGGGAACGAACCCATCTCTTTATTCAAAAAGGCCCTTATCTGGAGGTATCTGAACTCATTACCGCTGGCCAATTGGTACGCCTCCATCAGCTCAGTTCGGTCTGCAAAACTCCCACCCAATAACAGGTTCTCAAAGTATTTGATCCCCAAATCGTCCTATTCCTTACACCTGCCATCAAATCTCACTGGGACAAATCTATGGTTGACACAAATCTGTACATGCCCTCCAGGCCAAGGTGTAGCCGGCACTGATTCCACACCCTCAGAGTGGAAACTACCATTGGATAAGTACCTACTCGGTGAGAATGGTAGTGGAGCTGAAGCCAATGCCCTTAACGTCTCTCTACACGAGGTCTCCTCCATCCTGCACCATACTGACCCTTGATCCAACACCCATTTCCGTGCCATGACAATATTGGCAGCCCAGTAGTAACTTTGAAAATTAGGAAATGTCAGGCCACCACCCTGTCTACTCCTCTCCAGACGATCCCTCCTCGCCCACACAAAGCCCAGAATAAGCCTCTTGATCTTTCTGAAAAAAGAATTGGGCAGAAAGATTGGGAGATTCTGGATACAAAAAGGAACCTCGGCAGGATCACTATCTTTATTGTCTGAACTCTCCCGGACAGAGATAGCGGCAGTCTATCCCATCTTTTAAACTCCTCTTTCACCCCCTCCACTAAACTTGCCAGATTTAATTTGTGAAGCAGGAACCAGACCTGTGCCACCTGAACCCAAGATAGCGAAAGCTCTTTCTTGCCAGACGAAACGGGAGCCCACTCAAACACCTCTCCTGTCCTCCAGAGCCGATCAGAAACATCTTGCTCTTTGCCGTATTAAACTTGTACCCGGAGAAGGAGCTAAACTCGCTCAGAATACCCAGATTCTTATCGAGTGACTCCATGGGGTTAGAAATGTACAATAGGAGGTCATCTGTGTACTCCACTCCCCCTTGCTCCATACCCCTCCACTCCCGAGATGCCCGAAGAACCATTGCCAATGGCTCGATCGCAAGGGCGAAGAGCAGAGGAGAGAGTGGACACCCCTGCATCGTCCCGTGCTGCAAAGTGAAATACTGCGTTAATCCCTTTAGTGGAGATGCTTCCTTTCGGGGCTTTATACAACAGCTCCACGAATACAACAGTGAACGAATCTCTGTCCGAACCCAAATCACTCCAAAATGTCAAATAGGTACACCCATTCCACTTGGTCAAATGCATTCTTAGCATCCATTGACACCACAAACCCAGCCTCACTTCCTCCTACGGGCATCATGATTACGTCCAATGACCTCCGTATATTGGTCGCTAACAACCTGCCTTTTACAAACCCGATTTGGTCCTCTCCGCCCACTTCTGGCACACATCCCTCAATACGGGAGGCCTTTATATTATTTTTAATAAATATTTTTATTCTCCATTTTCACATTTTCTTCAGAATTTACACCCCACCAACAAACAGTAAACGGTAACGAATACAATGTCAATCCCCTTATCAACAACAACGATCCCATCCTCCCAACACTGCCCAAACAACGACCCACCTGACAATATAAGCATCAAATAAAACAAACCCTCCCAAGGTGGAAACAAAAAAGAAAAAGGAATCAGGAATTGCCAATGGTCACCATTGACATATAGGGTCCGCCCCCAACCCCCCCCCCTTAATATTCAATGCCATCCAATCCCCAAAAAAGTACTGTGAATGACACCCATGAATTGTAGACAACCGCCTCCCAGACTCCGTCCCTCCACTTCATCTTGTAAACTCCTTCCCCCAACCTCAGTTCCTTCCCCCAACTTTTCACCCCAGCTAGACTCACCGAAACCTGTTCTACCAGGTTCCGATGGCCGCAGCCCCACCCCCCACCTCACTCCCATTCACTGGCCGGCTTAAACCGGCCAGCGTGGAGGCCCCCGCCTGGGTCTCCTTCCCCCTTGCCCGGTCCCAGGAAAACCAAGAAATCTCCTTTAGCACACAACCCTCGCATACACACCCAAGCCCCAAAGAACCATCATTGCAAATGAAAGTCTCATCTCTTCCCTTGTCCAAATATTTACAGCATCGACTCATTTAGTACATACACCAACACACAGTGAAAAAATAAAGTCACATGAGGCTACATCGGTACACGACCATTTCTCAATTCTTTTTAAAAAAAATTAATATATTTTATTCAAGATTTTTGGCCAAATATAACAGTACGTAGTGTTTCTTTTACACAACAATAAAGCAATATAAATAACAGTGGCCAGTTTTAAACAAGTAAATAAATAATATATAAACAAAACTGAATGGCAACTGCCTTGTCCAAAATAAATACTCTCCAAAAATACAATCCAACAATCCAATATACAATTACCTATAACAACTACCGATACATATTATACATATACAATAACATCTCTGAGAGTCCGTTCGATTCCTCCCCCCCCCCCCCTCCCCCCTGGGTTGCTGCTGTTGTCTACTTCTTTTCCATTCCCTCTATCTTTCTGTGAGGTAATCGACGAACGGTTGCCACTGCCTGGTGAACCCCTGAGCCGAACCCCTTAACACGAACTTAATCCGGTCTAACTTTATAAACCCTGCCATGTCGTTTATCCAGGTCTCCACACCCGGGGGTTTGGCTTCCTTCCACATTAACAATATCCTGCGCCGGGCTACTAGGGACGCAAAGGCCAAAACATCAGCTTCTCTCGCCTCCTGCACTCCCGGCTCTTCTGCAACCCCAAATATAGCCAACCCCCAGCTTGGTTCGACCCGGACCCCCACCACCTTCGAAAGCACCTTTGCCCCCCCCACCCAGAACCCCTGTAGTGCCGGGCATGACCAGAACATGTGGGTGTGCTTCGCTGGCCCTCTCGAGCATCTCGCACACCTATCCTCCACCCCAAAAAATTTTACTATGCCGTGCTCCAGTCATATGCGCCGTATGTAACACCTTAAATTGTATCAGGCTTAGCCTGGCACACGAGGACGATGAGTTTACCCTACGTAGGGCATCAGCCCACAGCCCCTGCTCAATCTCCTCCCCCAGTTCTTCTTCCCATTTCCCTTTCAGCTCATCTACCATGATCTCCCCCTCGTCCCTCATTTCCCTGTATATGTCCGACACCTTACCATCCCCCACCCATGTCTCTGAGATCACTCTATTCTGCACCTCCTGCGTCGGGGGCTGCGGGAATTCCCTCACCTGTTGCCTCGCAAAAGCCCTCAATTGCAAATACCGAACTCATTCCCTTGGGGCAACCCATATTTGTCCATCAGCGCTCCCAGACTCACAAACGTCCCATCTACAAACAGATCTCTCAGTTGTACTACCCCAGCTCTTTACCATGCTCCAAATCCCCCATCCATTCTCCCTGGAACGAACCTATGATTGTTTCTTATCGGGGACCGCACCGAAGCTCCCGTCCTTCCCCTATGCCGTCTCCACTGCCCCCTAATTTTCAATGTAGCCACCACCACCGGGCTTGTGGTGTATTTCTTCGGTGAGAACGGCAACGGTGCCGTCACCATTGCTTGTAGGCTAGTCCCCCTGCAGGACGCCCTCTCCAATCTCTTCCACGCCGCTCCCTCCCCTTCTCCCATCCACTTACACACCATTGAAACATTGGCGGCCCAGTAGTACTCACTTAGGCTCGGTAGTGCCAGCCCCCCCCTGTCCCTACTACGCTGCAAGAATCCCCTCCTCACTCTCGGGGTCTTCCCAGCCCACACCAAACTCATAATACTCTTCTCGATTTTTTTGAAAAAAGCCTTCGTGATCACCACCGGGAGGCACTGAAACACAAAAAGGAATCTCGGGAGGACCACCATTTTAACCGCCTGCACCCTACCTGCCAATGACAGGGACACCATGTCCCATCTCTGAAAGTCCTCCTCCATCTGTTCCACCAACCGCGTTAAATTAAGCCTGTGTAATGTACCCCAATTCTTGGCTATCTGGATCCCCAAGTACCGGAAGTCCCTTGTTACCTTCCTCAACGGTAAATCCTCTATCTCTCTGCTCTGCTCCCCTGGATGCACCACAAACAACTCACTTTTCCCCATGTTCAGTTTATACCCTGAAAAATCCCCAAACTCCCCAAGTATCCGCATTATCTCTGGCATCCCCTCCGCCGGGTCCGCCACATATAGCAACAAATCATCCGCATACAGAGATACCCGGTGTTCTTCTCCCCCCCCTGAGTTCTCCTCTCCACTCCCTGGAACCCCTCAATGCTATGGCCAGGGGTTCAATCGCCAGTGCAAACAATAACGGGGACAGAGGACATCCCTGCCTCGTCCCTCTATGGAGCCGAAAATAGTCAGACCCCCGTCCATTCGTGACCACGCTCGCCATCGGGGCCCTATACAGCAACTGTACCCACCTGATATACCCATCCCCAAAACCAAATCTCCTCAGCACCTCCCACAAATAATCCCACTCCACTCTATCAAATGCTTTCTCGGCATCCATCGCCACCACTATCTCCGCTTCCCCCTCTGGTGGGGGCATCATCATTACCCCTAGCAGCCTCCGTATATTTGTATTCAGCTGTCTCCCCTTCACAAACCCAGTTTGGTCCTCATGAACCACCCCCGGGGCACAATCCTCTATCCTCATTGCCATTACCTTGGCCAGAATCTTAGCGTCCACATTCAGGAGGGAAATGGGCCTGTAGGACCCGCATTGCAGCGGGTCTTTTTCCTTCTTTAGGAGGAGCGATATCGTTGCCTCTGACATAGTCGGGGGCAGTTGCCCCCTTTCCCTCGCCTCATTAAAGGTTCTCATCAGTAGCGGGGCCAGCAAGTCCATATATTTCCTATAGAATTCAACTGGGAATCCGTCTGGTCCCGGGGCCTTCCCCGCCTGCATGCTCCCAATCCCTTTCACCACTTCCTCCGTCTCAATCTGTGCTCCCAGTCCCTCTCTCTCCTGCTCCTCCACCTTAGGAAATTCCAGCTGATCCAGAAAGCACATCATTCTCTCCTTCCCATCCGGGGGCTGAGCTTCATATAATCTTTCATAAAATGCCTTGAACACTCCATTCACTCTCTCCGCTCCCCGCTCCATCTCTCCCTACTCATCTCTCACCCCCCCTATCTCCCTCGCTGCTCCCCTTTTCCTCAGTTGGTGGGCCAGCAACCTGCTCGCCTTCTCCCCGTATTCGTACTGTACACCCTGTGCCTTCCTCCATTGTGCCTCTGCATTACCCGTAGTCAACAAGTCAAATTCTACATGTAGCCTTTGCCTTTCCCTGTACAGTCCCTCCTCCGGTGCCTCCGCATATTGTCTGTCCACCCTCAGAAGTTCTTTCAACAACCGCTCCCTTTCCCTACCCTCCTGCTTTCCTTTATGTGCCCTAATAGATATCAGCTCCCCTCTAACCACTGCCTTCAGCGCCTCTCAGACCACTCCCACCTGTACCTCCCCATTATCATTGAGTTCCAAGTACCTTTCAATACACCCCCTCACCCTTAAACACACCCCCTCATCTGCCAATAATCCCATGTCCATTCTCCAGGGTGGACGCTGTTGTTTTTCTTCCCCTATCTCCAGGTCCACCCAATGTGGAGCATGATCCGAAATGGCTATAGCCGTGTACTCCGTCCCCGTCACCTTTGGGATCAGTGCCCTTCCCAAAACAAAAAAATCTATTCGTGAATAAACTTTGTGGACATAGGAGAAAAATGAAAACTCCTTACTCCTAGGTCTACTAAATCTCCAGGGGTCTACTCCTCCCATCTGCTCCATAAAGTCCTGAAGCACCCTATCTGCAGCCGGCCTCCTTCCGGTCCTGGACCTCGATCTGTCCAGCCCTGGGTCCAGCCCCGTATTAAAATCTCCACCCATTACCAACCTCCCCACTTCTAGGTCCGGGATTCGTCCTAGCATACGCCTCATAAAGTTGGCATCATCCCAGTTCGGGGCATACACGTTCACTAATACCACCGCCTCCCCTTGCAATTTACCACTCACCATCACGTATCTGCCCCCACTATCCGCCACTATAGTCTTTGCCTCAAACATTACCCGCTTCCCCACTAGTATGGCCACC
Organism: Scyliorhinus torazame; assembly: GCF_047496885.1. Lineage (NCBI taxonomy): Eukaryota > Metazoa > Chordata > Chondrichthyes > Carcharhiniformes > Scyliorhinidae > Scyliorhinus > Scyliorhinus torazame. The sequence goes on along the minus strand of NC_092717.1, from coordinate 148,954,646 downwards.
CCCCTGTTTGTTGCGTCTAGCCCCGAATGAAACACCTGCCCCACCCATCCATTGCATAGTCTGACCTGGTCTATCAGCTTCAGATGCGTCTCCTGAAGCATAACCACATCTGCCTTAAGTTTCTTTAGGTGTGCGAGTACCCGTGCCCTCTTAATCGGCCCGTTCAGCCCTCTCACATTCCCCGTGATCAACCGGGTTGGGGGGCTCTTTACCCCCCCCCCCCCCCCTTGACGACTAGCCATCTCCTTTTTCAATCCAGCTCCTAACCCGGTTCCCACGTAGCAGTATCTCCCCCAAGCGGCGCCCCCCCCCCCGCCCCGACCCCCCCCCATACCAGCTCCCCCTTCTCCCCAGCAGCAGCAACCCAGTTAACCCCCCCCTCCCCCACTAGATCCCAAACTAGCGTAATTGCACCCCCCATGTTGCTCCCAGAAGTCAGCAAACTCTGGCCGACCTCGGCTTCCCCCGTGACCTCGGCTCACACTGTGCGAGGCCCCCTCCTTCCTGCTTCCCTGTTCCCGCCGTGATTACCATAGCGCGGGAACAAAGCCCGCGCTTCCCTTTTGGCCCCGCCCCCAATGGCCGGCGCCCTCAGCTCCTCATCCTCCCTCCCCCACGACATGGGGAAGAGAGAAAAGTTACCAGGTCGCAGGATTAACAACTTGGGAAGTCATCTCTTCCCTATTTTCCCCCCCCTTCATCCCACATATTCACCCACCCAGTTTGTCCCAAACGTTCTTTTTCTGGCCCGCTCACTCCAGTTTCTCCTCGACAATAAATGTCCACGCCTCATCTGCCGTTTCGAAGTAGTGGTGTTTCCCTTGATGTGTGACCCACAGTCTTGCCGGTTGCAGCATTCCAAATTTAATCTTCCGTTTGTGCAGCACCGCCTTGGCCCGATTAAAGCTTGCCCTCCTCCTCGCCACCTCCGCACTCCAATCTTGATATACGCGGATCACCGCGTTCTCCCACCTACTGCTCCGAGTTTTCTTTGCCCATCTGAGGACCATCTCTCTGTCCTTATATCGGAGAAATCTCACCACTATGGCTCGAGGAATTTCTCCAGCCCTCGGTCTTCACGCCGATAACTCGATAGGCTCCCTCCACCTCCAGCGGACCCGTCGGGGCCTCCGATCCCATTAACGAGTGCAGCATCGTGCCCACATATGCCCCGACGTCCGCCCCTTCTACACCTTCGGGAAGACCAAGAATCCTTAAATTCTTCCTCCTCGCATTATTCTCCAGCACCTCTAGCCTTTCCACACACCTTTTGTGTTGTGCCTTGTGCATCTCCGTTTTCACCACCAGGCCTTGTATGTCGTCCTCGTTCTCAGCAGCCTTTGCCTTCACGACCCGAAGCTCCTGTTCCTGGGTCTTTTGCTCCTCCTTTAGCCCCTCAATCGCTTGTAATATCGGGGCCAACCGCTCCTTCTTCATCTCCTTTTTGAGTTCTTCCACGCAACGCCGAAGGAACTCTTGTTGGTCAGGGCCCCATATTAAACTGCCTCCTTCCGACGCCATCTTGCTTTGTGCCTGCCTTCCTGGCCGCTGCTCTAGAGGATCCACCGCAATCCGGCCACTTTCCTCTCTTTTTTTCCATCCGTGTCCAGGGGGGATTCCCTTCTGGATTCCAGCACAGTGTTTTTTGCTGTGAGAATTGCCGTTGGGGCTCCTATCAAGAGCCCAAAAGTCCGTTCCACCGGGAGCTACTGAAACGTGCGACCTAGCTGGTCATCGCCGCACCTGGAAGTCACCATTTCTCAATTCTGCCACAGTGCTTCTGCCTTCGCAAACTCCTCTGCTGCTTCCGCCGTCCCAAAATAAAAAGTCCTTGGATTTGTAGGTCACCCTCAACTTAGCTGGATATACTATGCCGCACTGCACCTTGCTGATGTACAGTGCCTTCTTCACCCGGCTGAAGGCAGCCCGCCTTCTCGCCAGCTCCACCGTAAAGTCCTGGCATATGCGTATACCAGCTCCAGCCCACTGCACCACCCGCTTCTGCTTTGCCCAGCACAGGACTTTCTCCTTCACGCTATACCTACGGAAACACAGAGTTACTACTCTTGGCGGCTCACTCGCCTTTGGTGTTAGCCTCCACGACCGATGATCCCGATCCAGTTCATATCGGGAGGGATCGTCCACCTCCCCCAATAGCTTCGCCAACATCGTGGCAAAATACTCAGTCGGCGTCAGGCCTTCCACCCCTTTAGGCAGACCCACAATCCTCAGATTCTGTCACCTGGATCTGTTTTCAAGGTCTACCATAAGACATAGGAGTGGAAGTAAGGCCATTCGGCCCATCGCGTCCACTCCACCATTCAATCATGGCTGATTTCAACTCCATTTACCCGCTCTCTCCATAGCCCTTAATTCCTTGAGAAATCAAGAATTTATCAACTTCTGTCTTAAAGACACTCAACGTCCCGGCCTCCACCGCCCTCTGTGGCAATGAATTCCACAGACCCACCACTCTCTGGCTGAAGAAATTTCTCCTCATCTCTGTTCTAAAGTGACTCCCTTTTATTCTAAGGCTGTGCCCCCGGGTCCTAGTCTCCCCTGCTAATGGAAACAACTTCCCTATCTAAGCCTTTCATTATCTTGTAAGTTTCTATTAGATCTCCCCTCAACCTCCTAAACTCCAATGAATATAATCCCAGGATCCTCAGACGATCATCGTATGTTAGGCCTACCATTCCTGTGATCATCCGTGTGAATCTCCGCTGGGCCCGCTCCAGTGCCAGTATGTCCTTCCTGAGGTGTGGGACCCAAAATTGCTCACAGTATTCTAAATGGGGCCTAACTAATGCTTTATAAAGCCTCAGAAGTACATCCCTGCTTTTATATTCCAAGCCTCTTGAGATGAATTGCATTTGCTTTCTTTTTTTTTTAATAAATATTTTATTGAAAATTTTTGGTCAACCTACACAGTACATTGTGCATCCTTTACACAATATTATAACAACACAAATAACAATGACCTATTTTATAAACAAAAAATGAATAAATAATAAATAACAAAAATGAAAACTAACCCTAATTGGCAACTGCCTTATCGCAAGTAACACTCTCCAAAAATATAATTTAACAGTTCAATATATAATTATCTGTCGCAACGACCTATACATATTATACAGTATATATTAACAACCCTGATGAACCCTTGAGCCGACCCCCTTAGAACGAACTTAATCCGCTCTAGCTTTATAAACCCTGCCATGTCATTTATCCAGGTCTCCACCCCCGGGGGCTTGGCTTCTTTCCACATTAACAATATCCTGCGCCGGGCTACTAGGGACGCAAAGGCCAAAACATCGGCCTCTCTCGCCTCCTGCACTCCCGGCTCTTGTGCAACCCCAAATATAGCCAACCCCCAGCTTGGTTCGACCCGGACCCCCACTACTTTTGAAAGCACCTTTGTCACCTCCATCCAAAACCCCTGTAGTGCCGGGCATGACCAAAACATATGGGTATGATTCGCTGGGCTTCTCGAGCACCTCGCACACCTATCCTCCACCCCAAAAAATTTACTGAGCCGTGCTCCAGTCATATGCGCCCTGTGTAATACCTTAAACTGAATCAGGCTTAGCCTGGCACACGAGGACGACGAGTTTACCCTGCTTAGGGCATCTGCCCACAGCCCCTCCTCGATCTCCTCCCCCAGCTCTTCTTCCCATTTCCCTTTTAGTTCATCTACCATAGTTTCCCCTTTGTCCCTCATTTCCCGATATATATCTGACACCTTACCATCCCCCACCCATGTCTTTGAGATCACTCTGTCCTGCACCTCTTGTGTCGGGAGCTGCGGGAATTCCCTCACCTGTTGCCTCGCAAAAGCCCTCAGTTGCATATACCTGAATGCATTCCCTTGGGGCAACCCATATTTCTCGGTCAGCGCTCCCAGACTCGCGAACTTCCCATCCACAAACAGATCTTTCAGTTGTGTTATTCCTGCTCTTTGCCACATTCCATATCCCCCATCCATTCCCCCCGGGGCAAACCTATGGTTGTTTCTTATCGGGGACCCCCCCAAGGCTCCAGTCTTTCCCCTATGCCGTCTCCACTGTCCCCAAATCTTCAGTGTAGCCACCACCACCGGGCTTGTGGTGTAGTTCCTCGGTGAGAACGGCAATGGGGCTGTCACCATAACCTGTAGGCTAGTCCCCCTACAGGACGCCCTCTCTAATCTCTTCCACGCCGCTCCCTCCTCCTCTCCCATCCACTTACTCACCATTGAAATATTAGCGGCCCAATAATACTCACTTAGGCTCGGTAGTGCCAGCCCCCCCTATCCCTGCTACGCTGTAAGAATCCCTTCCTCACTCTCGAGGTCTTCCCGGCACACACAAAACCCATGATGCTCTTTTCAATCCTTTTTTTAAAAAAAAGCCTTCGTGATCACCACCGGGAGGCACTGAAAAACAAAGAGGAATCTCGGAGGACCACCATCTTAACCGCCTGCACCCTCCCTGCCAGTGACAGGGGTACCATATCCCATCTCTTGAAATCCTCCTCCATTTGCTCCACCAACCGCGTTAAATTTAACCTATGCAATGTGCCCCAATTCTTGGCTATCTGGATCCCCAGGTAACGAAAGTCCCTTGTTACCTTCCTCAACGGTAGGTCCTCTATTTCTCTACTCTGCTCCCCTGGATGCACCACAAACAACTCACTTTTTCCCATGTTCAATTTATACCCTGAAAAATCCCCAAACTCCCCAAGTATCCGCATTATTTCTGGCATCCCCTCCGCCGGGTCTGCCACGTATAGTAGCAAATCGTCCCCATACAAAGATACCCGGTGCTCTTCTCCTCCTCTAAGTACTCCCCTCCACTTCTTGGAACCCCTCAACGCTATCGCCAGGGGCTCAATCGCCAGTGCAAACAATAATGGGGACAGAGGGCATCCCGGCCTTGTCCCTCTATGGAGCCGAAAATATGCAGATCCCCATCCATTCGTGACCACGCTCGCCATCGGGGCCCTACACAACAGCTGCACCCATCTAACATACCCCTCTCCAAAACCAAATCTCCTCAACACCTCCCACAAATAATCTCACTCCACTCTATCAAATGCTTTCTCGGCATCCATCGCCACTACTATCTCCGTTTCCCCCTCTGGTGGGGCCATCATCATTACCCCTAACAGCCTCCGTATATTCGTGTTCAGCTGTCTCCCCTTCACAAACCCTGCATTTGCTTTCTTAATTATGGACTCAACCTGCAAGTTTACCTTTAAAGAATCCTGGACTAGGACTCCCAAGTCCCTTTGCACTTCAGCATTATGAATTTTGTCACCGTTTAGAAAATAGTCCATGCCTCTATTCTTTTTTCCAAAGTGCAAGACCTCGCACTTGCCCACGTTGAATTTCATCAGCCATTTCTTGGACCACTCTCCTAAACGGTCTAAATCTTTCTGCAGCCTCCCCACCTCCTCCATACTACCTGCCCCTCCACCTATCTTTGTATCATCGGCAAACTTAGCCAGAATGCCCCCAGTCCCGTCATCTAGATCGTTAATATATAAAGAGAAAAGCTGTGGCCCCAACACTGAACCCTGCGGGACACCACTCGTCACCGGTTGCCATTCCGAAAAAGAACCTTTTATCCCAACTCTCTGCCTTCTGCCTGACAGCCAATCGTCAATCCACGTTAGTACCTTGCCTCGAATACCATGGGCCCTTATTTTACTCAACAGTCTCCCGTGAGGCACCTTATCAAAGGCCTTTTGGAAGTCAAGATAGATAACATCCATTGGCTCTCCTTGGTCTAACCTATTTGTTATCTCTTCAAAGAACTCTAACAGGTTTGTCAGGCACGACCTCCCCTTACTAAATCCATGCCTACTTGTCCTAATCCGACCCTGCACTTCCAAGAATTTAGGAATCTCATCCTTAACAATGGATTCTAGAATCTTGCCAACAACCGAGGTTAGGCTAATTGGCCTATAATTTTCCATCTTTTTCCTTGTTCCCTTCTTGAACAGGGGGGTTACAACAGCGATTTTCCAATCCTCTGGGACTTTCCCTGACTCCAGTGACTTTTGAAACATCATAACTGACTCCTCCACTATTTCTTCAGCTATCTCCTTTAGAACTCTAGGATGTAGCCCATCTGGGCCTTGGGATTTATCAATTTTTAGACCTCTTAGTTTCTCTAGCACTTTCTCCTTTGTGATGGCTACCATATTCAACTCTGCCCCCTGACTCTCCGGAATTGTTGGGATATTACTCATGTCTTCTACTGTGAAGACTGACGCAAAGTACTTATTTAGTTCCTCAGCTATTTCCTTGTCTCCCATCACAAAATTACCAGCGTCATTTTGGAGTGGCCCAATGTCAACTTTTGCCTCCCGTTTGTTTTTAATGTATTTAAAGAAACTTTTACTATCATTCCTAATGTAACTGGCTAGCCTACCTTCAAATTTGATCCTCTCTTTCCTTATTTCTCTCTTTGTTATCCTCTGTTTGTTTTTGTAGTCTTCCCAATCTTCTGACTTCCCACTACTCTTTGCCACATTATAGGCTTTCTCTTTTGCTTTGATGCATTCCCTAACTTCCTTTGTCAGCCATGGCTCCCTAATCCCCCCCCCCTCTGATAACCTTTCTTTTCTTTGGGATGAACCTCTGTACTGTGTCCTCAATTACTCCCAGAAACTCCTGCCATTGCTGTTCTACTGTCTTTCCCACTAGGCTCTGCTCCCAGTTGATTTTCGTCAGTTCCTCCCTCATGCCCCTGGAGTTACCTTTATTTAACTGTAACACCTTTACATCTGATTCTACCTTCTTTCTTTCAAATTGGAGATTGAATTCTACCATATTATGATCACTGCCTCCTAAGTGCTCCCTTACTTTAAGATCTTTAATCAAGTCTGGCTAATTACATAACACTAAATCCAGAATGGCCTGTTCCCTCGTGGGCTCCATCACAAGCTGTTCCAAAAAGCCCTCCTGTAAACATTCAATGGGTCCACTGGCAGCATTATTTACCCAGTCCACCTGCATATTGAAGTCCCCCATGATCACTGTGACCTTGCCTTTCTGACATGCACTTTCTATTTTGTGGTGCATTTTGTGCCCCCGGTCCTGACCACTGTTAGGAGGCCTGTACATAACTCCCATTATGGGTTTTTTGCCTTTGTGGTTCCTCAACTCTACCCACACAGACTCCACATCATCTGACCCTATGTCGTTTAGTGCTATTGATTTAATTTCATTCGTAATTAACAAGGCAACCCCGCCACCTCTGCCCACCTCTCTGTCTTTTCGATAGGTTGTGAATCCCTGGATGTTTAAATGCCAGTCCTGTACCCCCTGGAACCATGTCTCTGTGATGCCTACCACATCATACCTGCCAGTCACAATCTGGGTCACAAGCTCATCTACCTTGTTCCGTACACTGCGCGCATTTAAATATAGCACCTTTAATTCTCTACTGACCGTCCCTTTTTGTTTTCTTAGTGTGGTGGACCTTGGTTTACTTAGCCTTTCCATACACTGTGTCATATTTTGTGGGATGGGGACAATCGTAACCACTCTTGAGTTTTGTCGGTTCATGTTTTTTTGTATTCCTAAGCAGCTTCTATTTTGGCTCGCAGACCCTTGTTGGTCTCTGACACCTTCCGCAACTCCTTTCCCATCGAGGTGAGTTGATCACTGTGCTGCGATAATGCCTCTTCCACTTCTTCAGTGTCTCACCTTGCTCCCGCACCTCTGCCGCTGAGCTTGATCATGCCGCCCTCCTCCACGAACACTTTCAATACCATCCCCATCTCCTTCTTCATCGCTTCCAAGTGTTTTGTGAACTGTTTTTCAAGTTCCACAGCCATCCCTTGGTCATTTCTTTTGTTGTGAGCGATGCGGCCTCCCCTGGTGCTCCAGCCTCCGCTTTCCTTATAGTTGCTGCGCTGATTTTTTCACTCCCCGGCGGTCTTCCATTAACCCCTTTTTCACGGCAGTTTTTCTCCCAAACTTGGATATTTATCCTCTCTGTGTCTTCTTACAGCCTTTTCAGCCTCCGTTGCCCCCGGGACCGGGCGTTAAAACTCCGAAATTCCTATTCCTGAGCGGGAGCCCTCCAATGTGCGGCTGCCTCCCGCCCGCCGTCACCAGAAGTTCGGGTAGCCTCGATCTTAGCTAGAAGCTTTGCATCTACATTTAGGAGTGAAATTGGATGATAAGATCCAAATTGCTCAGGATCTTTATCCTTTTTTTGGATGAGGGAAATGGAAGCCTTTGATAACGGTGGGGGGAGAGCAAACTCATCTGGACCTGGGGCCTTTCCTAACTGCATCAAACTCACACATCCCAGCACACCCGCAGACCTACTGGGGCCCCCAACCCTTGTGTCCTCACCTTGTCCACCCTCGGAAACCCCAACCCATCCAAGAATCTTTGTCTCAGTTCATCCTCTGGTGGCAGTTCCGATTGGTATAGTATCTGATGGAAGGACTCAAAAATTTTTTTAATCCTTGACGGGTCCGTTGCCACCTCGGAGTCTACCTATTTCCCTAGCAGCCATCTGCTTCCTCAGTTTGTGGGCGAGCATCCTTCCAGCCTTCTCCCCATATTCTTACGAGAACCTGCTAGCTCTGTGCAGTTGTCTGACTGCCTTATCTGAGGTGACCAGATTAAACAACACCTGGAGCCTCTGGCGCTCCTCCAACAGTGCCTCGTCATGTGATTCCAGGTAACTGCGTTCGACTGCTAAGATAGCCTCCACCAATATTGTTTGCTCTTCTCGCTCCACCCTTAGTCTGTGTGCCCGGATCAAAATGAGCTCTCCCCTAACCACAGCCTTTAGTGCCTCCCAAAGCACCCCGGAAGAGACCTCCCCCATGTTGTTCTGATCCAGTAAATTACAAATGGTCCCTTCCAACCTCTCATATATTTCTTTTATCCGCAAGGAGACCAATGTCCAGTCTCCACTGGGATCTACAAGGGGATGGTCAGACACCACGATCATCGAATACTCTATTCCTGCCACTCTAGAAATCAATGTCTTGTCTAAAACAAAAATATCTATTCGAGAATACACTTGTGAACATGTGAAAAGAAAGAAAACTCCCTCGGTCCTAGGTCTCCCAAAGCACCATGGATCTATGCCGCCCATAAGCCGCATGACTCTCGACAGCTCCCCAGCCATCACTGATATCCTCCCGGACCCAGGCCATGATCGATCCAGTGTTGGGTCTAGGTTGAATCTGTAAGTATCTAGGTCTGTGATTTGGGACAGAACCCGCCTCATAAAATCCACATTGTCCCAATTTGGGGTGTATTTATTGCACAGTATGACTGCGGAGCCTTCCAGCCACCAACTCACCAATACAAATGCACCACTCGGATAGCAATGAACCCCTTCATTAAGAAAGACACCCTCTTGCTTATTAACACAGTCACCCCTTTCATCGTCATATCAAGTCCTGAGTGATAAATCTGACCAACCCACCCCTTCTCAGTCGTATCTGGTTCGGCATCTTTGAATGAGTCTCCTGGAGAAATATCAAGTCCGCCCTCAAGCTCTTGAGATGTGCAAGTATGCACAACCTTTTAACAGGTCCATTTAGGCCCCGGACATTCCAAGTTACCAATCGAGTGAGGGGGCAACTACACCCCCCCCCCCCCCCCCCCCCCGATAATCAGCCATATTTTTGCTTGAGCCAATCACCCCAGATCGTCGGGTCGCGCTCTTTGGGGCTCCTGCGAAGTATCCACTGCCACTGACTTGTATATCTCAGTAACCTTACATTACTCACATCATCAGCTTCCCCATAACCTCCCCCTGACTAAACCAAAAAGAAGAAATATTCAAAACTCTGCCCTCCTCACACCACCTTGTCCCCCACATCCCTTTTATTTACTGGTTCTCACACCAGTATGGTGGCCCCGCATGAGGGCTGCGACTCGCCATATCTCCCAAATCCGATCATAAAAAAGCACAAAGAAATAAATAACACCTATCCCACCCTCCACATCTCCCCAGCCCCCGAACACTAGATCCACCTCATTAAAACAAAAAAAGGAAGGAGAGTGAGAGATAGAAGAACATAGCAACGATACAAGAATGCACAGCAATCAAACTAATCACAAAATCCTCAACGTCACAGGACAACAACATTTTAACGTATTTACAGATTCCCAACCTGTGGTCCCAAAGAAACTTTTCCGCCTTCTCTGGGGTGTCTAAAAAGTACACCTGTGTACGAAAGGTGATCCACAGATGGGCAGTATACATGATTCCAAATCTCTCACCTTCCTTATGCAGGACCGCCTTGACTTAGTTGATCTGACACGGTGTTTAGCCAGTTCTGTACTCCAGTTGGGGTATATTCTGATTACGCTTCATTCCCATGAGCTCTTCTTTGCCTGCCTGGCCCACCTCAGAATTTGTTCCTTGTCCTGGAAACGGTGCAATCGCACCACCATCACCCTTAGTTGCTCTGCTTCCACAGAGGAAGCCGGTCCTTGTGGTCGGGGATAGACTTCTCCATTTATTGGAGAGAGGCGCCCTGAGCCTCTGGGCACTGCTCAACTCTCTCCACTGCCGCCTTAATCGGGTCAATGGGCCTTACAAGATCTTCAGGGGTTTCCAACTCTGTCTCTGGAACTGATCAGTTAAAAAGTCTACGAACTGAGCAGTAGACCCTCGGGTCGGAAGTGTCTACTCCGGGCTCGCCACCATCGCGCCTTCAACCGTACTATTCAGTGCCTCGCGGTATGCCTGCAGCCACTTTTTTTTAAAAACCCGTTTCTCTTCAGCGAATGTATTCTGGACGATGTGCAAAAAATAGCCGACACCCTCATTCGCAAGAATCAGGACTTATGGGCAGGTAAAGGTTTCCCTGCGCGGGAGCCACCAAGTGCACGGGCGTTTAGCGCATGGCTGCCACCGGAAGTCTGTTATGATTTTGAGAGAGAACACAAAATCCCAGTTGGTAACTGAAAGAATTACACCACAAAATTTCATGTTTTGACTGGTGTGCCGAGGGAACTTTGCAAGTGCAGAAGCATGTGGCCGGATGGTTTTGGTAAGTGCAGTACTGGCAGGGGAGGTAGGGCAAGCGGATCTGGAAGGAGAGCAGCCGCCAGGCCTGACCTAGGATTCCCAGCCTCGAACACCCTGCGGTACATTGAATAAAAGCAACAGAATAACCCAGATTCGTCCCCAACTTCCAAATTGCTAAACTGATTGATTCAAGTGCGTGGAAGCGACACAACTCCAAGTCAACCACACACAGGGAAATGTTTGTCGGGGGTGCATCTTCATTGGTACATGCTGGTCAGCCTCTCCCATCCTGGTGCTGCCACAAAATCCATCTGTGACCCTCAAGAAAAAATAATATAAGTAACTATTCCAAGTACTCCACTGCTAAAGAAACTTCAGCCCATGTCTCAGGCTGAATCGGATATTTTCACTTTCTTGGAGATCCTATTAATCTGAGAAAACTGCAAATGGGATTGTGACCAAGTCCCTTTTGCAAAAGGCCATATTGGGGCTGAGCAATGATCATTAGACCAGCATACTTGGGAAGTGAGAATAACCAAGCTAGTCTGAGGCATGGTGGGGAGGAGTACTTGAATAGTTACTTACCTTACAGTTTTTCTTTAGAGTAACATGTGGATCTTTTGGCAGCACCAGGGCGGGAGACGCCGGTCAGCACTCAAAAGTGAAGAGGCTCCCCGGTGAAGACAAACTCTTCTCTGTGTATGTTTGACTCTCTTGAGTTATGTCACTTCCATGCACTTGGATCAATCGGTTTAACCATTTGGAAGTTGGGGAAAATCTGGGGTATACAGTTGCTTTTATTCGATGCACCTCAGTCCCTCAGGGTGTCTGAAGCTGGGCTCTCAGGCCAGGCCTGGTGGCTTCTCTCCCTCCAGTCCCCGCTTGCCTGCCCTCTGCCGTTACTGATCGTAATCACAGTAAATGTGACGTTTATGAGCAAATCGATTCAGCTGAAAATAAGTGGGTGAGCTGTGGAATTGTTTGTCTCATTGAAGTGTGCCATGTTACTGAAAAGATTGGGAACCACTGTCCTAGCCCCATTCATCTTCAGCTGCTTCACAAATGACCTTCCCTCCACAATAAGTTGAGTGGGGATGTTTGCTGATGATTGCACAATGGTCAACACCATTCACAACTCGGCAGATACTGAAGCAGTCTGTGCCCATATGCAGCAAGACCTGGACAACATTCAGGCTTGAACCAATTAGTGACAAGTAACATTCGCGCCACATGAGTGTCAGGCAATGACCATCCCCAACAAGAGAGAATAAAGAGTTCATAATTATGGGACTGAGGTAATGATATGTACCATGATGTAACAGTGACATCATATGCAAGATACTGAGAAGACATATATACCATGATGTAACAGTGACATCATGTGCAAGATACTGAGAAGACAAGATGAAGACAAGCACTAGTTATAGAGGACTCAATAGGTAGAGGTACAGACAGGCGGTTCTGTGGGCACGGGTGAGACTCTCGGATGGTTTGTTGCCTCCCGGGTGCCAAGGTCCATGACGTCTCGTATCGTGTCTTCAGGATCCTTAAGGGGGAGGGAGAGCAGCCAGAAGTCGAGGTACACATTGGTACCAACGACGTAGGTAGGAAAAGGGGTGTGGATGTAATAAACGAGTTTAGGGAGTTAGGCTGAAAATTAAAAGCCAGGACAGGCAGAGTTGTCATCTCTGATTTGTTGCCGGTGCCACGTGATAGTGAGGCTAGGAATAGGGAGAGAGTGCAGTTGAACACGTGGCTGCAGGAATGGTGTAGGAGGGAAGGCTTCAGGTATTTGGATAATTGGAGCGCATTCTGGGGAAGGTGGGACCTGTACAAGCAGGACGGGTTGCATCTGAACCAGAGGGGCACCAATATCCTGGGAGGGAGATTTTCTAGTACTCTTCGGGAGGGTTGAAACTGATTTGGCAGGGGAATGGGAACTGGATTTGTAGCCCAGCAACTAAGGTAGCCGATGTTCAGGAGGTCAAAGCGTGTAGTGAGGCAGTGGGGAAGGGAACACTGACAAAGGAGAGTACTTGCAGGCACGGAGATGGGTTGAAGTGTGTATGCTTCTACGCAAGAAGCATCAGGAATAAGGTGGGTGAACTTAAGGCATGGATCGGTACTTGGGACTACGACGTTGTGGCCATCACGGAAACTTGGATAGAGGAGGGGCAGAAATGGTTGGTAGAGGTTCCTGGTTCTCGATGTTTCAATAAGATTAGGGAGGGTGGTAAAAGAAGTGGGGGGAGGGGTGGTGGCATTGTTAATTAGAGACAGTATAACAGCTGCAGAAAGGCAGTTCAAGGAGGATCTGATACTGAGGTAGTATGGATTGAAGTCAGAAATAGGAAAGGAGCAGTCACCTTGTTGGTTTTCTTTAGGCCCCCCAATAACAGCAGAGATGTGGAAGAACAGATTGGGAAACAGATTTTGGAGAGGTGCAGAAGTCACAGGGTAGTCGCCATGGGTGACTTCAACTTCCCAAATATTGAGTGAAAACTCTTTCGATCAAATAGTTTGGATGGGGTTGTGTTTGTGCAGTGTGTCCAGGAAGCTTTTCTAACACAGTATGTAGATTGTCCGACCATAGGGGAGGACATATTGGATTTGGTACTTGGTAATGAAGCAGGACAAGTGATAGATTTGTTAGTGGGGGAGCATTTTGGAGATAGTGAGCACAATTCTGTGACTTTCACTTTAGTAATGGAGAGGGATAGGTGCGTGCAACAGGGCAAGGTTTACAATTGGGGGAAGGGTAAATACGATGCTGTCAGACAAGAACTGAAGTGCATAAGTTGGGAACAAAGGCTGTCAGCGAAGGACACAATTGAAATGTGGAACTTGTTCAAGGGACAGATACTACGTGTCCTTGATATGTATGTCCCTGTCAGGCAGGAAAGAGATGGTCGGGTGAGGGAACCATGGTTGACAAGAGAGGTTGAATGTCTTGTTAATAGGAAGAAGGAGACTTATGTCAGGCTGAGGAAACAAGGTTCAGACAGGACACTGGAGAGATACAAGATAGCCAGGAGGGAACTGAAGAAAGGGATTAGGAGAGCTAAGAGAGGGATGAAAAATCTTTGGTGGGTAGGATCAAGGAAAACCCCAAGGCCTTTTACACATATGTGAGAAATATGAGAATGACTAGAGCGAGGGTAGGTCCGATCAAGGACAGTAGTGGGAGATTGTGTATTGGTCTGAAGAGATGGGAGAGATCTTGAACGAGTACTTTTTTTCAGTATTTACGAATGACAGGGGCCATATTGTTGGAGAGGACAGTGTGAAACTGACTGGTAAGCTCGAGGAGATACTTGTTAGGAAGGAAGATGCGTTGGGCATTTTGAAAAACTTCAGGATAGCCAAGTCCCCAGGGCCTGACAGGATATGTCCAAGGATTCTATGGGAAGCAAAAGATGAATTTGCAGAGCCGTTGGCAATGATCTTTTCGTCCTCACTGTCAACAGGGGTGCTACCAGGGGATTGAAGAGTGGCGAATGTCGTGCCCCTGTTCAAAAAAGGGAATAGGGATAACCCTGAGAATTACAGGCCAGTTAGTCTTACTTCGGTGGGAGGCAAAGTAATGGAAAGGGTACAGAGGGATAGGATTTCTGAGCATCTGGAAAGACACTGCTTGATTAGGGATAGTCAGCACGGATTTGTGAGGGGTAGGTGTTGCCTCACAAGTCTAATTGAATTCTTTGCGGAGGTGACCAAGCACGTGAATGAAGGTAAAACAGTGGATGTAGTGTTCATGGATTTTAGTAAGGCAGTTGATAAGGTTCCCCATGGTAGGCTTATGCAGAAAGTAAGGAGGCATGGGACAGTGGGAAATTTGGCCAGTTGGCTAACAAACTGGCTAACCGATAGAAGTCAGAGATTGGATTGGATTGGATTGGATTTGTTTATTGTCACGTGTCCCGAGGTACAGTAAAAAGTATTTTTCTGCGAGCAGCTCAACAGACCATTAAGTACATGAGAAGAAAAGGGAATAAAAGAAAATACATAATAGGGCAACACAACATATACAATGTAACTACATAAGCACTGGCATCGGATGAAGCATACAGGGTATACTGTTAATAAAATCAGTCCATAAGAGGGTCATTTAGGAGTCTGGTGACAGTGGGGAAGAAGCTGTTTTTGAGTCTGTTCGTGCGTGTTCTCAGGCTCCTGTATCTCCTGCCCGATGGAAGAAGTTGGAAGAGTGAGTAAGCCGGGTGGGAGGGATCTTTGATTATACTGCCCGCTTTCCCCAGGCAGCAGGAGGTGTAGGTGGAGTCAATGGATGGGCGGCAGGTTCGTGTGATGGACTGGGCGGTGTTCATGACTCTCTGAAGTTTCTTGCGGTCCTGGGCCGAGCAGTTGCCATACCAGGCGGTGATGCAGCCTGATAGGATGCTTTCTATGGTGCATCTGTAAAAGTTGGTAAGAGTCAATGTGGACATGCTGAATTTCCTTAGTTTCCTGAGGAAGTATAGGCGCTGTTGTGCTTTCTTGGTGGTAGCGTCGACGTGGGTGGACCAGGACAGATTTTTGGAGATGTGCACCCCGAGGAATTTGAAATTGCTAACCATCTCCACCTCGGCCCCGTTGATGCTGACAGGGGTGTGTACGACACTTCGCTTCCTGAAGTCGCTGACCAGCTCCTTAGTTTTGCTAACATTGAGGGACAGATTGTTGTTGTTGCACCATGCCACTAAGTTCTCTATCTCCCTCCTGTAATCTGACTCATCATTGTTTGAGATACGACCCACTATGGGCGTGTCATCAGCAAACGTGCAGATGGAGCTGGAGCTAAATTTTGCCACACAGTCCTGCGTGTATAAGGAGTATAGTAGGGGGTTAAGTATACAGACTTGCAGAGCCCTGGTATTGAGGACTATCATGGAGGAGGTATCATTGTTTATCCTTACTGATTGTAGTCTTTGGGTCAGGAAGTTGAGGATCCAGTTGCAGAGGGAGGAACCAAGTCCAAGGTTTTGGAGTTTGGATATGAGCTTGGCTGGGATTATGGTGTTGAAGGTGGAACTGTGGTCAGTGAATCGGAGTCTGACGTAGGGGTACTTGTTGTTGAGATGCTCCAGAGCTGAGTGAAGAGCCGAGGAGATAGCATCTGCTGTAGACCGGTTGTGGCAGTATGCAAATTGCAATAGATCAAGGCATTCAGGAAGTATGGAGTTGATGTTTCTCATGGCCAACCTCTCGAAGCACTTCATAATGATAGATGTCAAGGCCACTGGATGATAATTGTTGAGGCACGTTGCCTGGCTCTTCTTTGGCACCAGTATGTTTATGGTATGATTTTAGATATACCCAGAAGGGCACTGTGCAATTCGGTGAGGAGCAATCCCATTCCTGGTACTGGCTCCGCAAAGTACGATACCATCTTTGCAATTAATTCTTCCTTTCATATATAGTAGAGTTTCATCTCTTCAGAAAGTGGCTCACTGGCCCAACCTAGTAGCATTCTATGCCTTACTTTGGTCAAGAGAGGAGTCCTACTGCTCCAGTACTTGACTTGCTACGCCAAATCTGGCAATGTGTCCTAAACATTCAACACTATAACAACTTACTGTGGTACTAGGGTAAGTGCTGCACTCTCTGGTAATGGCAGGGGTCTAAGCGCATCTGCGATATGTGCTCCAGGCCGGTGCTTGAATGTATATTTGTAGTTTACAGAATTAACGCCCAATGTTGTATTTTTGCCAATGCAATTGGCGGAATAGCCTTATCCTCTTTAAAACGACCCAAGAGTGGTTTGTGGACCGTAACAATTGTAAAGTGCCTCCCATATACATACTGGTGGAACTTCTTTACCTCACATACTATTGACATGCCTTCTTTTTCAATCTGGGACTATTCTTTTTCGACCTCTGAGAGGGTTCTTGAGACATACCCTGTAGGTCTTTCATTTCTGTCGACCACCTCATGGGACAATGCTGCACCAACATCATATGGAGAGAGGTTACAGGTTAAGAGCAATTTCATAGACGGGTTGAAATGCACCAACAAACTCGATGAATGTAACAATTGCTTTACTCAGTTAAAAACTTAGCCCTTGGCTTCTTCCAAACACAACATCCTTAATAATTCGTCAATCCTAAGAATGACTTGAGTTCAGATGTGTATCTTTGGGCCAGTGCCTCCTTTATTGCTCTGACATGGCCTTCCATGGGGTGCAATCCATATGCATCAACGCAATACCCTAGATAGGCTACTTCAGTAGCTTGAAAGTACATTTTTCCTTCTTTGGGCATACTCTTGTCTTGAAATTTATTTTGCTACTCCTCTAAGTTAGCTAGGTGCTCAGCTTCTGACGATCCAGTTTTCAAAGCGTCATCCAGGTATACTACGACACATGTAAGCCCTTGTAATAGACTTTCCATTGTTCTCTGGAAAATAGATGCCAAAGACACACCACAGGGTAGGTGCGTGTACTGAAACAAACCTTTATGCATTTTTATTGTAACATAACCTTAGGAAGCCCTGTCTAACTCAAGTCGCTGATATGCGTGGATCATTTCTAGCTTTGTATAAGATTGACTTACAGCTAGCTTTGTATATAAGTCTTCAATCTTGGGGATTGGTTATTTATCTAACTTGGCTGCCTGAGTAACTGTTAATTTGTAGTCTCCATAGATGTAGACGGTCTTGTTGGGCTTTACCATGCAGCCTGTGGGTGCTGCCCACTCCGCAAATCGAACTGGCTGGATAATACCGGGTTCTTCCAATCTCTTCAATTCTGTGTCCAACCTTTTTCGCAAGGTGTATGGCACTGGTCTAGATCTAACAGATCGAATGGTTACCTCTGGATCTACATAGATCTTTGCCTGGAGTCCCTTTATTTTACCGAGCTCATTGCGAAAAACGTTCTCATACTTGTTCATTAACTCAGGCAGTCTCTTCCCGTATTTGGAAGATCTCCATCCTTTTTAACTAGATTACCTTAAGCCAATCATAGCCCAAAAGACTTGGCCGTCGTCTGACAGTATTATTATTGGGAGCTGAGCAGACTGCTACTGATAGCTCATAGTCACTGTGGTATATGGGCGGCACAGTAGCGCAGTGGCTAGCACTGTTGCTTCACAGCGGCATTGCCCCAGTTGGATTCCCGGCTTGGGTCACTGTCTGTCTGGAGTCTGCACGTTTTCCCCGTTTCTGCTTGGCTTTCCTCCAGGTGCTCCAATTTCCTCCCTTAGGTCCCGAAAGACATGCTTGTTAGGTGAATTTGACATTCCAAATTCTCTCTGTGTACCTGAACAGGCACCGGAGTGTGGTGACTACAGGATTTTCAAAGTGCCTTCACTGCAGTCTTAATGTAGGCGTACTTGTGACACTAATAAAGATTATTAGTTGAAAGCTTCTCCTGTGTAAGGTGTTATTTTTGCTACAGTACAACTCAATATCAATGGCTGGACCCCTTGTAAATACTGAAATGTGGGTTCTCATATCACCATGGCAGAGGCTCCTGTGTCAACTTTCATCTTTAAGGGCCTACCCTTTACCAATAGCATCACACTGAAGGGGGCTAGTTTGCCCACTTTAACATTGAACAATGAGTCTTCCATATTATGCACTTGTGATGTATTACTAACACTTACTGGGTAGACTTGACTTATTTTTACATTTTTATCTAAAGTAACCTTTCCTGTGGTAGATAAAACATTCAGCTTTTTTATACCGGCAGATTTCAGGGGAGTGATTGCCACCACACTGGTAACCACAGAATCCCGACAGTGCAGAAGGAGACTATCCAGCCCATCGGGTCTGTACCAACCCTCTAAAAGAAAACCCCACCTCGGCCCCCTGCCTCCCACCCTATCACCGTGACCTCACCTAACCACAACTTTGTACACTAAGGGGCAGTTTAGCGTGGCCAATCCACCTAACCTGCACTTCTTTTGCCTGTGGGAAGAAACAGGAGCACCCGGAGAAAACCCATGCAGCCATGGGAAGAACGTGCAAACTCCACACACACAGTCACCCAAGGCCGGAATTGAACCTGGATCCTTGGCGCTGTGAGGCAGTAGTGCTAACCACACAGCACCACCCTACTTCAATCCTAGGCGATTGATTGGCTCCTTTAAATCTCGTGCTCTACCCGTGACTGCATTTGCTTCCCGTTTTAAAATGACATCTTCATTTTATGTGTCTCTGCTGACAGCAGTTCGTGGCCTAACTGGTGGAACCTGTCAGTTTGCTCTCCTTTGCCAATGCTACCTCCAGCACCTTCATAAAATTTATACCTGCCTCTGCTAATAGCTTCCTTTGGATGCCCTCATTATTTACCCCGCAAACTAAAAGGTCCCATAGCATATCGGTGAGACGGCTCCGAAATCGCAATGCTCTGCCATCTGTCCTAACTTGGTAATATAAGTTGCAATAGTTTCCCCAGGGTGTCTCCTGGTTGAGTTAAAGGTAAATTGCTGAAATAGTCTCGATGGCTTCGGACGTTGGTGTGTTTTTCACCAATTGAACTATCTCGGTGAATGACTTGGAGTTAGGCACGCTTGGGATTGTGAGGCTGCATATTAAATTGTAGGCCTGGGTCCCACTTGCGCTGAGAAGGATTGCCTTTCTTTTTCCTTCCTTCTCCATTTTGTTGGCCTGACAAAAGTAGCCTGAAAGTTCAATATATTGTGTCCAAACCTCCACAGAGTCATCAGAAGGATCTACCCCTATAAGGGCATATCTGCAAACAATCTTCTGTTTCCCAACTCAAACTGAATTTCAACATGATTTAATACTCACCATCTAGGGACCGTTTTTTGTTCTTTTATCCTAGTCACCAATGTAATATTTCCCGTTCATCAGCTAGGTTAATAACAGGTTTATTTACAAATAACTGCAATGCAGAAAATTGCAGGATCGAACTGATGCAGAAATCCACGTTTGTTCGGTAAATTCCCAATTATTCCCAACCCTGCTCCCTGATTGGTTATCTGGTCATGTGACCCTCTCAGCGGATTATCCTACAAAAGGGACAAACACCATTTCCGGGAAATCTAATTGGCTGGATATTACTAGTAATGTCTGACAGAGGTGTGTTCAGATTCACTGCATCCAGAAACAACTTGGATGATGAGGCAGAAAATCACATATTCAAGTTTGCCATTGATGAAACATAGGGGGCATTGTAAGCAGTGGTAATGGAAGAATTAAATTACAATGACATTAACAAATTAAGTTTATGGGCAAAATTGTAACAAACTGATTTCAGTATAACCAAGTGCGCTCATCCACTTTGCACCTTAAAAAGGATAGAATGGGGTACATGGTAAATGATATAAAGCTGAAAGCAGTGGAGGCCCATGAGAGCTGGGGGTTCGATGTACAAATCATGAAAATGTCAGAAACAGGTTCAAATAATAAAAAACTAATTGAATACTGGCCTTTATATCTAAAGGACTAAAATTCAAGAGCTCTTTCTGCAGTTATACAAAGCCCAGTTACAGCAAACCTGGAGTACTATGTGCAGTTTTGGGTAAAATACTTTTATTTGGAAAATTTAATTTGATCAAAGTTTTCAAAATATTACGGGAGACTGATAGGGTAGAGAGAAACTATTTCTGTTTGCCGATCTATGATTAGAGGACATGGCCAAACAATTAGGGTCAGGCCTTTCAGGTGTAAAGTTAGGAAATCCTTCTACACACATAGGGTGGTAGAAGTTTGGAATTCTCTTCTTCAAACAACATTTAATGTTGGGTCACATGTTAATTTTAAATGTGGGATCGATAGATTTTTAATAAGCAATGGTATTGAGGGCTGGGATAGTGATACATGTGGGGTTTGGTCACACATCAGCCATGATCACATTGGCTGAATGGCTAAATGGCTTATTCTTGTTCCTATTTTCGTATAATTTGCCATGACACTCACTTAAGTGCTGCACTGAGGTACTGCATTTTAGAGGAACCACCTTATTGATGTAACATTAAAGTGGGGAACAATTTTTTTGGATGACGGATAATGTAATTTAAAGCTGCAATTTGCCCTCACGAATGTATTGAAGAGATTTCATGGCATTATTCCAAGATGACCAGTGGAGATCTCCTTCTGGTCAACATTTATCGATTAATTAACATCACTAAAATATTTTGTCTTATTGCTGTTTGTGGATCTTACAGTGCACAAATTGACAGCTACATTACAAGAGTGCACTTCAAAAGTATACCATCGACTACGATGCATTTTATCCTGTGAATGTAAAGTAAGGTAAGTTGGGTACTGGTTGGGAAAAGGAACAGTGCTGCAGTTTTTGTATGCAGCGTCAGCACGTAATGCACCAAGCTTAAAAATAGCATACGTTAGATGCAGCATAATGGTGCTTGTACTTTGCACAATAGTGAAAACATCTTTCGTATTCTATCAGTGTGGGCTATCTATTCCCAAGATCAGCTATCCTCCCATCCATTCCGACTGAGTGACAATTTTATGCTGAATTCTTTGCAGGTTCACTCTTCGAAATTAAGCCTATTTGAATTGAAACTGCTCCGATCCAGTTTATCTAGCATTTATCTATTCATTTAAGCTGGAGTTGGTCACAGATAGTGGGAATGAAATTGACCAACAAAAATACCTCAAAATGGGTCGCTCATGATCGGCAACCAATTTTATACTACACAGAATTTATTCAAACGTTGATGTCATAAAAAGTGTTTATCCGTATCAAATGACATATTCAGAATATGGAATTTAATTGGCAATTTCTTCCCTGCATTCAGTATTTACATCAGGAGTGTGCGATGTATCACCAAAGGTAGACTCATAAAGGTTATGCACCTGTTACTCTTGCAGGAGGGTTCAATTAAGGAACAGGAAAAGATTTTGGTGCATCAGGAGTAATCAATTGTTGATTTCTTACGTGTTTTGAAAGAGTGTAATGGCCAAGCCTTCATTTTCATTTGCCAAAACTATTCCTTGATTTGATATTGTTAAGGGCCAGGGTTTAGAGAACCCCAAAGTGTATCATGGAGTTCACCTGACCACAAGTTTTAATAGATTGCAGTCTGGGGAGCACACGGCCCACTCTACAGGTGTGGCACAGCAGAAATGGAAAAGTAATTTTTAAAGCAAAACATTGTTTATTCTATGAACTCAAGTTAACCTTTTTGAAACATACAGTGAACATCTTAGCAACCATCAATTCAAATACAACCCCCAAAGAATACAACACGAAGTAATGCATAATAACTTCCCAAATAACATCCAGAAGACAGAAGAAACACCTTTCAACAGAAGCGCATTAGGTTTGCATTCACTACTGAGAACATTTTTGATTCTGAATTCACCAAATGATCAAGAGATCGTCTTTTGATGAGAGAACAGCAGTACACCTGCTTCGTCTGGCTTCAGCTCCAACACTGAAAACAAAACTAAAACACACCCTGCAGCAAACAGCCTAAAACAAAAGTAAAAAGCTGACAGCCCAGCTCCACCCACACTCTGACATCACTGATAAACACCCATTTCTTAAAGGTACATTTCTTAAACACCCATTTCTTAAAGGTACTCTCACATGACACCTCCCCCCAAGAAAAAAAAACCATCCACTTCAAGATGGATTCATTTTTCACCTTTTCACCATTCTTTAAGAAATGCACACAGTAAATATACTTTTCGTTTCAAAAAACAACACACGCAAACAGGTAGAATAATATAGTCCATTTTTTGTTTTTTCTTCCTCCAACTGAAATCCTTCTTGATTGACAGTCTCTTTGGACAAGAAGGTCTCTGCATGATCCGTCCATTTCTCTACGCCTCGGCATTTCTCTTTAAAGTCAGATACTTTAGTTCAAACTGATCGCAAAGTCCCTTGTAATTCTCCAACACAGGAGCATTGGTTATCACAGCTTTCAGGCAGTCAAATGCCTCTTGAAAGTCCGCTGTCCATTGAAAGTTTCGACTTTTCTTCAAGTCCATCAGTGGAGCAATCACGCTACAAAACCTTTGCACAAACGTTCGATCAAATCCACTCATGCCAAGAAATTGCATTATTTCCCTTCGTCTTGAGGGTATCGGAAACTTCTCAAGGAAAGTGACTTGGGCTTTTCCAAATTCACTTTTGGCTAGGCTTATTCCCAAACCCGCCTCCTGAAGTCGATCGAGTAACTCCATCAGATGTTTAAAATGTTCTTTCCATATCTGGCTGAAAATTACCAGATCGTCGATGTATACCGCACAATTGGGTAATCCTGAAACAATTTTGTTAGTTAACTGTTGAAATGTGGCTGGGGCGTTTTTCATGCGCAAATGGCATAACTTTGAATTGGTATACATTATCTAGAATCACAAAAGCTGAAATCTCCTTTGCCCTTTCGGATAAAGGTACCTGCCAGTGTCCTTTAAGTAAATCCAGTTTAGAAATAAAAGCTGATTGTCCCACTTTCTCAATGCAATCCTCCAAACGTGGGATAGGATAAGAGTCCGTTCTTGCATTAACCTTTCTTTTTTTTTTAATAAATATTTTATTGAAAATTTTTGGTCAACCAACACAGTACATTGTGCATCCTTTACACAATATTATAACAACACAAATAACAATGACCTATTTTATAAACAAAAAATGAATAAATAATAAATAACAAAAATGAAAACTAACCCTAATTGGCAACTGCCTTATCGCAAGTAACACTCTCCAAAAATATAATTTAACAGTCCAATATATAATTATCTGTCGCAACGACCTGTACATATTATACAGTATATATTAACAACCCTGATGAACCCTTGAGCCGACCCCCTTAGAACGAACTTAATCCGCTCTAGCTTTATAAACCCTGCCATGTCATTTATCCAGGTCTCCACCCCCGGGGGCTTGGCTTCTTTCCACATTAACAATATCCTGCGCCGGGCTACTAGGGACGCAAAGGCCAAAACATCGGCCTCTCTCGCCTCCTGCACTCCCGGCTCTTGTGCAACCCCAAATATAGCCAACCCCCAGCTTGGTTCGACCCGGACCCCCACTACTTTTGAAAGCACCTTTGTCACCTCCATCCAAAACCCCTGTAGTGCCGGGCATGACCAAAACATATGGGTATGATTCGCTGGGCTTCTCGAGCACCTCGCACACCTATCCTCCACCCCAAAAAATTTACTGAGCCGTGCTCCAGTCATATGCGCCCTGTGTAATACCTTAAACTGAATCAGGCTTAGCCTGGCACACGAGGACGACGAGTTTACCCTGCTTAGGGCATCTGCCCACAGCCCCTCCTCGATCTCCTCCCCCAGCTCTTCTTCCCATTTCCCTTTTAGTTCATCTACCATAGTTTCCCCTTTGTCCCTCATTTCCCGATATATATCTGACACCTTACCATCCCCCACCCATGTCTTTGAGATCACTCTGTCCTGCACCTCTTGTGTCGGGAGCTGCGGGAATTCCCTCACCTGTTGCCTCGCAAAAGCCCTCAGTTGCATATACCTGAATGCATTCCCTTGGGGCAACCCATATTTCTCGGTCAGCGCTCCCAGACTCGCGAACTTCCCATCCACAAACAGATCTTTCAGTTGCGTTATTCCTGCTCTTTGCCACATTCCATATCCCCCATCCATTCCCCCCGGGGCAAACCTATGGTTGTTTCTTATCGGGGACCCCCCCAAGGCTCCAGTCTTTCCCCTATGCCGTCTCCACTGACCCCAAATCTTCAGTGTAGCCACCACCACCGGGCTTGTGGTGTAGTTCCTCGGTAAGAACGGCAATGGGACTGTCACCATAGCCTGTAGGCTAGTCCCTCTACAGGACGCCCTCTCTAATCTCTTCCACGCCGCTCCCTCCTCCTCTCCCATCCACTTACTCACCATTGAAATATTAGCGGCCCAATAATACTCACTTAGGCTCGGTAGTGCCAGCCACCCCCTATCCCTGCTACGCTGTAAGAATCCCTTCCTCACTCTCGGGGTCTTCCCGGCCCACACAAAATCCATGATGCTCTTTTCGATCCTTTTTTTAAAAAAAAGCCTTCGTGATCACCACCGGGAGGCACTGAAACACAAAGAGGAATCTCAGGAGGACCACCATCTTAACCGCCTGCACCCTCCCTGCCAGTGACAGGGATACCATATCCCATCTCTTGAAATCCTCCTCCATTTGTTCCACCAACCGCATTAAATTTAACCTATGCAATGTGCCCCAATTCTTGGCTATCTGGATCCCCAGGTAACGAAAATCCCTTGTTACCTTCCTCAACGGTGGGTCCTCTATTTCTCTACTCTGCTCCCCTGGATGCACCACAAACAACTCACTTTTCCCCATGTTCAATTTATACCCTGAAAAATCCCCAAACTCCCCAAGTATCCGCGTTATTTCTGGCATCCCCTACGCCGGGTCTGCCACATACGGTAACAAATCGTCCGCATACAAAGATACCCGGTGTTCTTCTCCTCCTCTAAGTACTCCCCTCCACTTCTTGGAACCCCTCAACGCTATCGCCAGGGGCTCAATCGCCAGTGCAAACAATAATGGGGACAGAGGGCATCCCTGCCTTGTCCCTCTATGGAGCCGAAAATATGCAGATCCCCGTCCATTCGTGACCACGCTCGCCATCGGGGCCCTACACAACAGCTGCACCCATCTAACATACCCCTCTCCAAAACCAAATCTCCTCAACACCTCCCACAAATAATCTCACTCCTCTCTATCAAATGCTTTCTCAGCATCCATCGCCACTACTATCTCCGTTTCCCCCTCTGGTGGGGGCATCATCATTACCCCTAACAGCCTCCGTATATTCGTGTTCAGCTGTCTCCCCTTCACAAACCCAGTTTGGTCCTCGTGGACCACCCCCGGGACACATTCCTCTATTCTCATTGCCATTACCTTGGCCAGGATCTTGGCATCTACATTTAGGAGGGAAATAGGTCTATAGGACCCGCATTGTAGCGGGTCCTTTTCCTTCTTTAAGAGAAGCGATATCGTTGCTTCAGACATAGTCGGGGGCAGTTGTCCCCTTTCCTTTGCCTCATTAAAGGTCCTCGTCAGTACCGGGGCGAGCAAGTCCACATATTTTCTATAGAATTCGACTGGGAATCCATCCGGTCCCGGGGCCTTTCCCGCCTGCATGCTCCTAATTCCTTTCACCACTTCTTCTACCTCGATCTGTGCTCCCAGTCCCACCCTTTCCTGCTCTTCCACCTTGGGAAATTCCAGCCGATCCAAGAAGCCCATCATTCTCTCCCTCCCATCCGGGGGTTGAGCTTCATATCATTTTTTATAAAATGTCTTGAACACTCCATTCACTCTCTCCGCTCCCCGCTCCATCTCTCCTTCCTCATCCCTCACTCCCCCTATTTCCCTCGCTGCTCCCCTTTTCCTCAATTGGTGTGCCAGCAACCTGCTCGCCTTCTCCCCATATTCGTACTGTACACCCTGTGCCTTCCTCCATTGTGCCTCTGCAGTGCCCGTAGTCAGCAAGTCAAATTCTACATGTAGCCTTTGCCTTTCCCTGTACAGTCCCTCCTCCGGTGCTTCCGCATATTGTCTGTCCACCCTCAAAAGTTCTTGCAGCAACCGCTCCCGTTCCTTACTCTCCTGCTTCCCTTTATGTGCCCTTATTGATATCAGCTCCCCTCTAACCACCGCCTTCAACGCCTCCCAGACCACTCCCACCTGGACCTCCCCATTATCATTGAGTTCCAAGTACTTTTCAATGCACCCCCTCACCCTTAGACACCCCCCCTCATCTGCCATTAGTCCCATGTCCATTCTCCAGGGTGGGCGCCCTTCTGTTTCCTCCCCTATCTCCAAGTCTACCCAGTGTGGAGCGTGATCCGAAATGGCTATAGCCGTATACTCCGTTCCCCTCACCTTCGGGATCAACGCCCTTCCCAGCACAAAAAAGTCTATTCGCGAGTAGACTTTATGGGCATAGGAGAAAAACGAGAACTCCTTACTCCTCGGTCTGCTAAATCTCCACGGGTCTACACCTCCCATCTGCTCCATAAAATCTTTAAGTACCTTGGCTGCTGCTGGCCTCCTTCCAGTCCTGGACTTCGACCTATCCAGCCCTGGTTCCAACACCGTATTAAAATCTCCCCCCATTATCAGCTTTCCCATCTCTAGGTCCGGATTGCGTCCCAGCATCCGCCTCATAAAATTGGCATCATCCCAGTTCGGGGCATATACGTTTACCAAAACCACCGTCTCCCCCTGTAGTTTGCCACTCACCATCACGTATCTGCCCCTGTTATCCGCCACTATAGTCTTTGCCTCGAACATTACCCGCTTCCCCACTAATATAGCCACCCCCCTGTTTTTCGCATCTAGCCCCGAATGGAACATCTGCCCCACCCATCCTTTGCGTAGCCTAACCTGATCTATCAGTTTCAGGTGCGTTTCCTGTAACATAACCACATCTGCCTTAAGTTTCTTAAGGTGTGCGATTACCCGTGCCCTCTTTATCGGCACGTTCAGCCCTCTCACGTTCCACGTGATCAGCCGGGTTGGGGGGCTTCCTACCCCCCCCCCCCCCTTGTCAATTAGCCATCCCCTTTTTCCAGCTCCTCACCCGGTTCCCACGCAGCTGTATCTTCCCCAGGCGGTGCCCCCCCGCCCATCCCCTCCCATACCAGCTCCCCCCTCTCCCCAGCAGCTGCAACCCAGTAATTCCCCCCTCCCACCCCCCCGCTAGATCCCCCGCTCGCGTAATTACTCCCCCCATGTTCTTCCAGAAGTCAGCTAACTCTGGCCGACCTCGGCTTCCCCCCGTGACCTCGGCTCGCACCGTGCGACGCCCCCTCCTTCCTGCTTCTCTATTCCCACCATGATTATCATAGCGCGGGAACCAAGCCCGCGCTTCTCCCTTGGCCCTGCCCCCAATGGCCAACGCCCCATCTCCTCCACCTCCCCTCCTACCCCCATGACCACCTGTGGAAGAGAGAAAAGTTACCACATCGCAGGATTAGTACATAAAACTCCTCTTTCCCCTCTTTTTAACCCCCCTCTTCGCCCCCCACATTCGCCCCACCGCTTTGTTCAAACGTTCTTTTTGATAACCCGCTCATTCCAGTTTTTCTTCCACAATAAAAGTCAATGCTTCATCCGCCGTCTCAAAGTAGTGGTGCCTCCCTCGATATGTGACCCACAGTCTTGCCGGTTGCAGCATTCCAAATTTTTTCTTCTTTTTATGAAGCACCGCCTTGGCCCGATTAAAGCTCGCCCTCCTTCTCGCCACCTCCGCACTCCAGTCTTGATAAACGCGGATCACCGCGTTCTCCCATTTACTGCTCCGAGTTGTATTTGCCCATCTAAGGACCATTTCTCTATCCTTAAAACGGAGGAATCTCACCACTATGGCTCTGGGAATTTCTCCTGCTCTCGGTCCTCGCGCCATCACTCGGTATGCTCCCTCCACCTCCAACGGACCCGCCGGGGCCTCCGCTCCCATTAACGAGTGCAGCATCGTGCTCGCATATGCCCCGACGTCCGCTCCCTCCGCACCTTCAGGAAGACCAAGAATCCTCAGGTTGTTCCTCCTTGCGTTGTTCTCCAGTGCCTCCAACCTTTCCACACATCGTTTCTGATGTGCCTCATGCGTCTCCGTCTTCACCACCAGGCCCTGTATGTCGTCCTCATTCTCGGCTGCCTTTGCCTTCACGACCCGAAGCTCCCGCTCCTGGGTCTTTTGTTCCTCCTTTAGCCCTTCGATCGCCTGTAGTATCGGGGCCAACAGCTCTTTCTTCATTTCCTTTTTGAGCTCTTCCACACAGCATTTCAAGAACCCTTGTTGTTCAGGGCCCCATGTTAAACTGCCACCTTCCGATGCCATCTTGGTTTTTGCTTGCCTTCCTTGCCGCTGTTCTAAAGAATCCACTGCAATCCGGCCACTTTCTCCTCCTTTTTTCATCCGTATCCAGGGGGGATTCCCTTCTGGTTTACCGCACAGTGTTTTTAGCCGTCAAAATTGCCGTTGGGGCTCCTATCAAGAGCCCAAAAGTCCGTTTCACCGGGAGCTGCCGAAACGTGCGACTCAGCTGGTCATCGCCGCACCCGGAAGTCCGCATTAACCTTTCTATAGTCCACACACAACCGTTGGGTACCGTCTGGTTTTGGCACCATCACGATGGGCGAGCTCCATTGGCTGCAACCCACTTCAATTATGCCATTTTTAAGCATACTCTCAATCTCTTTGTTAACCTGTGCCAATTTTAAAGGGTTAAGTCTATATGGATGTTGTTTGATTGGAACAGCATTTCCCACATCTCATCATGTATAGCCATTTTAGCACTTCCCAATTTATCTCCACAAATATGCCCATGTGATATCAATAACTCTTTCAGGTCTTCTGGAAGGCAACTCAACAATTTTTATCCCAATTTTTAAGAACATCCTCGTTTTCCAATTTAATTTGTGGTATGTCAAATTCACAGTCATCTGGATTTGGTTCGTCACTTTGAGTGAGAATCATTAAAACCTCCTTTTTCTCTCCTTCCCTTTCAAAGTACATTTTAAGCAGATTCACATGACACACTCGGTGAGTCTTCCTTCTATCTGGTGTTTTTACCACATAATTCACCTCACTTAATTTTGTTTCAATCTGCTAAAGTCCACAAAACTTTGCTTTTAAAGGTTCACCTACCACTGGTAACAACACTAAAACTTTATCTTCACTGGCAAAACTACGAACTTTGGATTTCTTGTCCGCTACCCGTTTCATCACATTTTGTGCAACTTTTAAATGTTGTCTAGCCAATTCACCTGCTCCATTTAATCGTTCACTAAAATCTGACACGTGATCCAATAATCTAATTTCCGATTTCTCACTCACCAATTTTTCCTAAATCAATTTAAGTGGTCCTCTTACCTCATGACCAAAAATTAGTTCAAAAGGACTGAATTTAGTTGAATCATTAGGTGCATCCCTAATTGCAAACAGTACGAATGGAATTTGTTTATCCCAATTCTCTGGATAATCGTCACAATAAGCCCTCAACATTGTCTTTAATGTCTGATGCCACCTTTCTAACGCTCCCTGCAATTCTGGATGGTACGCAGTTGATTCAGATTGTTTTATTCCTAAGCTATCCATAACCTTTTTGAATAACCTTGAGGTAAAATTTGAACCTTGATCAGATTGTATTTCTGTGGGTAGTCCATATCTAGTAAAGAATTTAAGTAACTCCTCCACAATCTTTTTAGCTGTAACATTACCTACTGTAATGGCCCCTGGAAACCTAGTAGACACATCCATTATAGTCAAAAGATATTGATTCCCACTTTTCGTTGAAGGAAGCGGTCCTATGCAATCAATTAGGACCCTTGCAAAAGGTTCCTCAAATGCTGGAATGGGTATTAAGGGCACTGGTTTTATCACTGCTTGAGGTTTCCCTATCACTTGACGTGTGACATGATTGACAAAATTTAACTGCATCTTTATGTCGTCCAGGCCAATAAAAATGTTTTTGGCTTTTGGCTTGAGTTTTCCTTATTCCCAAATGACCTCGCACTGGTACCTCGTGTGCAACTCGCAACACCTCCTTTCTATACCCTACCAGCAATACTACGTGATGAACTTCTGCCCACTTTTCATCCATCTGCATATGTAAAGGTCTCCATTTTCTCATCAAGACATTACTTTTACGGTAATAACTCTCCGGTACACATTCAGATTCCTCTTCTGTGTATGCTTTCTGATACATCCGTTTTATTTCATAGATCATAGAATTTATCATAGATCATAGAATTTACAGTGCAGAAGGAGGCCATTCGGCCCATCGAGTCTGCACCGGCTCCTGGAAAGAGCACCCTACCCAAGGTCAACACCTCTACCCTGTCCCCATAACCCAGTAACCCCACCCAACACTAGGGCAATTTTGGACACTAAGGGCAATATATCATGGCCAATCCACCTAACCTGCACATCTTTGGACTGTGGGAGGAAACCGGAGCACCCGGAGGAAACCCACGTAGACACAGGGAGGATGTGCAGACTCCGCACAGACAGTGACCCAAGCCGGAATCGAACCTGAGGCCCTGGAGCTGTGAAGCAATTGTGCCATCCACAATGCTACCGTGCTGCCCATCTTTCTGTTGTAACTCCGCCAATTTTCTTGAACTACAAATATCGGCCTCATCCTCCACCTGTTCTTGTTCTTTTTCAACCATCTGATCAAAAATAGTTTCTGATAATAACACTTCAATTTCATCTTCACTCTTTGATTTCTCCTCTTGTCTTAACCTGTGACTTTGCGACCTTGTTACTACACAATCCGGAAAATCCCAGGATATTCGTCCTTCTACACTCCAGTTGTCTGATTTTCCACTGGCCTATCAACCACAGTAGGCATCACTCCCACCTGCGATCCAGCTATATCATTGCCCAAGATTTACAGTATTCCTGGACAACATTGTTTCTGTATTACTCCTACTACCACCTCACCACTCTTCACTGGACTTTCCAACCTTACCTTACCGTATGTAATTGAACACTACTCCTCTCACCCTGAATTCCACATATTGCCACCTTTTCTGGCAACATTCTTCCCAAACTACATAACTCCTCATTTCTTACCATTAAAGATTGACTAGCTCCCGTATCTCTTAAAATTGTGACTTCTTTACCTGCTCCTCCTGATACACATGAGTAAACTTTACCCACACAAGTAAATTCTTTAAAGAGATTTGGCACCTTCTTGTCAATCACCGCTTGATCGGGCTGTACAATCTTTTGCACCTCCTTCGCTTCACTTGGGCTTTCCTTTACCACTTTAACAAACCTCACTGTCTTATCCTGTTTTACCACATCAGCCTTCCCAGTGCTTTTCTTCAACCACCAACACTGTGACTTTACATGGCCTAGTTTATGACAGTGAACACATTTGAAACTTTTCATGTCTCTTCCACCCTCATGGATTTCTTTTTAAATCTGAGGTACACTCTCCTTAATATCTCCCATCAGATCACCTTTGCTTTTACCACTTGAGTATTTCTCATGTCCCCAGTTTCTATCCGTCACAGGTTGAAACTGATATCGGAAACCAAACTTTGATTTTTGCTGGTAATCTCGCATTTTTAACCCTCTGTTCTTCCACATGAATTCTCACTACATCATGAATTGAATTTTTAAACTCCTCCAAAAGTATAATTTCTCTGAGAGCTTCATACGTTTGGTCTATTTTCAAAGCCCTTATCCACCTATCAAAATTATTCTGTTTGATCCTTTCAAATTCCATGTATGTTTGACCAAAGTCAATCCTTACATTTCTAAATCTTTGTCCGAAAGCTTCAGGCACTAGTTCATATGCATCTAAGATGGATTTTTTCACCACCTCATATATCCCAGATACCTCCTCCGGTAGTGATGCAAACACTTTACGAGCTCTACCTACCAGCTTTGTTTGAATCAGTAATACCCACATGTCCTGTGGTCATTTCATTTGTTTAGCTACCTTCTCAAATGAAATGAAAAAGGCTTCCACCTCCTTCTCATCAAACCTTGGCAATGCTTGGACATATTTAAATAGATCCCCACCAAGCCTTCGACTATGATGCTCTTTCTCACTATCCTCATCACTATCATCCAACTGTACGTTTCCCTTTATGCCTGCCAATCTTAACTGACTGTCATGTTTCATGGCCATTTTCTGAAGTTCAAACTCTCTCTCTTTATCTTTTTCCCTGATCTGTATCTCCCTTTCTCTTTCTTTTTTCTCTCTATCTCTTTCGTATTCAAGCTGTTTTAATTCTTTCTCATGTTCCATTTGTTTAATTTGCAACTGAATTTTTGCCATTTCCAATGAGTCAAACTGTATCTCAGACAACTTTAAATGCTTAGCCACCTCCATAATTAGCCCATCTTTTCGCATTTTGTCAGGTAATGTTAACTGCAATGTTTTTGCCAAATCTAACTGTCTGTTTTTAGTCTCTGTCCATAAGGTACTGCGTGTGACCATCTCCACCCCCAAAAACTTCAGAACCTCTGAAAGAGCCATTGTCCACAACACACTCCCTACTTAAACTAGAATACCGCACCTGAAAAGCAACCACAATATGTTTACCCCTCACTGCCTTTAAGTTCACTAAGCCAATCCAATAGATAGACTTTTATCCCCCTCGAGCCCTCAATTTGTTATGGGCCAGGGTTTAGCGAACCCCAAAGTGTATCATGGAGTTCACCTGACCCACAACTTTTAATAGATTGCGGTCTGGGGAGCACACGGCCCACTCTACAGGTGTGGTACAGCAGAAATGGAAAAGTAATTTTTGAAGCAAAACATTGTTTATTCTAAGTCTTTTGATGGCAGAGAGTACAGCAGTACATCTGCTTGGTCTGGCTTCAGCTCCAACACTGAAAACGAAACTAAAACACACCCTGCAGCAAACAGCCTAAAATGAAAGTAAAAAGCTGACAGCCCAGTTCCACCCACACTCTGACATCACTGATAATACCCATTTCTTAAAGGTACATTTCTTAACACCCATTTCTTAAAGGTACTCTCACATGACAATATGTCTAGGATTGTTACTTGTGAAAAGTAAATTTCATGCCGATATATCAGCCTTGCAGCCAAAATTGTTATTGCAAATTGTGCATAGCTCTGATATCTGTCACAGTCTTACATTAATCTTTCATTATTCATTTGGGGCAGCACGGTAGCCTTGTGGATAGCACAATTGCTTCACAGCTCCAGGGTCCCAGGTTCGATTCCGGCTTGGGTCACTGTCTGTGCGGAGTCTGCACGTCCTCCCCGTGTGTGCGTGGGTTTCCTCCGGGTGCTCCGGTTTCCTCCCACAGTCCAAAGATGTGCAGGTTAGGTGGATTGGCCATGATAAATTGCCCTTAGTGTCCAAAATTCCCCTTAGCGTTGGGTGGGGTTACTGGGTTATGGGGATAGGGTGGAGGTGTTGACTTTGGGTAGGGTGCTCTTTCCAAGAGCCGGTGCAGACTCGATGGGCAGAATGGCCTCCTTCTGCACTGTAAATTCTATGATCTATGCTGTTGGTTTGCAGCTGTGGTATTTAACACTCGGTGCAATATTTTGCTTTTTTGTCAGTGAGAGCGATTGTGTTTAAACTATTCATATTCAGATTAGAATGGTGTTCGTCATTTCAAAGACTTAATCATAGAATTTACAGTGCAGAAGGAGGCCATTCGGTCCATCGAGTCTGCACCAGGTCTTGGAAAGAGCACCCTACCCAAGGCCTACACCTCCACCCTATCCCCATAACCCAGTAACCCCACCCAACACTAAGGGCAATTTTGGACACTAAGGGCAATTTATCATGGCCAATCCACCTAACCTGCACATCTTTGGACTGTGGGAGGAAACCGGAGCACCCGGAGGAAACCCACGCAGACATCGGAGAATGTGCAGACTCCACACAGACAGTGACCCAAGCCGGGTATTGAACCTGGGACCCTGGAGCTGTGAAGCAATTTGCGCTAACCACTATGCTACCGTGCTGCCCCTTAATAGCATGCTAGGAGTTAGAAGTCACAAATATGGAATAAAACTGTGACATGGACGTTCAATGAGTCTTTGCGGACCTGTGTAGGAAATGTCTCCAGCTGCATGAGTTTGAGCTCAGGATTTCCATGCTTCAGGGCAGCTGTAGTCACTGCAGAACATGAGGAAGGGTGTGAATATGCTGGTTCATGGATTCCAGGATCTGGTCATGCCACAGGCAGCAATAGTTCAGGATAGTAGATAAGTGGCCATCCGGAGGTGTTGAAAGAGGCAGCAAGTGGAGGAGCATTTGAGGTGTATGCCACTCTCAAACAGGTGCTGAGTATTGCACACTGAACACAGGAAGATAAGATAGGAGCAGGAGTAGACCATATGTCAATTTACTCCAATATTCAATACGATCATGGCTGATCTTGGACCACCCATTTCCCATATCCCTCGATTCTCTGAACATCCAAAGATCTGTCTATCTTGACCTAAAATATATTCAATGACACAACAGCCATAACCTTCTGGGGGTAGACAATTCCCAAGATTCAAAACGCTTTGAGTGAAGAAATGTCTCCTAATTCAGCACAGAATAAAGGTCTTCTATTCCTGAGGCTGTGCCTCTGCTGGGACTGATGACAACTTGAAGAAGTGTGAATTAAACCTTGGCACCAATGGGCAAGGGATTGCACAAGAGTGAACAACAAAGAGTAGAAATGCCATTGTTATGGGAGATTCCATAGTTAGGGACATAGTCATTTCTGTGACTGCCTCATGAGTCTTGCATGGTGTGTTGCCTCTCTTCGGAGACC
Source organism: Scyliorhinus torazame (assembly GCF_047496885.1). Lineage (NCBI taxonomy): Eukaryota > Metazoa > Chordata > Chondrichthyes > Carcharhiniformes > Scyliorhinidae > Scyliorhinus > Scyliorhinus torazame. The sequence continues at coordinate 148,919,437 of NC_092717.1, read as the reverse complement.
GGTCTTGCCTTGCTGGAGCAGAAGAGGACACAAAGGAGAGAGCTGATTGGTAAATAGTGGAGGAGTTTGGTCTCTTTTCGGAGTATAAGCTCAACATGGGGAAAAGTGAGATATTCCCAATTAATGCCTGGTGACAGGAGAGGAATTTGGAGGCTCGCACTTCAGGGACGAGTTTTCATTACCTTGTGATGCAATTGGCGCGGAATACGGCTCAGCTGCAGAAGTTGAATTTTGCGCGATTGGTGGAGGGCATGAAGTCAGAGAGATGGGGAAGAGAAAATGCTGGAAAATCTCAGCAGGTCTGGCAGCATCTGTTGGGAGAGAAAAGAGCTAACGTTTCAAGTCCAATGACTTGATAATGACCATTTGTTGCTTGTCATTCCTGAGGCCCCATCACTAACATGATGTGTCTTTGGGTGGATTCTTACAACTACCAACTTCAGTACAGATGGGTAAAGAAGAATTTTAACCCCTTCAGCACTTAGTGGATAACTAGAGTTTTAAAACAAATTCTTATATAACGTCTAAAACTATACCCTTTCAGTATAAAGTTGTTGTTTCCCCTGACATTGATATTCTTGTGATTGTCCTGGTGAGTTGAAGATGAAAAGCTTTGACAAAATGTATTTTTTCAGCAATAATCCAAGTGTTTCCCTGTTTAAACTCTGGTATAATTCATATAACAGGACAACCTAACCCACCAAACCCCTGACCTGACTACGCACCCAGTTCCCGAGCAGATGACCCACTATTCCTTCTCATCCACCCGTTAATCCATTTGAGAGACCTCAAACCTTAAAAAAACTTGCCTAAAAAGGGAGTGTGCCCTCGGTGCAGCTCCTCTCACTGGTCTCCTCCGCGGATGGCTTCTCTGAAGCTTTATTGTTTCAGCGAGATCAGAGGTCCCAACTGAAAATGTGGAAAAGGATGAGCATGCAATGATGTCTGCCGTCAGCAGCAATGTCCACAGCATCACCGCTTATCAAAAGATCTGCCCAATATAAAGTTAAGAGTGGAACATTCCACTTATTCCACCTGAAAGCAGATTTTCACCATCTCAAAGTCATTGAGGCTTTCTCATTTGTGCATATAACTGATAATGTTTGATAAGTGGATTAAGACTGATGCTTTTGTCCAATTTCCTAAATATTCTAAATAGTGTCATTTAGCAAAAGTTCTATATTCACCCTGTGATTCTCGGAAGCACGAATTAGGCCGAAGTAGAATTTCTAATTGTTGTGCTATTGGAAAAGCAGTAGATATTGCAGTCTTGATCACTGTCATTGTCTAGTGAGAAGGTTTTGTTTAAGCTGAACACAACACTGCAGGATTTGAATCCTGACTGTGCCTGATGCTATTTTGGCATTTTTCTATAATTGTTAAAACACATAACTTTAATAATTATTGGAAGAATACTTTACCCAGTACATTCGCCACCAGTCTAAAATCATTTTTTATAAACCGTGTTTTGAATGGGGATGCATATGTAGATGAGCATTAGAAATGCCTTGTACACTAAAGAGAACAGTTTAAAATTAATTTGTACAATTTTTGCTCTACAACCTCATTAATTACAACATGCATTTAATTTACTCCACCTTATAAAGAGGTCATGGTTCAAAATTGAATCAGAAGGCAATTTGAATTAAATGATAAAAACTTCAACATTTTGTATCTGAAGTGAATATAAATCATTAAAGTCAGTTTAACTTGAACTGAATTAGTTTTAAAATGGTCTAAGAGCTTCTTTAAAACATAAAATTACAATTAGCTAAACATCTTTAGATTTTATGTTGTTTTGTTTTCTCTATTCTTGGCATTCAGTCATTGATGTCAAGACAGGTGTTGCCCATCCATCATTGCTCTGAGAAGAACCTGGTGGGTCCAGCTTCTGTGGTTTGATACAACTGAGCCACTTGCAAGGCCACTTTAGAGGGCACCAAGTGTCAATCACATCACTACATACCGTTTTGGGTTTCATGGGACATAAGGAACACTGGGTAAGGACATCAAGTTTCTTTCTTCGAACATAACATAATATGAGATTTTGGAGCATGAGTGGACCATAGAAGCCATCAGTCTGCTCCATCATCTAAAACAATTGTGGCTGATCATCTGCCTCAACGACATTTTCCCATCTCCCTTCTTTGTCTTGATTTCATGAACAGCCAAAGATCAGTGTATCTCAGCCTTGAATATGCCCAACAGTGGAGTATCCACAATGCTCTGGGGCAGAGAATTCCAAAGACTAGTAACCCTCTGAGTGAAGAAATTTCTCCACATCTCAATCTCAATTGATTAACCCCTTAACCTAAGACTGTGCCTTGTGCTCTATATTTCCCAGCCAGGGAAACAACCTCTCAGTGTCTACCTGTCAAGCTGCTTCAGAATCCTCTATGTTTCAATGAAATCAGCTTCTAAACTCCAGATAATATATACCCAATTTACTTGGTCTCTTATCGTAGGAAAACGCTCTGATCTTGTTGCTAATTGTGTTTCTCTTAATTTGGCTCTGAAGATGGCGGCCGATGTGGTCGCCTTCCTTAATTCTAATTACGTTTTGCTCTAGAGTCGCCAGGTATCTTTCGATACCGCCACAAGGTTCAAAACTGAATACTAATCAAAGACTCGATACACCAGTTAGTAAGTTCAAACTCAATGCTCATTTATTTACACACACAGTCAATTATACTCATGCATAAAACTCTACAAACTAAACTATCACTACTGCTAAAGCCTATCCTTAGCTACGGGCGCCCACTCAGTCAGAGGAACAATGGCCGTTGTTCGGTTCTGAGGCTGCTGGGGTCGAACTGGTATGGAATAACAGCTACGAGTATCTGTCTCGTAGCGTGCGTTGTCCTTGGACTTACTTGTTGTGATGTTGCTTTGGCAAGTCTCTCCTTGGTGAGAGCCGGAGCCACAAGAGAGCGATTCTCTCCTGGGGGATCCTTCTTATACCAAAAGGGGCTTCGCGTGCTTTTGGGTGGGCCTTGAACTTGGCCCCAATTAATTGGGCGGTTTCCAAATCGTTCTTATCGATTTCCTCCAATAGAGGGGTGGGTGCCCTGATTGCTGGGCGTGTCCTAGGTGGCCATTGGCCTGCTTTGTTCTGGTCTCCTCTGGCGCCAGGGTGTCTGCCTTGGTATCGTATATCTTTTGTCCCCGGGGATGGCTCATTAGTATGGTAATGGTTTTGCAGTATAGGTCTTGTCTGGGAGCTATGGCTCCAATCAACAGACAAACCCTACACCTGCTTGCTTTCTCAGTATTATCCATTTTCCCTGCAATCTTTGCAAAGTGTCCATTTTGTGATCGGGATGTCGCCATCCCAGATGGCTACACACCCTCCTTGTGAACCTCAACGCGAAGCGTGAAGGATCACATTACTGCGTTGTCTTCGTTCTCTGACCAAGTGGGGCACCCATAAGCACCTAATGGGCTTTACACTGCCCTATCCTATGAAATGCAATTTTTACCTAAAATCATTTTATTTACATACGTCAGTATAAAACTCTCCGGGGCGCTATGACATTCAGGCATGCATTACAAAATTAAAAAAATTGGACCTCTAACTATCCTCAATAAACTATCCTCACTCAAACAATCAACAATAATTCTGCAACATTTTAAATGTATAAATAGCAGCAACGCAAGTTTCTCTGGCTTGGCAGCCAGGCACAGAGGTTTACATTTCTTTATTGAACAAAACACACAAAAAGAGAAGCGGGTGCACTTTAATTCATGTCAAGGGGTTCGGGGGTTTGGTGAAGTCCGAAAATAGGGGACCTAAACATGTATACCGGGGTGAGAGAGCAGTAGGCTCTGCTTCGCCATTTTCTGATTCTAAGTGTCTGCACGACACTGCAAAGTATCGCCAGTACTAAGAGGGCTTCTACTATGTAGGATAG